>NC_142204.1:330994-661988 GCF_049639895.1 Pseudopodoces humilis | reverse complement strand
GCCCAATCCAGTCCAGAAAGTGCCTTTCATAAATTAAGGGCAGCCTTTATACCAGGCCTCCCATCACCCCAAAAATGTGAAGACTAATATAAAGTCATTCACATGTTGAGTTTTGCAAGTTAAACACTGTTGCTGTTTGCAATACATAACTATGAATAAAAACCTAGGCACCACTGATCTTCACAGCTTAAAGAGTCACAAAAGAAGCCTGGCTGAATGGAAGACTAAGGGCAGAAATAACCATCCAGGGAGAAAAATAAAACAAAATTAAAAAATAAACTAAAAAATAAACAAACAAACTAAAAATAAACAAACAAAAACAAAAAACAAACAAAAAACAAACAAAAACAAACAAAAAACAAACTAAAAACAAACTAAAAACAAACTAAAAACAAACTAAAAACAAACTAAAAACAAACTAAAAACAAACTAAAAACAAACTAAAAACAAACTAAAAACAAACTAAAAACAAACTTAAAACAAACTAAAAACAAACTAAAAACAAACTAAAAACAAACTAAAAACAAACAAAAAACAAACAAAAAACAAACAAAAAACAAACAAAAAACAAACAAAAAACAAACTAAAAACAAACTAAAAACAAACTAAAAACAAACTAAAAACTAAAAAACAAACTAAAAAACAAACTAAAAAACAATAAAATTTGAAAAATAAAGTAAATAAAATCTAAAAAATAAAAATCATGAAAATAATACATAAAAATTGAAAAAAATAAATAAAAATTAAAAAAATAGAAAAATAAAATAAATAAAAATTTAAAAATCGAAAATAGAAAATAAATAAAAATAAAATAAAAATAATAAAATTAATAAAATAAAAAATAAAAATGAAATAAAATTAAGAAATACAAAAATTTGAAAATAAAATAAAGAAAATAAAATAAAGAAAATAAAATAAAGAAAATAAAATAAAGAAAATAAAATAAAGAAAATAAAATAAAGAAAATAAAATAAAGAAAATAAAATAAAGAAAATAAAATAAAGAAAATAAAATAAAGAAAATAAAATAAAATACAGCACCTTCCCCCTTAAAATGAAAAAGCAGTGACAATATAAAAATATTGAGGTAAAATAACCTATTTTTATGCAAAAAGTATTACTTCTGCATTTTTGCAGTGAAGCCTGCTACTGATGAAATTCCATTGGACAGAGCAGAATTTCAGAAGATTAAGTTTTCAGAGCAAACCCTCACCTAAATTTCAGCTCTAGAAAAGGCTGTATAGCACATTGACCTTGTTGCTGGTACAGCACTAGAATTGGTGCCCTCACTCAAATGTTAATCAGCACAATTCGAGGCAGTGCATATGAAGGGATCACAGCATCAGCCACTGCCTGTCTTTAATAATCTGCACCAAGTCACCTCTAACAAGCTCAACCTGTGAACATCCCTTCCCAGATCAATCTTCAAAGACTGTCTAGCATTCAGCAATTCACGAAGAAACATTAATAAGCATATTAAATATAAAAGAAAGTGAATTAATGATTTTGTCCATAAATTCCCAGACTTACAGATTAAAGAAGCTCGACATGAAACACTAGAAAAAGTTAATTAACAAAAAAAAAAAAAGTGATGCTAAATATAAATGAATGACAATTCTCACACAGAAAGGAGACAGCTCAGGCCTCTCAAAGGCACACAAACCTCAGCTAATTCAACCAAATGGAAAAGAGGAGAGGGATAATTTTTTATTATGTACACTAAATGGATTCTGCATTGAGGAAACGGCACACAGTTTTAAAAGGGAAGTCTTGAATACATGCCCAGCTTTAGCAGAAAAATAAAAAAAGTTTTTCCTGGAGAGAAGCTGTAACCTGGAACCCTCTTTCAGTGACAAAGATTGGATTTTGAACCCTACCCCTGGAAGATAGAGGAGAGAAAATGTCACAGAGGCACAACCACTTGCACAACTGTTGTATATTAAGTGCAAAGCCCAATTTTAAAGTAAGTTGTAAACATATCTAGGGGCGTACAACCAAAAAGTTTAAACAAAATAAGATGGGTTTTGTAAAAAGCAATTTGAAGGTACACAATTTCCAACTAAAATGGATTACAAGGTCTAATTAGTAGAGGAAATAGCAGAAGAATCTCACATAAATCATAACCTGAGCACACACAGCAGCACCCACACCTACTTCAACTCTTTGGTCAAGCATGTGCACAGACCTTCTCACAAATCCTGGCCAAAGCACGCTTCTTAAAACATTTCTGTCATCCTCTCAAAACCATCTGCTAGCTCATGCCAAAATTACATCTGTGCTAAGATAAATCCACGTTACTCACTTTATTGCAAAGTGATTTTTCAGGTTCCCCCCCCTCCCCAAATAAGTTACTGCAGATAATTCCATATTTTGGAACATTCCAGTCACTGGGAAGTGATGAGAAAGTCCAAACACATCACTGCAAAGAGGATCATAAAACAGCTGAGTTAATTTTCCCTCACCCATAAAAAGTGCTGCTGGCTGCACGTATAGAGCACACTATTTACTTTCTCATGTGAAAGTATACCTAGGGTTTCTTAGAAAGGTCCCTCCTTTGAGTAACTAAGCTCTCAGATCTGTTTCAGTGGTTACACATTAACAGGCTCACAACCACACCACCAAACTTCACCCATCAGACACCAGCTGAGGGAAAAAGGTTTAAATGCCATCCTCCAAATCAAAGCTTCCACAAACAGAGAAATTTGACTTTACTCAACAGATACACAGGCTGAGAAGATTGGGAAATTCTTCTACCCTTAAAAAAAAAAGGGCACACATATGGCTGTATGCCTTTTGTACAGCTACTTTGGATAAATTATTAATCCTCACAAGCAACATCTGTTAAAATTAACCTATGAGCACACCAAAGGAAGATTTCAGAAAAGTACATTTATGTGTTATGCTAATGTAAGCCACACAAGTGTGCCATAGGTAGAGATCAAAAACTTCTCTAGAATTTTACCTCTGTCCTCTCCCTTCTCATCAGCCACTGAGCAGCACAATCAGAAAAATACTGGAATACTGGTATTTAACTAAGCTGTACCTAGCAATCACAACACTGTTATTTGCACTCCCAAACTGAACAGAGGTGAATAATGAATCACTGAAGAATCTTATTCTCCACATCTACCCAACTGAGGGAACTAAAGCAGTTACCTCCTAAGTCTCCAGTGCAGGGCACAACATTTCCCAACAATCTATTTAAAATCCTTTATTCTGCTCGTTCTTTCTGCCCATTTCCTTTTTCCAGGATTATTCTGAGATCCTTTGTTTCACTTACTAGCACGAATTCTCAGCCTAAAGCTTTTGTCATCCTCTTCATGGATGTCCTTCCCTCATCCAACAAAGAAACACTGAAACCTCTTGCCACAGAAGCCAAAAACTTCCAGAACTTCACGTAAATTTTTCATCAATGCCAAATTCCAAAGTCTGAGCACTCTTGAAGAGCACACCTCTCTCTCAATCACATCTCTCAATCAATCAACTTCTTCTGCAGATCAGCTCCAAGGCACTCACCGACTACCCAGCACTATCATCTTCCACAGGGACATTTTACTTTCCAAACAGGTCGGTGCTCCTTAGCTGTGTTGATTTTGACATTTATAACGTTTTAAGAGCTTTGCTATGATGCCCTGAATCCTTCAGCAAAGCAAATGTTTATTTTTAAATGTTCCCATCTCTCCAAAGAGACAGAGATGTAAGATGAGCCTTGTGGAGGCTTGTGGCTGTGAGATCAGATGCTGTGTGGGTACCTCGAATGAGGAAAGCTCCACTCACCTCCAGTATCTTTTGGAGCCTCATGGGTTGTTTCTGCTCATCCAAGAACTGAAACCCACTTGCAACGTGTCAAGTCCAATAACTCACACCAACAGGAAAATTTAAACAAAAAAGAGAACAAGTCTAACAACAGGTTAAGCCTGCAACTAGAACCTGCAGGTGCAAGATTGCTCAAAGACAATTTGCTACAACACAGAGGTTCAGAAAGCTTTTCCCTCCCCTCAGTCAAAAGTATTTGTCACCTGACACATGATTCCACTAAAAATCAGACCATTACTCAGACAATTCTGGGATTCCTGTAAGGGAAAAAGGTATGCAAGCCTCATCTCACTGCATTAAAAAAGGGCAGGATTTGTGTGGGGGCGTATATACATACATATTATATGTATTAATAATATATATTAATATATTATTATTAATAGCCAGGAGCAATCAGCTACTATGGAAGAGACAGATCCTGTACAAAGTACCTGAAGAAAGAAGGTTTTCATTTCTGAATGATAGCAGTTCATGTGCTGGCTTGTTTTAATCTCGGGAACAAGTGACAAGAAGCATCACAAGAAGTCCGTGCCCCATATTCTCTGGAATCCACATCCACATATAATTAGAAGACCATCTGTTCACCAAATTTAACCACCCAAGGTAGCTGGTACCTGATCAGTTGATCAGAAGGATCCAAAACACCCATAAGAAGTCGGTGTCAAGCCTGGTGTCTGGTGTGGAAGGCTGCAGCGCCTGCTCCTCCACGTGCTGCTCGTGAGCACTCCACGACACCGCAGCCACAGCCAGGGAAAAATGCTCTGGCATTTTTAATTCATTCATTCATTTTGGACTACCATTTATTGCTTGTTCTCCCAAAGGCTGGCTGTCACCCTGCAGCCCACTGAAGCAGGGTAAGGAGAAGGGAGGAAGCAGGAGGGGGTACCAGTGCAGGAACAGAAACAGGTAACAACAAACTACAGAACCTGACTGCAATGGAGACAGCACAGGGGAACGGGCATTAAACAAAGCACCTGAAAGGAAAATCTATTCTTCACCTCTCTGCCACATTCACAAAGCATTGAAAACACTATTTTTATTGCACAGCTGATCTCCATCCCTTCCTCCCTCCAAAAAGAAGTGTATTCTGTGTTACACCTGAAATTCAGAAAGTCATCACCCCATGACCTGATGTTACTTTGTGTGCTTGCAGTGAACTGCCCAGGATGGTTAGAAATCCACACACTGCCTTCAGGTTCCTTTTGATGCTGTGAAATCAAATTCTGCAAACCCAACTGCCTCCAACCAGTTGCTCACCCTTGCTGACTTACACTACTTATTTTCCAAAATAGTGATAACAACCATTTGATTTGAAAAGCAGTCCTTAACAGGAATTGCATGCAGCACAGAGCAGCAAGGACTGCATTTTTCCCTCTGTTTTAAGGAGCTCCTGGACCAGGGAAGAGCAAAAGCAGCCCACTGCTCACACACTTTAATCATCTCAACAACAACAGGAATAAGAAGTAGTACATTAATTAATTTTAAAACCTTGTATACAGCTCAACAAACAGCTTAAAAGCAACAAGCTCTTTAGGTTTACTGATGATTGTACATTACTTAGCATTCCAGTTTACAAAGCAAGTTGCTAAAATTAAACTGAAGAAGGCAGTCACATGGCATTTATTCCTGTAACTGTTATACAGAAGTTTAACTCCTCTGATTTCTAAAGCAATGATCACCAGGAAAAGCCACAATGGTGTTCTGTGCCAGTATTTTGGCATCTGATCACGCTCATTTTGGGGAGCACACATGCAATACAAGACTATTTTATGCTTTTGGGGAGTTGGGGGTTCTTTTTTTGGTTGGTTGGTTTTGGGGTTTGGGTTGGGGGTTTTTTGGGGGGTAGTTTGTTTGGGGTGTTGTGGGTTGTTTCTTCCTTAAAGAATACAATCTCTTCCTCAGGTGAATCTGAAGGAAGGCTGTCTTAATGGAGGTCAAGTGACAAAAATTTGAATTATCATGAGATCTCCTCAAATACTGATCTAAATATTGATAAAAGTTCCTTCCTTCCTTTTCTTTATGGTTTAGATGTCAATATTGCCTTAGCAATTACAAAGCATGATGTATATTGGAATGCCTCAAATTCCCCCAAATAATGCAGAAGTTTTTAGTGTTTAATCCAAGATTATTAATAGAGAAAAAAAAAAAAGTAAAGTTCTCTCAGGATAATTAAGGGAAAACCAGATTATTTAATGTTCTTTGGAATTAAAATCATCACTAAATCAAGGAGGTTTTTTGTGATTTACTAAGATCTCTCAGTTCCAATGGGACTTTGCAAAACCTTGAGTTGCTACCTGCTTCTCAAGGCTGCCAATATAACCCAACACCCATTTCTGCTTCACAGTCCAAGGTGCTGCTACTGCAAGCACCCAGCAAATCACTCAGACAGTACAACTGCTATCACCACAGAAGGAAACTAAATACACTTTGTCCTTGTATTTTTTTCCACTACAGATGGTGACTCTGACCTTTCCAAGGGAACCAATATCAATCTGAAAATACTATGCAAAAACGTAATTATGTAGATCATGTGGGTTATGAAATTAAGTTGTGCTGAAAAGATTTTCAAGGTCAACTGATTGTTGTCTTCAGACAAAAAAATGGAGATACAATTACTATCCACTACTTTTAGCAGATGCTGTCATTCTTCTGTGTGTTCAACAGATTATGTCAAAAATTATACTGAAGAACTACGAAGCATTATCCATTCAAGGGAAAAAATGTGTAATCCTCAATAGCTGTGCTACCTGCTGGCAAGCAGTTGTAATCTGATTTCTGTGGAGGACCTCAAATCACCACAAATCACTACTGAAAACAATGTTTCTACATTGTGTCCCCTAAACACCAGTGTATACAGAAAATATATTCAAAGGAGTTCTCCACCAAGTTTATTCCCTTAGTCCCCTCCTGCCAGATGAGCCTGAAGTGTCATTTCCCAATGTTTCTTTCTTCAATCACTACTTCAGATAGTTGGCATGGCTGCTCTTCACGAGTTATCCAACACATGTTCTACTTTCAGAGTACAGAAATGTCCCCTCTAAACTCTTCTGGTGTCCAGCTTTAGCCTCAGAGTATACATATATACAAATATTTATCCTAAATACAGAAGTTCCTCTGTCTTACTAATGTCTTAAGAATTAAATGGACTGTTAAGAGTGTCCTGCAAACCTATTTTGCTGAAAATAAAATATTCTTTCTAACAGTTTAGTCATGGTGGCCCATCTTCATATCTCTGAGGCTTCCTAGTACCACCCAGATGGAAAGAGTTTAAAAAAAGACTCCATTTCAGTGTTTGATCCTGGAGGCATACCTGAAAGACTGACATGAACCAGCACAACTAGAACCTTTTCCCTGTGGCCTGGCAGTTCCACCTAAGGTTCTCCTTTCTGTTTAAATCAATCCCAGGCATGGTGAGGTTGGCATGTGAGAAGCTGAATCTGGCACTGGAAAGCTGCAAAATCAGCAGGAATTACCTGTAAGGAGGAGCACCTCTGCCCTCCTGCCATCATCCATCACTGGGAACTCTCCACTGGCTGAGTGAGAAAGAGGAAGCCTTACACAGTTTCTTGTTCATCCTTTAGAAAGCAACAACACTAAAGGGAAAAAATTACTGACTCGTCACAAATATGGGAATGTTGAAAGGTGCAATGGCTTCTAGAGAAATAGAGCATTACAGACAAGATTCTTCAGGAATAAAAAGACTAAATGGTGGAATAACACACTGCCACCCTAGTTAGGAGTCTAATATCAGAACAGACTCAATATATATTAGAGAAAATTACAGCAGCAACAGTCTGCTCTAAGTTCTGCAGAATTTGAAGTAATCCCTGCTCCAGCTTAACAGCAAAAAAAGCACAGTTAAACTACTCAGTTCAGCAGCACCACTGACGTCACCTGTTTCACTGCAAGCTGCTTTTAAGTTGGTACTATTCCCTTTCTATGTTTAATGGATCAAGTAGAGAGCAGCTGTTCAGCCTGTGCTACAGCTCAAAGCAACCCAAGGTGTTAGATCCTACCTCCACAGCAAACACCGGGCAAAAGGAGCCTTGGGGAGCAGAGATAACCACAAAATGTCTACTTTTATTGCCTTAAAGAACTGAAAGAGAGACAGAACATGGGGTGTTCTCTTGGGTGATCACATGAGGATTTCTGAGGTCCTAACAACGTGCTGCAAATTGCTAACTGCTTCAGACACCAAGCACTCTTGAGGAGGTAGTTTGGAGTTATTCTGAAAGAGAACTGAATTATAATTTCATGCTGCAGCTGGGGAAAGACAGAAGGAACCTTAAAGCTGGCAGAATTCTAGAGAGCCAACAGGCATCTGCCACTGAAGGAATTATTTAAATGCAATGCTCTGGGATACAGAGAATGCCTTTAAGCAATGCCTATGGAACCATACACTGCACAATTAAACACCCAGAATGGAAGAAAGCTTAGTTTTATATCAATAACCAACTCAGGAATGGGGCTAAAAGTAGAATGACACAGCACTTAGACATGCCAAAAAAAAATTTTTAATACATCATTAGAAAAAAACTAAACCAATGAAAAAGGGAGAATCAATCTGATTTTCAGAGAAGAAATGTACTCATTAGAAGCTCAGCCAGTTTCATAACAGCAGCACCCAATGCATTTAAGAGGTTAACATATGGACAAGTACATTTTTGAGACTGAGATGCTCATTACACACTACTAAGAAATGGAAAATACTTCTGACTCTGAACGCTGGTGAAATGCTGGAACACATCCATCACAACAAAGTACAATGTTCTTCAAGTGCTTACCCCAAGCCAGGTGAAATTCCTTTCAGAAATACTTTCTTGGTTAAACTCTGCCTCAGACATGCGAGGTCTCTAACCACAAAAAAGACCACAGAAATGCATCAAAGTAAAAAGATGTTTTCAGCTGTACCACACAGTTTTAGCTGAAACATAAATCTGATCTTAAAAGTAGATCAGTCGAACGTGGGGAATTTCAATGCAGGGCATTAGACATCAAATTTACATTACACTACTTATTTTAAGGCACAGTCACCTTGTCACAAGCAAGTTTCAACTGAGAGGAATTCCTGTGTCCCTGCCTTTCACATCACCCCACCACTGCCCAGTTTTTAGGCACATTATTTCTACTGTGGTGCAAAACATACTCACTGTCTTTCCTTTCCTCTCCTGGCTTCTGATGAAGAGGTTTCCAGGGAAACTTTAAACCACACACACTAAAAAAAATTATTTTTCAACTCAGGAAAAGACAGCTCCCACTAAAGCATGCTGAGGAGAGTGATACCATGCCAAAACCAAACTCCTGTTTACTGGTTTCATCAATTCCTCCTTGAATATGCATGGATTTGCATAACTGAGCAATCATTTGCACTCTCCTCTGGGCATCTTGCAAAGAATGATTGGTTAACTCATCCACACTGCACTGAAAACTGTCGTGTTTTTCCATGTTAATACAGCAATACTTTCCATGTTTAGTTTTGAGCTCTTCAAAGTGAGCTTTGAATGACATTCCCCACTTCTGAAAAGGAAGGGTTTTCTGTCTCTTCAGGATTGGTAACAAAGGATGAAAATAAAGCTCCACTCCCCAGCTGTAGCATCTGCTCAGAGCAGCTGATGAATCCAGCTGTGCTGGGGAAAGACCACAGCTGGACACTGACCCCCACGGGAGAGCTACTGAGAGCACGTGCATGGCATTGCCAGGATTATATCCAGGATATCCCTCCTACCCACTGCCTCAGGACAGGCAGCACACGCTCTTTAACCTCCCCACTCATTCCCTGAGCTTTACTGGACCCAGAGAACTTGCTGGAAATCAATAAGCAGTACATTCATTTGTTCCCAAGAAACAGGAATGAAAACTGCATTTACTCACAGAAGCTGAGGAAGCAATCAAGCAGGGCTCACGTTTTCAGGTATTCTGAACAACTCCCAAACCCAAGGGGTAATTCAGTCACTCAAGAGGAGGTGACACAAGCAGCAATACAATCAGGGACAATCGAGTGTGTGCAGAAGAATAAAGAGCAGTGACCACAGGAGAGAGACTGAGATGACCATCAGGTAATGGCACGAGTCAGCCAGCCGTTGGCTCCATGAGTTGAGTCCATTTTTAACCACACAACTGCTCTCAGATTAACTTCACACAAAACACAAGCACTACACGTGTAACAAGTCTTTTTAAAAAGTGATGTGCTGAAGTACTCACAATTAAGTAAAACTCCAGTTCCTGTAATTATACTGGAGCTCATTTTAGAAAGAGGCTGAGGGGGTAATGAAGATATTTTCTGGTCCCGCAACAGATCCGGGAAATTCCTTGTTCAGAGTCTAAACAGAGAAGTCTGTTTAATTACAGAAAATCCTATTAAACTGATCTTCCACATGAAGGGCTGAAGTGACCAACTCCAAAAGGCTATAGAAGACCCAATGAATTCAGAATTTAATTAGAACACGCTGTTAGCTAACTATAATCTATTAATTAGCATTCTTAGTCTTTACAGCTCAATGCAGTAATACCCCTTTACTTTTAAATTGTACCCTTCTTTTGGACCAAAGTTATACAATTCTACTGGTGTGGTAGTAATTACAGGGATTTCCTGGAGAACAGCAACCTAGAAATATCTGTAAATGTTTAATTAGGGGATAAAGGAAAGATAAAGAGAAAAAAAACATCTAAGAGAAATCACTGTTCTCTAATGTGTTCATATTTAGTAACTTAGTTTAGTATTCATCCATTCTAAACCATATATTCATGGCATTTTTCTTGCAAGATTTCCAAAGCATCCTCAAATGTCAAAACTGATTTCAGAAAAAAATGTTATTGTATTCCAAGACAGTCTCTTTAATATGAAAACAGGTCAAAAATGAAAAAAAAAAAAATTAAGAATTAAAAGACTTACCTGAAACTGAAATACAGAGAACACCAGAAAAGTTGAGTGATTGGTATTCCAGGTATTTGTTATCCTGCTACTGCACCATTAGAACTAAAATTTTCATTACATTACTGCTTCTAAAGAAATCCTACCTTTGCAATAAAAATTTTTTAACTTCAGGTTTTCTGCATTCCAAGATGACAAAAGCAAATGAAGACAAAGTGTCACACACCTTAACCAATCCCAGGCTGTGATACTTACATTTGGTAAGAATACACCTATAAAGCTAAATGACGATTGCACACTATCTCAGGAAAAGCAACTTACTTTCTTCAACTCAAGCTCTTTAAACAGTGAAAATTGCAGACAGGTTCAGTGTAGTAGACCAATCACTACCCAAAAGTAATTTACTATTTCAGACAGGCTACCTGGGAGTACAAGAAGCACTACCAGCACAACCCTTCTCCTCCAGCATTTCCCTCTCTCCTTCACCTTCTAAAGCAATCTTACAAAAAGCACTGCCTAAAACAGCAACCATACCTTAAAAGCTACAGGAACATGGTCACATTTGAATTATGGAAATTTTCATCAAATGAGCTTGGATACTTAAAAAGCTCAGTAGGGAAAGTAATTTTGTCATGATGAAAACTGACTCACATTTATTTGAAGGAACTTGTGGAGCTGGACACTGGTCTGTTTTCCATAAGAATAGTGAGGGATTTACCTGGCAGTCCAGAGAGGTGCTGAGCTCACATCTGGCCAGAAACAACTAAACAGGAGGACACTCATCCAAAGACAAATATTTACTTCAGGACTAAGGCAGCAAGGAGGTCTAGGTGGGAGAACTTAAAAAAAGCTTTTGATCAGCAGAACTAAGTACAAAGAGACCTCAATTTTAACCAACCTCTCAGTTTTATTTTAATTTGGAGATGCTTTTAAGATGCACAAGACCAAAGACCTAGACACCTGAGAATCTCTGTTCTGCCTATTCTGTAACTGGCCAGACCACTACAAAAAAAACCCGTGGGATGCTTTAGGGTAGTTGCATAACAAGATATGCACAGTTTATGACAAAATAATTACAAGCACGTATTAAACAGTGTTACTTAAATGTAGCCAAGAACACAAATTATATTTGTTTGTGAAAACTGCAGATCTGGAGGTTTTAACTCTAAATACCAGTGAGTGTAACCTTAACTCTGTTTTCAATGGCAATCTGTCAGTTATAATGGCAACAGTGCAGTCATACTGGGGGTCAGCAGTTAGTACATTCTGCAACTCAGAGAACACTTCAAGAGGGAAACAGCACAGAAATATCAATTATGAGCAGAACAGATACTCCCAAAAGGAAAATGAGTGGCTACCTTCAGTCTTAGGGGGGAAAAAAACTCACGTGACCCCAAAGGAAAAATGAGCACTAGAGGTAGTTTACAAGTATGACAAGAAACATCTAGAAACAGGCTTGCAAGCTGGAAACACACCTTACCCACATCCATTACCCAAGAAAAGCACCGAGCTAATTTACCTGCTCAAGTGTAACATGCAAGTTTATTAAAGTCATTTAATCATGCTACCACACTAACCCAGCAGCGACATTAGATGACAAACCTGGTTCTCCTCTTGCAAAACTCTATATTGTTCCTTCCAAATGGTGATTTTCGAAGCTTCGTCCTTCCTCAGAGCTCTCTCCTTTTTGAGCTCGGGACTCCAGAAGGTCTTGATGCTGTTCATGGAAGAACTGAGCTTGCTCTCCTTCACCTCCACGTCCTTGCGGAGCAGATCGTTTTCCCTCAGCACCTCCTTGAGCTGCGTCTGCAGGTCCATGATGGTGTTATCCCTGGCCTGGCGCAGCGAGTGCGGCACGGTGGACGCCATGCTCACGGGGGGCAGGTGGTGCTCCCCGAAGGCGATGGTGTCGCTGGCCACGCCGCTGCTGGCGATGTTGGGGCTGCTGCCCATGGCTGTCATGCGAACCCCGTAAGGCAGCCGGCCCCCCGAGCGCCCCAACGTCATGGTGCTCTTCGGCGTGTCCGCGCCCACGTTCTCGTGGTCGCTCAGGTACATGGGGCCGGAGGTGGCGTAGGCGGCGTTTAAGGACTGGATGTTTTCCATGGAAAGGGTTTTCCCGCTGGCAGCCCCGGTGCTGCTCCCCGAGCTGCCCCCCGTGCTGTTGGTGCGCCGGTGGCCCAGGCGCGGCGAGCGCGGCAGGCGCGGCGAGCGGCCGGGGCTCTGCGCGCTGGGCTCCGCCTTGCCCACCGAGCGAGCGCTGCCGTACATGATGCAGCTGGAGCGGTGAGGCGAGAGGACAGGCAAAAACCAGGAATGAGAGAATTCCTGCCGAGCTCTGCACTGCTGATCAGTCAATTTAAGGCCAATCACGACTTGTAATGGATCTGGTTGTCCATCTCCGAAGTCATGTGCTCACCGCGTTCAGGACCATATCTGTATCAAGAAGAACAACACATTAAATTAAACAATTAAATTAATAAATTTAATTAATTTATAATAAATTAAATTAATTAAACATATTAAATTAAAAACTACATCAAAAAACCCACACGTTAAATACCTAATTTATCACCAAATGTCTGTCCCACACTAGAATATATCCTACTGTATTTATACTTCTCTGGTATTTTCCAGCTCCTCCTAATAAAAAAAGCAACACTTTATTTAAATCCTTATATTTAAACTTATAAAGAAACTTCAATTCTTGCTTTTCTATCATTCACAGTAGAAAGGAAAGAGAATCCATCAGTCTTCAAAGCTGTAATTTTGTTGGCCATGACAAAACCCTTCAGATGTCATTTGGTCTTTCTTCCTAGTTCTAACTGGCTGTAACACTTTACCTGTTACCTTTCTGAGTAAGAAAGAACATAAAAATTTTTAAAAGCACTCAGTAGTGTATCTTTCCTTCGATCACTGCCAGGACACGGTTTCTAAACCCTTGTGCTGGGAAACCATCCTGCACACGGGAAGGCAGGACAGACTGAAATGACTCTGCCCACCATCTCCACCAGCAGGTTCCTCAGCACTGCTGTCAGCCCCACTTCAAATGCAGAAGTCACAACCAAAACTAAGAATAATCATGAAATCATTGCTGACCACACAACTTAAGCAAGCACAGATGCAAATCTGAAAGAGGAGCAATGACCCAGCAACGAGACCAATGAGGGTAAGAGGAACAAGAGAATCCCAGCTCCACTGAAAACTGGTTCTAGACTCTTCTCTCAAACTAAATGTAACTTAAATCTTTGTTCAGGTTACGAAAATATTTTGACTGAAATATATTTCTCCATGAACCAGCTGAGATTAATTCCATTAAATTATATTTTAACAGCAGAGACCTCTTAAAACACAGAACAATAGGACCTCATCCTGCTGCTGTTCCTTCTCCCCTCTGCTTTTCCTTTAAATACAGAGTCTGGTGGCATATGCAATAGAATTCCTTATTTTTGCAGTGCAATATGATGCTGTTGTACAAGTGCTGGCAGGAAACTCCTTAGCACAGGGAGTCTGGGCTGGGATCTCAGTTAATAGCCAATATCTAGCAGAGAAGCAAGAAATGTAACTAAACCACTGCAATGTAAAACTTACCCCACTGTAAAACTTACCCCACTACACAATTCTCTCTTTTTTTCTCCACTGTTTTTATTCCAGTGTGAACTATTTCACGTGACTGCTGGGCTCAACTGACAGCAAAACTAGAACACTGAAACATTCCTGATCCCATCAGATGAAAAAATATCAGCCAGTGTCCAAAGAGCAGCAGCATCTAATATATCCCAACATCTTGCCTTTCACACCAGCTTTCATATACCTGCCCCTTCTGCTCAGAAGTCAGGTTTGCCAGACATTAGGAATAAACTTCTCCAAACCAGCATGTTTGTGAGATAATAACTGGGCAAACAGGTTAAAGATTAGGTTTAAAACACAGATATACTTGCAAAAGAATTTTTAGCAACAGTGCAAGTGGCTGGAAGGAAGAGACCAAAAGGTAATATTGCAAAAAAATACTGGGAAAGGGTAGAAAGAGAAAATTAAAATCCAGGAAGAAAGGATAGAACATTTTTTTTTCCTTCTGGAATGAGTTAGTACAGGAAAAGATACAAGAAGAAATAATTTCAAAATGCTTAGCTTAACCTTAATCTTTAAATGGAAAACATGGAAAGATGAGGGCAAGCCAGCATTTTGTCATTTTCACACAATTTCATAGAAGGTACAATGAGGAACATTACAAAGCTTATGGAAATTGCCACTGCTTTGTGAGCAGATCTCGCCATGTTCAAGTGCTAACTCTGGTTATTTTAAATGACAAGAAAAGCTAGCAACAATATTGCTAGAGAATATTTTAGAGCACATATGTAAAGAAGCAGCAGCCAAGGAAAAACAGCCACCAGCATCAACTGAAATTATCCGCCAAAGCAACACCTACAGATGTATTCTTTTAATACAAGTTACGTTTCTTCTATTTCAACTACGTATCTTTATGCAAAACAGTACAGAAATATAAACTGTGCAACAAAGTCTGCAGTGTCCCACTGAAGCTGCTTCAATAAGCAAGACACTGTGCCCCAGATCTGCAAGAAAAACACTTCTTCCAAACAGAAAGGCTATTTCACACTGGCCTCGCTGTTTGAGATGTCAAAATGCTAAAAATGCTGCTGTGACACCACTTAAGCACTCAAAACAAGTCAGATATGATTCCTTAGACGCTGCATAAAGTACATTCCACCGAGAGCTTGCATTCATTAGGATTCTCTTGAAAATTAATCCAAATCACAGCACTTAATTCACTTGCTAAAAACTCCCCGCAGTAAAACAGGGCAAACACTCATTAACAGCTTAAGATGAGTTTAACCTGAACCAAAAAATCAGATTTATGTGTTTCAGTTAAAGGACTTCACCCCAAACCCACTAAGTTTAACAGCTGCTGGAGGTACATCACTGTTGCACACAGAAATATCACCTGGTGAAGTCCTTAACAACACACCTGAGAAGCTCAAAAGGTTTCAGATCATCTCTAAAGAGCCCCTCACCCTCAACATGGAAAATCTGCCATGGAGAACTGCCTTCTCCTTGTGTTAGCAGATGGTTTGTTAAGCTCTGGATACTTGCAGCAAAGGAAAGTGGCTGCTGTCCCTGGGCAGAGCAGAGAGGGGCAGGTATCACTGCAGGTTATCCTGGGAAGAGCAGAGAGGAGCAGGTATCACTGCAGGTTATCCTGGGAAGAGCAGGTATCACTGCAGGTTATCCTGGGAAGAGCAGAGAGGAGCAGGTATCACTGCAGGTTATCCTGGGAAGAGCAGGTATCACTGCAGGTTATCCTGGGAAGAGCAGAGAGGAGCAGGTATCACTGCAGGTTATCCTGGGAAGAGCAGGTATCACTGCAGGTTATCCTGGGCAGAGCAGGCAGCACTGCAGGTTATCCTGGGCAGAGCAGAGAGGAGCAGGCAGCACTGCAGGTTATCCTGGGCAGAGCAGGTATCACTGCAGGTTATCCTGGGCAGAGCAGGCAGCACTGCAGGTTATCCTGGGCAGAGCAGGTATCACTGCAGGTTATCCTGGGCAGAGCAGGTATCACTGCAGGTTATCCTGGGCAGAGCAGGTATCACTGCAGGTTATCCTGGGCAGAGCAGGCAGCACTGCAGGTTATCCTGGGCAGAGCAGGCAGCACTGCAGGTTATCCTGGGCAGAGCAGGCAGCACTGCAGGTTATCCTGGGCAGAGCAGGCAGCACTGCAGGTTATCCTGGGCAGAGCAGGCAGCACTGCAGGTTATCCTGGGCAGGGACATCCTGGGCAGCTCTCAGCTGGGAACAGCAGCCCAGCGCTCACTCAGCTCTGAGCTCTGCTTTCCAGGCAGGCACCAGCCCCTCTGCCGCTCTAGAAACATCAAATAACTCCAGCTAGGAAAGCCAAGCACTGGAATTAGCTGTTGATCAGGGTTATGGGAAGGGCTCCCAGAGCTGGCACAGCTGGAACTCCAGGAGAAGAGCTCTGCTATTGCTGCCATGCATCACACTGCCCTCACTTCTCTCACAAAAGCAGAAGATTAGGATGAAAAGTTCTCTTTGGAAACAAGCAGATGTAACCCTGCAGTATTTTTCTTGAAATGACAACTCTGACTACAGCATTGTTAGACTTCAAAACTGAATATTTCAACTACTAACTAAATACATTCTTGCACACAGTGCAGCCAGTTTCAGCATTTCCACTGATACAGATTTGCCACAGTTCAAGATGAAAAAAGAATTACAAGATAAATCTTAACTCTTTTCTTTTTCCCCTAGTAGCATTTATCACTGACCATATCACTTAGTTGTAAGAGCAGATATTAATACAATTCACACTAGGAAAAAATCTTTCATGAAAACAGCAAAGTGAGGGAAGTGACAAAAAAATCTTTCCTTTTTGCAATACCAATTAATCAGGAAGAAGAAATAATTCCAGTTTCCCTCCCAGAGCCCAAGCAAAAGTAAATGGAAGCTTCTTTCAGATAATACCATAACCAGAAAAGTTAGTTTGTCAATACTCTGACCCACACCAGCATTTTACTGGGAATCTCACAAGTATGGTCTCTTATCTTCCATGAGGCCAACATGCAGCACTGTTCCTATTTTCCTCTTCTACTGAGACTAAATTTAGTCACAAATAAATCATCCCTTAACCCTACAAGATGGTGGTAAGCACAAGGAACAGTGTCTCACTGTGAATGTACTAAATGTACTAACCATCTTCCCTTGGCAAATTCTCCTGTAGATTTCAAGAACCTTTGTTTTTTCTGCTGATATAGGAAAGCTTACCCAAGACTACAAAAAAAAAAAGACACTCCCAACACAAAGAGTTTAAAAAAACAAACCTGCTGAAGCCAGTGCTAAACCATTTTTCCTCAAGACAGCTTGCAGAAATTCACAATTGTGAAACAAAATTCTCTTGTTCGCCGTTTATTAAGAGAACAAAACTTCAAAGAGCATCCTATATGCAAGCCAAATTTAAAAATAAAAAAAAAAGAATCACATCAGCCCAAGTAAAAACTTTATATGTATATTTTTATATCTTTAGATTGGCATAGCACCTTTGCAGGCACAAAGATCTGACCTGCTTTAGCATAAGTTGAAAATGCTATCTAGAGATTACAGAAAAACTTGTAAGAAGGACTATCAGAAAAAGAGCAGGCAAGAATTACCCAATACTGAAGAAAAAGGTTTGGGAAAGGACAGTTATGAACCCATTTTCTGTATGAAATATTTAAAATAGGTAACATCACACCCTGCTTGAAGTGCCAGCTAAGAAAAATATCTTCTCACCTCACAGGTGACTGTCCAAAACAACTCAGAGACCATCAATGGTGGGAAATGTTTATAATCTGGCAGCAGACAATTAATGTACTGCAGTGCAACCTAAAACCCACCTGTTTCCTTACACCAGCCCAGTCCTAGACAGTGAAACGCAATGGAGAACACGGCTTCCCTCGAGACATGCCAGGATCAGGACCTGGCATGTGAAAAGCACAGTCAAAAGCCACCTGCACAACTCCAAGGAGTTTTATTGGGAAGGCAATTGTGGCACCAGAGAGGGCAGGAACACGAGTCTTGTCAAAAGATCGGGTGGTTTTCAATAAAAGCTATATTGGGGCATAGCAGAAATGTAAGAAATTCTGGAGGGATGACTTGAACATCAAACTTCCAGATAAAGAATCCAGTAAGATGAGCTGTGTCTAGCAGTGCTGTCACACTCAGCCCCTGTACCTATTGCTTTTGTGAACCAGTGGCTCAGAGGGCAGGTGCTCCTGGCTGTAGCTGACAGAAAACAGAAGATTCATTTTAAAAAAAAAATGTTTGTAACCTTCTGGAAGATCTGTCACATAAATTAATAATGCCTTTCATGTCTCCCACAAGTCTAAGACAAACACTAATTGCACATTAGCTACTTCTAAGTAAGCAAGCAACCAACTACACACAACTGTGCTGCAGAAATACAGGGAAAATCCAACCTGCATTTCTTAAAACAGAAAGAATTTCAGAGTACCTCCTGTAGCCTCCAGCAAGTCCTGTGAATTTCTTTGCTTTGATTTCTGTTCAGGACTGACAGCAGCTGACAAACTGCAACATCCATGGAGCCAATTCCTTAAGAGCATCACTGCCTGAGAGCCAGGAGTGGGGCAGTGGGACCATGGAGCAGGCACAAGCACATGTCCCAGCCCAGGGACCCCTCCTGCCCCTCAGCTGCACACACCAAGCCACAGATCAGCTCCCACACGGAGTCCTGGGTGCACAAGGAAAGCTTTGAATGGCAGTTTCATAATAAAGGCAAAGTCAGCCTTTACAAGAGGCATTTTAATCTGATAAAGGACTGCAGCAGACACATTAGACTTCATTAACAGAGGTAGCAATTGTTGCCATTTACATAATTCACACCCGAATAGTTAATGGTGAGTACGTCTGGATTACATGGTAGGACAGAGACTGCAGAGTAGACAGAACAGTGGGGAGGGCAGGTAGGAAAAATTAAATTCCAAAAAAAAGAAAAGCTTACATTCCAACAAAACCCTGCCAGGAATCCAAATAGTGGGTATAATGAGAGAACTGACACAATTCAAAACTTAGTGTCACACTGTGTTAGGAACAGCAAAAGTACGACACAGACTCTCTGGCTTGGTTGCAAAAGAGAGCAAGTTTTATTCTTCAGATCTTCTTTTATAGACAGATCCAAAAAGGTAAAACCCATTGGTCATGAAACCAACACATCATCATTGGACAGTCAGGAACACCCCCTGACTGCCACAAGTAAACAACAAGGCACAAACAACTCCTGCAAAGGTTGTTTCCTTCTCTAAGAATTGTTTGGATTCTTCCTTATCATTTCTCAGGCCAGAGTGAGAAAGTTCTGTGA
The DNA here is from genome assembly GCF_049639895.1 of Pseudopodoces humilis. Classification (NCBI taxonomy): domain Eukaryota; kingdom Metazoa; phylum Chordata; class Aves; order Passeriformes; family Paridae; genus Pseudopodoces; species Pseudopodoces humilis. The sequence continues at coordinate 642,415 of NC_142204.1, read as the reverse complement.
CTTAGCTTCACACAGGCTCAAACTAATGCCTGAAGCCTAAAAATCTCTTATTTGACCACTGTCAGTTCCCACAACTTAGGAGGTGTGCTAACCAAGAGAAAAAATGAATTCCTGTTACTTCCTAGTCCACATCACAGCTACAAAACCTATGGTTGCTACATGACTTTGGAAAAAAAGTATGAAGCCTCTGTCTCATAGGGCTGTTTTAGGTTTGACTAGTTTTGGAAGTTAGGAAGGCTCACTACTTTTCATGTTAAAGAAATGACTATTTCACACAAAAAGGACAGAAGAAAGTTGATTTTGGAAACTGCAAGCTACCCAATGCTGGACACGAGGCACTGAACCCATGGAATTCAGGCTTGATGGTCAAAATGTCCTTGTGGCCAAAAAAACAAAAAGGATGAATGTGAAATTAAGAGAGAAATAAAACAAAAAACTAACCATTCATATTAGGATTGAGTCTCATTCCTAAAGAGCACATATATAAATGCTGCCATCTGTTTCTATCCAATCCTTTTTAAAAGCTGGGGGGATGGTGGTGGTGGTGTTTGTTTTGTATTTTTTAAATTAAATTCACCTACTTGCACATCTGCCAGGTTCACTGACTGTAACAGAGCCTTTGTTCTGTCTCACCAAACACAAAATGTGAATTAATACATTCTCCCCCAAATACACAGGCAGGGAAATCGTCCCAGAAAAGCATCTCAGAAATCCCCAACATTCTTCAGGTGACTTTGACATATTAAAAAAACATATTTTGTAAAAGGCAGGTCATCAACCCTGACACTAGCAGTTTTAGGGAAAAAAAGAGCATTCATTTCTCAAGGGAGGGTTTTGTTCCTAACCAGACAGTGACACTGCTGTTAAACATTTGTTACACCTGAAAGCTTAGCAGAAATGGCACCCACACACTTTAAATCACCACAGAACACGAGAACACCTTGATGTCCTTTTCAGACCCCTTTCTGTTCCCCATTCCTGAAGGTATCCCACCCAGCAAACACCACCTGCAGCTCTGTAAATGACAGCCAGAAATATTCATTCATCAGTTTCCTAGTTAGTTTCTCTCTCACGTGTACACAATTCCCTTCATGGCATCTACCTACTCAGCAAGGAGGGCATAACACAGCACATGCTCTGTTCCACTCTACAGCACCTTCTCTGCAAAGCAATTCTAACTCCCAGCAAGTTTTGTTTCTTCTAACACCCTTAAATCCAAAAGAACAGCATAAAGGGTTTGCTGTCACCACCACAGTTCCGTTCCTTTCTCCCTTCCCAAAAAACAAGACCACAAAAAAAAAAAAGGCTTATTATTATTATAATAAATACATATATTTCAGCTAAACCTTTATTTACTCATGTCTGGCTAAGTGCACCAGGATTTCTTTTGTGCAGTGACTGGGATATAATTGAAAGGCTCTAAATTTAAAGCAGATGTGAAGAAAAAAAAAAATAATCACGTGCTCTTTTTAAAGGCAAAACACAAAAAGCAACAGGTATCAGAACTTCAACATACCACTTACATCACACAAATCACCTCCTAGGGATAAACTGATTAAAGTAACTCTGACTCTTCTAATCTAGAAGACTGAAGACCTGTGGATAGTAATTTTCTGTCACTGTATGGCTGAAGAGTTTGTAGGCTCATTTTAGAGTCTAAAATCAGTAAGTATTATGTGATTGCATCCAAGGCTGTTTCTCTCTTTCCCATAGGTGGCATGTAACTTCCTGATAGCAGAAACAAAATGATAAAGGCACTGCAGGTATTTCAGCAGCCCAGAAATGCCCAGGAGCACCGGTGACCCCACACAGCCAGCCTAAAGTCACCAAGGGCAACATCCCAGTGCAAGGCAAAGCAGCTCCAGCTCCAGAAATTCCATCATAACCTCACCCTGACAACAGCACCCATACTGACACAAGGCACGTGCCAGAGAGCATCACTACTGCGACATCAGCACTGCGTTTTCCAGGATCTCCTGCCCCACTGCATGCCAAACCCCTGCCGTCAACAGGCAGCAATGGATGGGACCCTGCTCTCCTCACCTCTCCAGCTACCCTCTTGCATCAGGGTGGCCAGCAAGGGTCAAGAAACCCCTCTCTGGGTTTAATTCTATTATTTAAAAAGCCAGGCATCCCTCCACGTTTACACTTCTGACCAAACCGTACCTGGCTAAAGCAAGCCAGACCCTCCAAACAGAAGCCAGCTCTCCAGTGGCTTAGCCAGGTAAGAGTTGTAACAAAACTCTCACCCCAGAGAGATTTTCAGAACAGGCTGGGAAAGAGGGAGGGGTGAGGGGATGAGAGATAACAATGGGAGATTATCCTGCTCCACAAAGTAAGGAATAGCAGCAAGGAACTCACGCACTGGTTAGGATAACGTGGTGAAATACTTCTGTTCCTACAGCAGCACACATAACTGCTATCAGGAACTGAAAAAGCAGCAGGTTCAAAGAGAAACAGCAAACAAAAACCCAAACAAACAAAAAAAAATTAAAGAATAAAAACAAAGAACCCACTAAATACCAAAGCCCCCTCAAAAACACAGCCAGGGATTCTCTCATCGCCAAGATGTACAATTCAGTAAAAGGGAACAGGCCACATAAATACCAAACTTGCCTTTTTTGCTAATCATGCCATTAGCCACATATTACAGATGAAAAGTTACGTGAACGGAATCTCAGAAAAAGCTCATGACAGGATCAAAAAGAATGCTAAAAATTATGAAAAACATGATGCTTTAATACAGCCCAGAGAGCTGGTTTTCTTCAGTTCAGGCTTCTGCTAACATCGCAACAGGGATTTCATTACAGTTAAATTGGTTTCCCAGAAGTGGTGGAAGAAGTTCAAATTATACCAAAGATTATGATAAACTCACATTTCATTCAGCAGATCCCAACCTTTTTGTAGCTGCAGTCCCTCCTGCAGCTTGATGGAATCAGACAATTCCAAATTCATGGATGATACAGTAGGCACAGACTTGACTATTCTGGGAACTGCTGTTCTGGGAAAAAGTTCTGAACTGTGCTTCCAGAACTGATCTACATTCAGTACAGCTGTTAACTAAATAATCACTGCTGAAAAACATCCCCTATTTTACTACCAACTCTAGTCCCAGCAGCACGGGCAAGGTGGTGATTTCTCTGTGCCCATCCTATCTGGAATGGCTCTAAGGGTGCAGACTCTGAAGTGACCCCGAATTGGGGCACACATATGAGCAGCTTCCAGCACAAAGCCCAGAGCCGTGTCAGCCTGTGGCTCAGGAGGGGATGTGTGTGCAGCCACCTACGGCTACAGACGCAATAATCTCAGGGAGCAAAGGAGGTTACAGCTGCTGGAGGTTACTGCTGCAGACATCCCTGCCCAGCTGGCCATTGTTTGAGAATTACAGCCCCTCGGCCAAAGCACACAAGTTTCAGTGCTTGTTGGATCTGAGGTAACACCTTATCCAGCTACAACCACCCTGCATACTTGAGCGTGGCCCCCAAAACGCAAAACACACATTGTTCTTTGGAACAATTCTATTTTTATCCATTTGCTTTCATTCTCTCGGCTCCTGTACTGCTTCCCACCACCACCAGCACCTCCGTAGGTGTTTCCTTATGTCTTTGCATCTCCCATTTCCACCGGGGCTTCCCTTAAAACCATTCCACACCCGATCAGCACAAACCAGAACACGAAACTTGCAGAGCGCATGCAACAATCCAGGTTAAATAAACCGTGGGCTTCCTAATTAACCTTCAGCTCTCTGGCTGCAAACGAGACAGATGTGGAAGGGCAGCAATTCCCGACCCAGGCTTCAGGATGGCAGCACACTCAGAAACAAAGCACGGTGTCAGCTGACGCTGCTCGTAGTAGATGCAGTAAAATACACGGAACTGACCAGGCAGCGCTCACGGAGAAGCTCACAGCAAACCCAGCACGGCCGCGAGCTCTGGCCAGAGACACCGCTCAGCAGCACCTCGGAGGAGATGACTGAGACAACAAAAGCGTGCGCTCCCCAAGGGCAGCCCGAACGAGGAGGGGCGGAGAGCCAGGGCCGGGAAGGGGAATGGGCAGAGCAGCAATGACCGCCCGTGCGAGGCACGGCCGAACCCCGCCCGGCCGCCGGCAGGACGCGGGCCCGCGGGGCGCTGAGGCCGCCGCGCCGCGCTCCCCGAGGCCGGACCGGGGCCGCCCCGCCCCGGGCGGTGACAGCGTGCGGGGCCCGACGGGGAGAGGCCCTGACCCCCCCCGGCCGCCCCCTCCCTCCGCCCGGCCACAGCCCGCGCACCCCCGGGGCGAGCCGCCCGCGGGCCCGGACCCACCTGCGCGGCGGCTCCGCGGCCGCAGCCCCGCCGGAGCCGGAGCCGGAGCCTGGCCAGCGCGGCGGCTGCTCCCGCAGATACCGGCGCCCGCAGGCCCCGCCCCGCCCCGGGCTCCCCCCAGCGGCCGGCAAGGCGCGTTAACCCGACCTCCCCCCGGCCCGAGCGCGGCCCCTCACCTGCCTGTCAGCCCGCGGGGAGGGCACGGGCGGCGCCGGCCGCGCCCGGCTCGCTGGGCTGCGCTGGGCTCCGCTGGGCTGGGCTCAGCTCAGCTCGGTTCGGTTCGGCTCGGCTCGGAGCCGCTCCCGCCGCTTCTCCTCCGCCGCTCCCTCCCTCCCGCGCCCCCGGCGCGAGACACGCGCAGGCCCCGCCCCCGCCGCCGCCACGCCCCGCCCCCGGCGCGCGCGCTCGCCGCGCTGGGCTTCCCCCTCGGCCCTCCCCGCCCCGCCCCCGGCGTTAAGTCACCGCCCGCGAGCGCCCCCAGGGAAGTTTGGCCGCTCTCCGGCGCCGTAGCGGCTGCTCCGGGCGGGAACTACGAACGGGCCGCGCTGAGGCTCAGGTACGGCGGGCAGGGCCCGGTGGGGCCTGAGAACCGGGCACAGAACCGGGCACAGAACCCGGCACAGAACCCGGCACAGAACCGGGCACAAAACCCGGCACAGAACCGGGGCCTCCCCTGCGGGCGGCGGGCCAGGGGCGCGCGCGGGGCCGGTGTTTCCTGAGGGAGCCTCGGGCAGACAGCACCTGACCCCATCAAGAATCCTTCCAAGCTGGATTTGCTATGATCTCAGGGTGTAAGGAGCCAACAGCAGCACTGGCTTCCTCAGCCCTTACTCCCAGGGAACACTGAAGTGAGAGATTGTGGCAAACGGGTCAGGTCTGCCAGACTGCACAAGGAGTGGTACTTACTGTCATGTGAATTATCACTGTTTAAATTAGCACCTCCTTGCAATGAATACGGCTTATATTGTGATTATGTTATATTGTTTCATCATGTTACATATTACCTGCATTGTATATTTTATATATAATTATATTATTGCATTTTTTATATTATATTATAATTACCGTTTCTATTATAATTCAGACCTCTGGCAGGCTGATATCCACCGAGGTCTCGATAACCTGAACTTCCCTTTCAACTGCTGAAGCAGAGAGTCTGTTTTGAATTAATTTCTGTAGAATAATATAATGCATATATGTGCATGCTATACTACCTAAGCCATTCTATACTATCTAAGCCTAAGGAATCTCCTCAAAAAAAGAGATAATTTATAGTTATATTGCTGGCTAAGGAGGCAACAGGATGGAAATAGACCGGTGCCTCAAGTATCTTGCCAATTTCAAGTGTAAATGATTTTCCATTTAACAATATGCAAGTGTCAACCTGGAGCAAAACAGAGCCTAAGAGCTTTAGGTTTTTCGTCCCAGCTTAATAAGTGTGCCATGTTAATAGGGTCTTGGTGCCAGAAGTGTCATCTGTGCCTGTGATCTCTTGGGGGTTTGTGCTGCACAGTTTGACAGATCTCCCACGGTGCTCGCAGGGTTCAGATGGTTTCGTTTCCAGGCTGGATTAATTGCTTGCCTGGTAATTGCATTTGGGAGATCTGCAGGCTTTCTGCTTACAACTGGCCAGGTTGCTTTTCCCTGCAAGTCCCTAACCATTACTCTTGGGTTAAAAACTCTGCTGTCTCTGCCTTGCAAGGGCTGAAGTGACTCGTACATAAATGATGTGGTGATAAATCAATCTGACAGGCTTTTAGAAAGAAGTGCCCACGTAAATAATTGATGATATTTGAGTAATATTCCTGCCTGGCCTGGTCTCCAGAACAGGCTCTTTTCTTTTACTCTGCCTGCATGGATGTAAAACTCCTTGAAGAGCAGATTGTTCATTTTTGGTTTTGTGACTCTGAGATGTCGCTGTTTCATACCTGGAAAAAAACCTAGCAGCATGACAGAGTTGTTTTCTTTCAGTGCTGCCCCTTGGTCACTGTTCATTGTGATGAGGATTTTTATTTTTTTTATATAATATCAAAAAGGTTATTTGTGCAGGAGTACCAGTCAATCCCTTTAATGAAATATTTTTTATACACATTGTGAGTTAATGCAAAGGAATTGAGTAATGTGGGAAATGAAACAGGATATATATTTTTGGAAAGCAAATGTATTTCAAATTTAGAATTGTTTGGAATGACCTGTTTCTTAGAATGCTGTTGGTGCATTTTTAACCAATTAAACTTTTTTGGACCATTTGTAAGGCAAAAATTGCAACAGGCAGTGGACTTGAAAACAGCAAACAAAATTACGTAGCAAAGGAGTAATTGACACACACCACTGCTGTTACAGAAAGTGTTTGGAGGCATAACCAGGAAAATTTTAAAAACATGAAAAACTAAGCAGTCTGGGCTGGATTTGTAATTATTGGGAGAGCAGGCCCCTGAACAACTTCCAGCAGTTACACTGATGTTCAGTGAATTTGTGGCAGCTGTGTAAAGGCTGCCATGACAGGAAACAGCGAGTTTCTCATCCTTTGCTCCAAAAATACAGGCATTGGCCAGGTAGGTTTTGTTTCAGATGTTAGGTGTACCCAAAAAATCTTAAATTTTTGAAACACACCCCCACAAGTGCACTCTTACTCTTCCAAAATTGTATAAAGAGAGAGCTTTACCCTGTGCTCATTAAAATGTTTAAACAGTGGAACCAGAATTAGTGTTTTCTGTTCAGTGCAGGGAGGACTGTGATCCTAGATGTGCCAAGAGTAAACCTAGCAGTGCCTGATAAATCAGAGTTCAGCTGTGCTTTTGGAGCCACAGAGATTGCAGTGGAACAAGTGGGACTGCGTGGAGGTGTCCACCTGCTGTAACTGAGTAGCAATTGTGAGAGTGGTGCTTGGATGCCTTGAAAGCAAGTATGTTTCAACTACTGCAGGGAGCTCAAACATGCTGTTATACCTTTTTTTCTCCTGCTACAGAATGTGGCCTGAATGAGTGAGGGGCATGAAAGAGCTACTGGCAGCACCAGAGGCCAGCTGTAGTCTGCAGCAGACACCCAGTCTCCTGAGCTGCCCCTGCATTTCCATGTTTAACCCACCAGTGAGTATCTTTTCCTTCTGTTGAAGTTAACAGAACATTACCTCGCTTTTCTCAAGTCATCAAGGCTGTATACCTAGCCATATCAGAAATCAAAACTGGGGACTTCTATTATGTGCAGCTTTTCCACAAGCGATTGCATCATCTCTTTTCCACTTCTTTTGAACTGTGGAGTAGCACAGGCCTGTCCTGATTAGGAACATCTGCTCCATTACACTTGAAAGAGTGTAACACACTCAGCTGTGTGTTCAAACAGCCTTTTCATAACAGGTAAATCAACTTACAAAATAGTTTGGGTTTCCCAGAGGCAAGAAAACTCCACAGAAGTATAAAACTTGTAAAGTTTTTTGGATGTTTTATCAGAGTAATACAAAGCTTAGATTAAACATGTGGCATTATCTTTAGTGCTTGCTGAATCACTTGTCGATGTCTGTTTAAATCTTTGCTCTTGCTGGGCTCAGTGGAATTGCATTTATTGGAAGAATGTTGAAGATTTTTACTCAGCAGACCAAAGCAGATTAAATTCAGGATTTTCTGAATCTGGAGTAAGATTGGTTTATTTCTTGCATGGGAATTTGTGTACACACACATTTTTCTCAACAGTGCTCAATTTCACTACCATGCAAATAAATACCTACTTGTAGAGTGCTGTTGAAAATTAGTATTGCATATCCAATTTTCCAAAACAGAGATTGTTTTTTTCTGATTATGTACATAATCTGTTCAAATTTTGAATGGCAAGATCAAAATATGGTAGTAGTAAAAGGTGTTAAGTTTCTTTACCTGTTCTAGTGTGTCAAGGCAATGTTTTGGAGCACAGTGCAGCACCTCTACTCTTGTGTGGATTCTTTCCCAGTGACAAGAAAACTTCCTTAGAACATGACAGCTAAACTACAAAGAATTCCTTGCAAATAATAAATAATTGTCCCAGAGATAGTAAATTATAATTCCTAGGTGCCTTTAAACTGATAAACTGCTTGCATCATCCTGCATATTCAAATGCATACTTGAACTTGAATTTTTAGTCTTTCTGGTTTAAAAATAGGGCATTTTTTAACACTGGTTAATGAATCAGGCAGCCTCCTACCACAGAGGGTGTCTGGGGCTCTTGGGCACTCCAGTCAACAGTTCATTATCTACTTCAGCATTAATGTTTCATGTGAGTTAAAACGTTGTGGGGAGAGGGCAGGGCAGTGAGGAAATCATATTCCAGTGAGGAGTGGAAGCACCTTGCTTTCCCTGGCTCTGGCACTGAGAAGAATTTATAGCTCCATTTGCAGAATTAACTTCTCTCTCTTCCCAGCTCCTACTCTAATAATTTTTGATATCGAAGTCCTGTCACTCTGAAATGCTCAGACAATTGCTTTGAGACACAGGGCTTGGCTGTGCTGCACTTCCCCAGCTGCAAAACCCCCAACGTTGTTCTGATGGAGGGTTTGGTTTAAACAAGGCTCTCAGCTGAAGCTGCTCTTGCAGGTAAAGCCTGAAACTAAGAAACGGAAAGAAACTTGTGTCTTCATCACTCAAACTGGAATCACACATCATTTGAATACAAAGCACTGACAGCTAAATTTAGACTGATAATGCTGCACACCATAAAAAACCTTGAAGAACTTTATCTAAGACCAGTATTAAGCAATTTTGCATCAAAGTGGCACCCACCTACATTGCATAAATTGGTCATAGCGTTTGTAGGCAAGTGACATTTCAGTCATTGTTTCTTCCCAAGGGCTCACAGTGATTAAGATCTGATTGAGGCAGCTTGGGGGTGTGAGTGGAGGCAACAGTATTGTTCAAATTTCAATTCCCTTGGCCACACACACTATTTATGTCTCTGTGATTGTCTCCCTCCCCATGCAATGAACTCTTTGCTGAGCAGAGGAAATAGCCTGCTTAAATCACAAGTGTTTCTCCTGGTAATGTTGCTTTCTATTTGCTTTTTTCCAAAGCCAAACGTATTTACAAATTGCTGCTAACTTCTCATTGAAAGGCATTCAAGTGTGTGAACACTGTACAATTATACAAGTTTGGGACTGAAGAGGAATAATTCTAGCCAACCAAAATTAAGGAGAATTTTAGCTTCACTTGGCATAATTGCCAGTGCTCACGCTTGCCAAGGAAACAACTGGTATCCTTTTTCTGAAAATTGTTTGCCAAGCCCTCAGTAAACTTTGGATTTCTTGTTTAGAGACTGGAAAAACAACTTATTTTGAAAAGTGCCACACCTGGAATTCATTAGCAAAGGAGAGTACTAGCCAAGTGCTGACTGACTGGCAAATCATGCTATCTGCTGAGGATTTTAGGCTTTCTCAAACTGTTTTGCTATCTCCAGCTCTCTTGTATGTCTGATTTTGTCTTGTATTTGTATTGCCTACAGAAGTCTGAGTGCTGGGCTTTCGGTTGTGCTCAGCAGCGGTGCAAGTACAATGAAAGATTCTCTCTGTGGGCTATTTGGGAGTGCTGCTGCAGCCCCTGGCACAGCTGGATCCACAATCTCCCCAGGGCAGGGGGGAGTGGCCGTGCAGTGCTGGGAAGTGTTGGCTACTGGCTTGGAAAAGGGTGCCATCTACTGAACTCTTGGTACCACTTCTCCCAGTTCTGACAGCTCCTGTGGTTCTCAGCTCTGCACAGTTTATGTGGCACCATATAGCACCAGGCAGGGTGATTACAGACTAAACAGCAATCTAAAATAAAACTGACAACTCAGGGTATAGCTGAGTAAAGTTTTACAAAGTTGTCCCTACTTTTTATCAAAGTATTAGTGGATATTGAAAGTGGCGCAGGAGGACAGTGCTGAAGAATCCAAAAGAAGGATTTATTTTCTTCTTCCTTCCCTGGCATGGTACAGTGCCTTCACATTTACCTAAAAGGAAAAAACACACACTTATCATTTTTCAGCAGTGTGATATTTAGAATAAGCTTTTTGCCATGTTTTCATATGGACTGGCAGTTCTGTTCTATTTAGTGATTCTATTTTCTCTCATCTCCAGGGATGCCTGAGAGCCAGGGGAAGGACGGTGAGAGCTACAGCAGCAGCAGCAGCATCTCCAACACTGGGGACTCCGTGGCTTCCTTTGGACAGGTCAGCTCCTTTTGCCTGAGAGGGAAATGCAAGCTGCATGCTCACACTACTGGAAATCTGCTCTGCATGTTTATTCCTTTTAAACTTGGGTCCAGGAAGGCTGGAATCGTGCTACACCCTATTGTACTTCACATTTTTTCTCTGCAATAGTCTTGGCACGGCCTGAGTTATAATAAATTGCTCTGGATTCTTCTCCAAAAGGTTTTCAAATCTTTTAAACCTTAAAAGTGGGTCTCATTTTATTCTGTCTTATTCCCAGATGGCCTGAGTCATGCTTACACATATTTTCAGCACAGGAAAAGCCAACTACTTTCAGCTATCAAAAAATAATCTTGAAAAGTTGTAAAACAATTTGAAAAAAAGAAAACTGTGTCTGGATTGAACAGAATTCTCCTCTCCATGATAGGCATTTCTACACAGTTCCTGAATGTGGCACAAGCTTCTGCATTCTCTCTTTCTCCTTATGCTTTTTGGTTACAGGCTTGTATTCTAGAGTCAGCAAAAGATAAAGCTTTCACTCTTAAGTTTAAATAGAACTAAATACAAATTAGAGTGGTTTGGCAGGAGTTGGAATTTATATGGCACACACACGCTAGAAATTTCTGTGTTCTGCTGAATTGTTAGGGCAAGCCAGTACATGCATACACAATATTTATGATTTAAGTGGTGAAACCTCTGTTCTGTCTCACTTCAGGCTGTAAAAACACGAGCTTTTTAGTTCTCAAATCTTTAAATGTACATTTAGGTTTCGCTACATTTTGGAAATTGGATTTCTACTAAGACAAACCTAAACTTACAACACTTTAGGCTTCCCATCATGCTGGTGTTCTTCAATGATGCCAGTGATGTTGGAGTTACTCAAAGAAACTGGATAGCTCAAGATACTTCTGTTCTGACTGCTTTCCTGAGCTGCTGTCCTCCCTGCCCTGGTGAAGTGGAGTGTGCCAGTGGAGTACAGTTAATCTTCAGTTTTGTTGGAGTCTTTAAATACACTTTTCTTGTTACACAGAGACACCACGTTTTGGTTTAGAGCAGTAAAGCAGAAACTTACATGTGTGTGTGGCTAGGATTATTAATGAAAAATAATTGCTGCAGCACAGTAATTAATGCCTGTATCCATCAAGAGTAAGAGGAAAAAAGAACAGTCTCGTGTGTGTAGGTGTTTCCTTGCCACATCCTTGCCTTTCCTTGCCTCGTTACATCCCAATTCCAAAAACTGGATGATGCCCAGGTTGGCAGGACTGGGCTAGAGCAGTGCTTTGGGAGAAGAGGGAAGCTGGAAGAGGGAGAGTGAGATGTGTTGCCTTGTTCTTGCCCAGTATCAGTACACAGCCGGCGAGTACCGAGCTATCCAGCACGCCCTGCGGCAGAGGCTGGGCCCAGACTACATCAGCAGCCGGCAGGCAGGAGGAGGGCAAAAGGTAGGAACAAACATCATGTTTCAACTCCATTTTTCCCAGGAAAACTAGGGTTTAAATTGGTACAATACTCCTTATTTTTTTGAAGTTTATTTCCCTCTAGTAGTTTACTATGCAGATATGAATGGAAAGTGAGCATGGCATAAGTTCTGGCTTTTATTGAGCCACAGATTTTCCTTTTACACTTAAAAAGAGACAGTTTTTCAGTGCTTCATCCTTTACAAATGATTATTTATCTACTTGTGCAACACTGAGCTGTTTTCCCTATTTTTTTCCCAGAATTGGACTATATGAAACATTATACAATAGAAGCTGCATTTGCCGTCTTTAGTGCTCACTCTGCCTTCTGTTGATTAAGTCATATTTGTTGTTATATTAATCCCCATCACATTTGCTGGAAGAGAGTGCACCTGAAGCTGCACCATCAGCCTTTTATTCACATTATCTGAACCTTGAATTTAGCTGGGTTTCCTCAGTGTAAGATGATATGTGTAATCTCTGTTAAAAGTAAATTGTGCAGAGATGTGTGCACAAGGCTATGTATTTATTTATAGATATTTATGTGTATGTGCTCTTCTTTTCAGGTCTGTTACATCGAGGGTCACAAGGTCATCAGTCTGGCCAATGAAATGTTTGGCTTCAATGGCTGGGCTCATTCAGTCACTCAGCAGAATGTTGGTAAGGATCTCTGGGGGCAAAGAAGGTTTTGCTCCCTCTTGTTTCACTGGGAAGGAAAATTCTCTCAGATAAGGGCCATGGTTTCCATCACAGAACCACAGAGCATGATTGGAAGGGACCTCCAGGATCACCGAGCCCAGCGCCTGGCCCTGCACAGCACCATCCCCAAGAGTCCCACGCTGTACCCGGGAGCGCTGGCAGGCTGGGGCTGTGCCCGCTGCCCTGGGGAGCTGTTCCCAAAACACCCTCTGGGGGAAAAACCTTTTCCTGCTCCCCAAGCCAAACCTGCCCTGGCCCAGCTCCGGGCCATTCCCTCGGCTCCTGTCACTGTCAGCACAGAGAGGAGATCAGTGCCTGCCCCTGTTCCTCTCTCAGGGAAGCTGTGAGTGCACTGAGGGCTCCCCTCAGTCTCCTCCAGGACCAAGAGACCTCAGCTGCTACAATTTCATCACTTCAAAGCACCTGGGCAGAGGCATGAGCAACTTCCAGGTGTCTTACCAGTTAGTGAAAACGAGAGAAATTGAATAATAATGGAGCTTCTGTTTTCATTTTAGTTCTGTCATAGTCATTATTCTCAGTGTGTTTATGATTATTCTTGAGCTATTCTAATCGAGTCTGATCTCTATGGGTACACTCAGTCAAGAGTAATTACAATTAAACTATTTAACACCCGGCAGTCCTGAGCCAACTTTTATACTCACCTGTAATTTTTAGACTCTAACCAGTTCATATTCTCAGTTAATATTCCCCTAATCTTTAGGGACCCATCTTTTTCTGCAGATTTCTCTTCTAGCTAATACCCAGTACTGAGGTTTTTACAACAGAAAACTTTGGGAAAATTTTTCAACTATGACGTGATGTTCAGATGATCTTAAAGCTTCAGGCTCTTCCATGTTGATAGCTGAAATAGTACCTGCCAGGGGAGTGTTGTCCTTGTTTGCAGATCTGCTGTGCTTATGCTGGAGACTGGTTGTTGAAGTAGGTCAAAGCAGCATCTTAAATTACCTTCTCCCTTCTACCCCACCTTCAGAAATCTTTTCTTAACTCAGGCTGGTAGATTCTAGAAATAGAACAACTTACTTCATTGCTTTCCATCTATTCTGCACCACGGTTTTCATTCCCCCTTTTCAGTCAGGAAAGGACTGACATCCTTCAAACTTCTGCCTTTTTCAGATAATGCCATAATTAGTCATTCCTTAGAAATTCAGACATGCTGTGATAAAACCTTGTGCAAATTATTTGCAGACTGCAGACTTCTACTAGATCATAGGAAAGAAATTACTTTCATAGACAACAGCTGCTTTCTCACTACTGTTTTTATAAATTAACACTTAAAACGTCTCCTTCCAGACTTTGTCGACCTCAACAATGGCAGGTTCTATGTGGGTGTGTGTGCTTTTGTGAAAGTTCAGCTTAAGGTAAGTGGTTTTTTGTGTTGGCTCTGACTGTAGCTGAGCAGTTGCCTGAAGCTGTGAATGTGAGTCCTTGCATGGGTCAGAGCACAGTCCTCAGGTACTGCTCTGCATTAGGGAACCTGCTGCTGTCCTAAACATTGACCTTGCTGTGGAACAAACAGCCAAGGGCAAGGAACCAGGCTTGGGAAAGCACAGCACCTGCATCTGTAAAATCCCCTTACATTTGAAATGGTTCTGCAGGATGGGTCATACCATGAAGATGTGGGATATGGAGTCAGTGAAGGCCTCAAGTCCAAAGCCTTGTCCTTAGAAAAGGCAAGAAAGGAGGCAGTAACAGATGGACTGAAGAGAGCGCTCAAGTAAGTGAAGATCAGCACTTGTACATTTTCAGAAGCTGTGTGGGAATGCAGGGTTTTCAGTCACAGTGAGCCCTCTTGTTCCTCAGGTGCTTTGGGAATGCTCTTGGGAACTGCATCCTGGACAAGGACTACCTGCGAGCCGTGAACAAGCTTCCCCGGCAGGTGCAGTACAGGGGCTGCAGAGCCCCCACTCCTGCACTCACAGAGTGCATCCCATTCCTGAGAGCTCCTGACACCAGCAGCCTTCCTAACAAACATCTCCCACACAAAGCAGTTCCTCAGGTGGCACCTGCCAGCTCCTGCTGTGCACCAGCTGGGCCAGGAGGCTTCTAGGCAGAGACCTGCCTGCTGGCAGGAGGGAAAAGGAAAGCCTTCTGCAGCTGCTGATCCATGGGCTCTCATAGCAAAGCTGCCTTCAGTCACAGTAGGACTTGCCAAACTCTGCTAGAGGCCTAGAGCTGCAAGGCAGTCCTTCAAAGAGTGTAGGAGCAGATCCAAAGGGACACCTCACCAGGTAAAGATGGCCCAGATCTCTGGTTTGCCAGGGTCTGTTAGAGGCACTGCCACAAACTTGTAAGGTGACAGAGCCAAAACATCCCATCTTTAATAAACTGGAATGGTGTACCTTCCTCAGAACTCAGAACAGGCTGGCCTTGCCCTTTAGCACAAGCAGGAAAATGGACTGCTAGAAACAAACTCTCTCAGCAGCAGCCTTGTGGGGCTGTGAGAAGCTGTAAAATCCTGCATCGATCACCAGCACCCGTTCTCGTTTGCAGAGCAGTGTGGGGAGACCTCACCATCTGCCCTGCAGCACTGAACAGTTAAACCAACACAAAGTCACAGGAATTCAATGATTAACTGACTGAATTACTGGGTACTGAAAGAGCAGTTCAGGTTTCTGACTGTTCCACTTAGCGCAAACACAACAGATTTTTAACCAGTGCTTATTTCATTAACTCGATGATGGAAATTTCTGAACCTTCTCTTTTTTCTCCTCTACTCCTTTACCAGGTACCCCCTGAGTTAGACTTGGTCAGAGCTAAAATACAGGACTATGAGCCTGAAATAGAGAAAGCAAGATACAGCAGCTATGTGGACAGGCAGAACGCAGCAGGGAGACAGCACTGTGAGGTGACACCAGGCTGTAAGCCTGTCCAGACAGAGGCTGCTGTAGTGACAGCAGATCAGAAACAGCCCAACGCTCCCAGGTGAGACTGCTGGCATAAATGTGTTTTTTAAGCTGTATTAGAAGTCACTGAGCCTGTTAAAACATGTAGACAGCTCTATTCCAAAGATGCCATAAAGCTCTAGTTCAGTGGTTTTTCTTTACTGTTTTCTCTTAATGAATTTTTTCCTCACAAAATGTAATTGCTGAGGTCCTGTTTAACTTTGTGTTTCTGGGGGGGAGGACAGAAGCACAGACTCCCTGGCCATGGAGTGTGATGCCACTTACCAGAGGAAACTGCGCCAGAAGCGGCTGCAGCAGCAGTTCCGGGAGCAGATGGAGAAAAAGCAGCAGGTGCCAGGAGTTAGTCCCAGCAGCAAACAGGGTGAGAAGTGGCATTCAAAACTGGCACCTCCCATGAGAGCTGCTGGCAGGCACAGGTCACCCACAGTACAGGAGCCTGGCCAGCTTCATGTGCTGTGCCACCAACACATCTTTGAGGCCAGAGGCAGGAGCATTGTCATATATTCCCTCTCTGTGTTCCAAGAGCGTCAGGAATGTCAGCTCTAAACCTGCATCACTAAATCTGCAGCTTTCCAGCCACCCGAAAGCAGCTGTTGCCAGCACCATTAACCTGCTGGGGCTGCAGCACTTGGCTGTGGTAGCTGCAGGCAAACATGCGTTGCCTGAGCAGCTGATGCATTGTCCTTGGCTCACGGGGAAGTCTGGGGCCGTGTGGGAGCAGGAAGATGAAGAAGGACAGGTTAAAACCACATTAAAGTAGCACAGCTGCTCCTCAGATGTCAGCAGGTACAGAATGTTACTTCCCACATTCTGCTTCCAAGCCTTAGCCAGCTGTAGGACAAAGAGGGTACCTGGTGGCAGTGCTGGCTGCCATTTCAGCCTCGTGCTCTGCTAAGGAGGAGCCAAAGGGCATTTCTGTATTTCTGGTATTGATCTCTTCTTGTGTTGCCTCCCTGCAGCAGCATCTGATCCTCCCGTGAAGCTCAGCACTCCAGCAGAAGTGCAACAGGAGCTGGCAATAGAAGAGGAGTTCTTTGCAGGTCAGCCAGAGTCAGAGATGAGAAATAAAGTGTTAAAGCACTGGTATTTAAACCAGGTCAATTCAGAATACAGCATAAGGGTGAAGGCTCTGAAGAATTGGAATAACACAAGTGTGAGTGTGATTGTGACCTTAACAATACAAACTTTGCCTGAGTGGCAGGGAGATGGTGTCCATCACTATGGGGGTTTCACTTGGGCTCTTCAGCAGAGTTGTTACACCTGTGTGATAAGCCATGTTCCTGAGGTGACACTGCACAACACAGAACTGGGGGGGTTTGGGGTGTGTCTTTTCTCAATAGAGCCATGGATATTTGGGGCACACACCATGGTGCCTGCACACTGCTGAAGTCCAGAGCACTGTTGCACACACACACAAGAGATGCTTTACAGTTTAAATGTTATAGTGATCACTGCTTGTAGGAAAAGAATGTCCTGGTTTTGGAGCTACTGCCCCTCCTGTGGCACAGTACTGTGTCATGGATCCCCTTCTCGTTCTTTCCAGATGATCCTGAGCTTTGGGACATCTCCTTGGAGAGCACTGACCTAAAGGTACCGGGTGCCAAAGTGTCGGAGCCCTCCTCGGCTGCACAGCAGCCCCCCGGGACACCCCGTGGGCAGCAGCAGATGAGAAGGACACCCCGCAGGGGCAGCCAGCACAGAGCTGCTGCCAGGCTGGCACAGCTGCAGCCCCCTGCTGCAGCCCCCAGCACCAGCTGTGCCCACCAGCACACCCCAGGTACTGCCACACGTGACTGAGCTCTGGCTTCACAGGGGCTCCTGGGAGATTGGGAAAGTCCAGTGGGAGAAATTTTCCTTTCTTTTGGACCTGGCTGCAGATGCTGGGACAGGGGGCTTGCAAAACTGCTTTTTTCCATACTACTGTCCTTTCAAGGAAGAGTTAGAAAAAGAATTGAGGAACACATTTAGAAAACAGAAATAAAACCCCTAAATTCCCCACTTTCTCCCTGTGTGGCAGGGTGCAGCCCACTCAGGAGAAGTCAGAGCTTGAAGAAAAGGAGGCTGGAGCCTACGTGAGACGCCCGGTGGGATCTGTGCCTCTCTCGTGGGTTACATCACAAGGCTGCAGCTGGCTTTCCAAATTGTGGCACATGGACTCTGCTGTACATTAAGGGGAAGCAACAGAGAAGAGTTTCATACAATCAGAAAGAATTTAATGTACTCTCAGGTTGTTGTGTATTTCAGATACACAATAACCTTCCTCTATAACCACGCTACCATTTGTGCTTCTGCAGCACGAGGCTTGTGGCCCTATTACAATTGGGCAGTACCTGTCAATTGCCTGAAGCAGGAACAGAATGAATTATTACAAATGAGAAGCTATGAATTGATGTCTGTCCCTCGGTGCTGCGTTCCAGCACAGAGAGGAGAGATTTTCCCCAGGGCAGGGAGCGGGGGCTTGTGACCAGGGGACAGAAGGGACGAGCTGTACCCCCAGGCCGGGGGTGACCCTGGCTCTGGCTGCATGGGCAGGGCAGAGCCCCTCGCTCCTCCCGAGCCTCTTCCCCAACCTGTTCCATCCCCCTTCCCCAACCTGTTCCATCCCCCTTCCCCAAGCTGTTCCATTCCCCTTCCCCAACCTGTTCCATCCCCCTTCCCCAACCTGTTCCATCCCCCTTCCCCAACCTGTTCCATTCCCCTTCCCCAACCTGTTCCATTCCCCTTCCCCAACCTGTTCCATTCCCCTTCCCCAACCTGTTCCATTCCCCTTCCCCAACCTGTTCCATCCCCCTTCCCCAACCTGTTCCATCCCCCTTCCCCAACCTGTTCCATCCCCCTTCCCCAACCTGTTCCATCCCCCTTCCCCAACCTGTTCCATTCCCCTTCCCCAACCTGTTCCATCCCCCCTCCCCAACCTGTTCCCTCCCCCTTCCCCAACCTGTTCCATTCCCCTTCCCCAACCTGTTCCATCCCCCTTCCCCAACCTGTTCCATCCCCCTTCCCCAAGCTGTCCCCTCCTGAGCCGCCGCCAGCCCGCACCCCGCAGCCCCGAGCCTTTGGAACATGAATGGCAGCTGCACTGCTGTTTTTAAATAAGCTTTTAACCCCTTTCAACACAGAAATAAACACGAGTTTGAAAACAAACCCCGCTGGGAGCTGTGGGTGCCTCTCTGCCCTGCCAGCCGTCCCACCTCACTCCTGCTGACCGGCCCCAAAGGGCAGCGCTGCACCTGCACTGCCTCCTTTGCTTTGGGACGGGCAAACAGAAACAGCCAGGGCTCCCGAGCTGCCAGCAAAGGCAGCAGCTGCTGCCAAAGAAAGGATTTGTAAGCGCTACTGGAATAGTCCTGTAGCCGTTTGGAGCAGCTCCCTGCAGGAGAGGGAGCAGTTCTGGGCTGGCCGGTTCTGTTCCCGTGCAGGGCACTCCTGGCACAGTCCAGGGGGGAGGCACAATGGTGCCACAGGACTGGGAGTGAGAGCTGAACCAGGAGAATTTACACAAACTCTGGGATTAGTCCAACCCTGAAATCAGTTTCAGGCTTCAGATGGGACTTTACTCTCACGGTTTGCCTCCCTGCTCTAACTCTAAGGACATTTGGAATATTCAGCATTTATTCCTCTTCCTCCTATTCTGCCTTCATCCCTTAATGCATCCTTTTCCCTTAAAAGAGCCTTTACTATCCACTTACCTCCTGGACAGAACAAAGAACAGGGATTGACTTCAGCATGGAAAGGCAGGACAAGCCCTAATGAATGGGACTAGATTGGATCTAGAAAACAGCTCCACATTTCACCGGACTTGTTTCTGGCCAATTCGGTGCTGCCTTCAGAAGAGCAGGGAAGAGGCACATTCCACATGTTTGAGTCATGGCCTCGCTGCTGACACCACGTACCTGCCAGGAAGGGAGACCTTCCCAATCACTGAATCCAGAGCCGCTCCAAACTTCTACAGTGAAAAAAATTCAAAAGTCTGAAACAAAACCGTAACGGCCTCGGCTTCCTCTGCTCTGGGAACAGCGCAGATACAGCTGTCCCTCCTCTGACAGTCATGCAAGGAGCCTCTCGGGACTGGGCCCTTTGAAAAGGGCAGGAAAACTTACACTGGGAGCTTTTTTTTCCCTTCGAGGCTTGCGCAGCATGACTCAGAACAGAAGCTGTTCTTAAAATGGAAAGAAATGCAGCAGCAATTAGTGTTTAGAAATACCAAACTCCTGCAGTCTGCAGTTGAGAATGACGCTGAAGTTTCACTCCAAGGAGTGAATCCCTGGTTCTGAGGTGGCACATCCCGGGCAGGGGGCAGCACAGGAGAGCTGGGAAGGGCCCTGGGGACAGGAGCAAGCACAGAACCCTCCCCCCAGCTCTGCTGCCCCAGCTCAGGCACTCGGCAGCTCCCAGCAGATCCCTTCTCCTCCCTCAGGCCTCCCCCTCCTCAAATCCATTCAGGAATTCCTCTGCAGCCAAAGGCTCGTGGCTGCTCACTGCTTTTGAGCAGTTAAAGTTCTCATTAAATTTGGTTTCTTGCATTTCCTGTGACAAAGGGGTCAACTGGGTACCAGTGACATCACTCCAGGATGAGGACAGAGGGGCTGGGACCTGCTGTTCCACAGCTCAACCAAAGCACGTTTGATTTATCTGAATGGCTTCATTCAACATTCTACAAAGGTCACGTGAGAAGGGTTTGGTGCAAAACACAACTAACTATGGCCAGGGAAGCCCAAAGTTTCAGTTAATTTTATTTTTTTTTATTTTTATTTTTTACAGTGTACATTGTTAAATAATGTAAAGAAAACGCTTGTAATTCAGAAACAGATTTTATGTGGAAAAAGATACTCAAAGTGTAATATTAAACAAAATAATTTAACAGTTCAGTAGCATTAGTTTATTCCTCTAGACTTCAGTTATTCATCCACAGGAGGAGAGGGAGGGAGAAAACAAAAATCAATGGTAAATAAAACCAGTTTTTGCATAACATTAAGTGAAAAAACGGCTTCAAACTCATTAGATCAAATTTAAATAACCATGTGCTGCATCCAGCTGCCCAGTTCCCCTGCCACGACCACTGCCCTCATCTCATTACTGCCTCAGCTCTGTCCCTGCTCAGGAGCCTCCCCTGCATCCATCCCCCTTCAGACAGGGGCGCCCACCTGGCCTCAGCCCCGGCACCGCTGCTCTCCTGTGCCCTGGAGCCTCTCCTCTCCCTCTGGAGCCTCTCCTGTCCCCCTCTGGAGCATCTCCTGTGCCCTGGAGCCTCTCCTGTCCCCCTCTGGAGCATCTCCTGTGCCTCCAGAGCACCTCCTGTGCCTCCAGAGCACCTCCTGTGCCTCCAGAGCACCTCCTGTGCCTCCAGAGCACCTCCTGGCCTCCAGGGCCTCTCCTGTGCCTCCAGGGCCTCTCCTGTGCCTCCAGGGCCTCTCCTGTGCCTCCAGGGCCTCTCCTGTGCCTCCAGAGCACCTCCTGTCCTCCAGGGCCTCTCCTGTGCCTCCAGAGCACCTCCTGTGCCTCCAGAGCACCTCCTGTGCCTCCAGAGCACCTCCTGTGCCTCCAGAGCATCTCCTCTCCCTCTGGAGCCTCTCCTGTCCCCCTCTGGAGCATCTCCTGTGCCCTGGAGCCTCTCCTGTGCCTCCAGAGCACCTCCTGTGCCTCCGGAGCATCTCCTCTCCCTCTGGAGCCTCTCCTGTCCCCCAGAACCACCCTGGCCTGGAGCTGCTCCTCTCCAGGCTGGGCCTGCCCTGCTGCCACAGCTGCTGCAAAACAAGGGACAGAAGAGAAAGGATCTCGCAGGTTGCTGTGTGGAAATGGAAGCGTGAGAACATCTGCAGGCACAGAAGCTCCCTACGGAGGCCCCAGCAGGGAACAGCGCTCTGAAATTAAAGCCACCGTGGACAAGTGACATCCCTGTGACACACCGGCCTCCAGGACACCGGGAGCTGCTCCCAAGCCCCTGGAAGCTGCACCCTCACCCTCACAGCTTTCTGCAGCACTACAAAAATACTGGCTGGAACTATTTTGACTTTGAAGAGGAAACCAGTATTTCTTAAATACAAAAAGGGAAGAATGACCAAAGCAGAAGATACAGTACAGGTACTAAGAGGTGACAAGTGACAGACAGTGACAGTCCTGGTACCAGCTTGAAATTTGTTAAGAGTGAACAAAATTGTAAATCCTCCAAGTAAGAGAGAGGAAACTTCTCGATGCCGGCTGTTTCAAGTACATCCATTGCCGGCAATGGACGTTGCACCAGGACAGTCTGTTCCTGGCTTAAATGAATTTTACCAAAAGAAAAGGTAAGAAAAGCAATCCCAGCAGACCAGCCCATGCCAACGAGCAATGGCACCTCTCCCTCGAGTCACATCCTGACCAAACATCTTCACCACTTCGCAGGTGGAGTCAAACCGCATCTTAAGTAGGGCCTTTCCCCAAGATACACGTTCTCCCCATCCTCTCTCCGTTTCTGACCCAGCCCTCCTGCCTCCAGAGCCAATATTGGTTCAGTCTCGTTGTAGCTTCACCTGCTCCCCTCTGTCCCAGCCCACCTGGCCCCTGTCACCCCACACCTTCAGCTCTGCCCGCCTGGACAAGTTTCCCCACACCCAGAACTGCTCCGAGCCGCGGCCCCGGTGCCTCCCCTGCCCGCTGCTGCTCCCAGCAGGAGCTGGCCCGGGCGCTGGGCACAAACATCCTGCCCTCAGCTTGCCCTCTGCCCACCTGGGCTCTGCTGGGAAGACGACGCTAAACTGCAGAAGCGAGAGAAGTCCAAGGCACTAAAATATCCAGCAAGCATACTGGGAGAACAGACAAGTATTCAAGTACATTAATTTATACAATTTTACATTCACATTTATTTATCTAATACAATGAAAATACAAAGGAAAAAGTTAAAGTGTCTCCAATAAGTATAAGGATATAGCTAGCTTTTTTTCCCATTTTTTCTTTTTAACTTTTTTAACCCTCTATATTCCACTCATTTTTAAACTACTGTTGTCCAACAACATTTATATATCACAGTGTTTCCACATCAAAACTGATGGTAAGTACATGTCCGCAGGGAACTTTTAAAATTTTTTTTTAACAATTTAACAATGCTCTAATGCTGCAGTCAAAGCTGTTAATATCTTACTTAAAGCAGTAATGACCTATCAAGCACAGGCTGCACCGCAAGTCCATTCGTGTGCCCCATCATGTTTCAGAGCCAGATACGATTGACCGGGGAGAGGGAGAGGAGGGGGATTTGGACAGCTTTTTCCTGATCTTGGTTCCTCTGGAAGAGGCGAGAAGCCTGCTAAAGCCTCATGCTAGGGTTCAGCTCTGCCTCCACACTTGCGTGGATTCAGCCTCCAACCAGAAACATTTTACAGCAAGACCGTATGAACTGAGCCCACGGCCCCTCCCCACACGAGAGCAGCCCCCGGTGAAAAGCACTGTCCCATCACAAGGATGCTCATCACCCTCCTCCCCCTTCCCAGCGTGTGGGGAAACTCCCGCTACAGAGAGTCGACAGCAACGGTTGGAAAAGAGAAATTCATTCCCAGTCTGGCAAGCCACCAGTTCATTGCAGCACTAGTGTGATACAGGGCCCCATCTCCCTCCCCACGTCCTGTCCCCAGGCGTAGCCAGCAGGGCTCCGGGCCCGGCTAAGTGGTCCGCAGGTTGGAGCCTGGAGGGTTGCTGACGGACTTTTGCAAATTGCTGATGTTGAAGCTCTGCAAAGAGGCGGCAGCCACGGGCTGGAACTGGCCGAGCTGCGGCTGCGCCGAGCCCCCCGCGCCGCTCCAGGGCGGGGGGAAGGACGCTGCTGGGTAACCGTACTGCTGCGGGGGACACATGGCCTTGCTGAAGGGACCTAAAGAGGTAGCTGATGCTGCAGGGATGGGCGTAGCACCCAGGGAAGATGTCATAGAGATACAGAGCTGACCCGGTGCTGAGAATTTTCTTGCCATTCCAGGGCCCTGAAAGGCAATCCAACCAGCGACAGAAGTCACGCGAGTGGCTTTACAAAGCACGGACCGCCCCGGGTCCCCCCAGCGGGTATTTACAAGGATGTGCCACGGCCTTTAGTTTTGCCCTTCCCTTGCAGAGCAGGCAGTACATCCTCCACAGTGCTCTGGAGCTGCTGCCCCAGCCGTGCTCTGGCTGTGTTTGGAACCCCAGGGAGACAGGAGGACACCCTCGGCTTCTCTCCACAAGCCCTCCCGAGCCACACTCACCTCGTAGCTGCTGTGCCCTTTGCCAACTTTCTTGCCAGAGAGGTTCATGGCGTCCCGGGCCCAGTTATCCACCAGCTTGTGCAGGTCGTCCGTGAAGGTGCCCTTGCGGCTCGAGGCCATGGCCGTGGGCTGGGGCTGGGGGGCCTGGCTGTTCACTGCAGCCCCCACGGTGTTGGTGCTGCTGGTCCCTAAAACACAAACACAGCCATCAGCACCTGGCTCCACGCTCAGCTGTGCCCAGTGCATTCAGTAACTGTGGAAATGGCACACCAGGAGTTAAAATGCCATGCAGATTAATTCTGACTTTCAATTCCAGGACACACTGAAGTGGGAACTGCAAGGACTCCTACAGGCATTTGCTCAGATTCTGAGTGTTTCACAGAGAGCTTTACTTGGCAAGAAGTGCTGCAAGTGGTCATCCTAAGAGGGGAGTGGTAGCAGCCCACAGGCCTTTGTAGAGGCGAAGGACGTTAGATTCCAGCACTGAGTGACAGCACAGGCTCTCTCACCTACACCTTTTAATTAGTCAGTTCCACCTGGGAGGACGATGCTGAATAAGGAGCAGTAAAATCAGCACCGCCAGCTGCTCTGCAGCAATTTCTCTCCACTTTGTGAAATGAAGAGAAAAATTCACCCAGTTTAAAAAAAAAAAAAAAAGCCCCAGTCAGAAACAGCAACTGTTGTTTCCAATAGCTGCCACACTCATGTTCTTGAGGACAACCAGATGGGGCTTGTCTTCATCCACCAAACAGCCACCAGCAGCAGGGAAGGTCTGCACTGCATTAAATTTTGCTTTTTGCCTCTAAAACATATTTTTGACACTATGTTCAGATTTCCTAAGTCAGAAGAAGAAGCATTTGAGATGCAAACTAGTAATACAGCTTCAAGAAGTGAGAGTATTCCTCAGACAAGCTCTGACAAGTTTCTCTTTTCACTGCAAGAACACAAAACCCCTTCACATAAATGCCAGGTTTCAGTTCTGCTAGAAAGCTTGCTGAGCATTATGCTCTGGGGGGAACCAACCTAGAAGCTTTGTTTTGGATAGCCTTCCTATGCCTCATAAACAAGCAACTGCACTCCAGTCCAGGCTTTTAAAAGGCAGACCTCACACCAGGAAGCAAAGAAAGCGTGGATTACCTAGGATCCTAAATTCCCAGCAGTACTGCAAAGTATCCTCATTACAGACTTGGAGATGCCAGTTAACCACTAGGGCAGATCCAACAATCTCACCTATTCCTGAAGTTCCTCAAACATTCCTACTTGCTCCCTCAGGACACTGCACCTGGGAAATCCATGAAAACCTGAGCTTCTGGCAGGCATTTCTGATGGGAAGCCATTTAGAGGTGGGTCACAGAAATGCCAGCAATGAACATCACGTCTCCACTGCCAAGGCCACACGACAGAGTCGCTGGCTCTTGCCTGGCAGCTCCTTCACCTGTCCCACTTTCCCTGGCCATCAGCCACATTCCACCACCACTGTATCAAAGAAAGAACTGGTTCCAAACCCCTGCAGGAATGTTTCGTACTGAGGAGTGGATTAGGAAGGTGACATACTTACTATGCAGGACAAATAAATAAAGTGTTACTGCCTCGAGTAGTGCTGAGGAGGGGAGGAACGGATCCATCCCACAGCTCCAGCTCAAGCACGGCCGTGGCTCCCGGGCTGGTGCCCACAGGAGCTGTTAGTGGGGGCAGACACATGCCAGAACACACCGAGAGGGAAGAGAGAGGTTCCCTGAGCAGGGAGTGAGGCTGCAGCACCGATGGGGAGGAGCAGGAACACTCTGGGTGGTGCAGGGAAAGTCTGCTGTGATGGAACCAGAACTTAGAGCATGCATCACGTGGAAAGGGCTCTGGAGACAAGCGTTTCGTAAGAGCAATGATGTGAAAGGTGAGGATAAATACAAATGAGGCAAAAGCAAGGAAGAGGTACTTGGGGAGGGGGAACACTGCCAAAACCAGCAATAATCACATTCCACCATGAGGGTTCATGCAGGAATTGACACACTTGCTCTCCTCCCTCTTCAGGATGGCCAGCATCCACTTGTGCTATTTCACGTTTCCACTTTAATCACTAAGTACTCTGGATCCTGCACCCACACGGGAGAGCTTCCTCAGGCTAGGGAAGGGGGAGAGCCCATCAAGGCATTAACTACAGCACATTCAGCTGAAGAGATCACTTAGGAAAGTTTAAGAGTTTTCTAAAGAACTAGACTGGTTCAGGGTGACAAAGGCTGCCAGAGCTTTGTCTCCCAAAGTGACTCTGTCAGGGAGCTCCCACCTCGGGTCTCAGCCGTACCAGCCCACAGCATCCGAGCTGAGCTGTCACGTAATATCCATTTGGAACTGACTCCTCAGGAATGTCACATTTAACTCAGACACACTCCCTGCCTGCAGAAACTGCCATCCAGAGGAGGCTGGAAAGCAAGTGCTTCAACTTGTAGCATTCCATGGAAACAACCCCCACATTCCTGCTCGGTCACAGCAGCCGTCCCCAGTTCTGCTCTGACATGAGGGATTCTGAAGTCAAACAGGCTCTCTCTCTCCAGCCCACTACCTATAATGCCTTCATTCTGCCCTTGGAGTTTTTCCCCCCATAAACCACAGTCAGATGACACCTTTAAAACAGTCTTAAATGACATATGCACACACAGGCTTTTCTGAACATCTCTCTCTTTGGGAGACACACTGGACATCTCTGATGGTTTACTCTTTGGCTCTCAGAATGTTGCAGGAGTGTCTGCAATTGGATCCATCACTGAGGTGACAAGCCCCATCAAATCCCAAACCCAGCAGCTGCTCTGGGTACAACTCCAGCACATTACAGTGAGCAACTGGCCCTGATGTCGCTCGCGGTAGCGAGAGCAGAGCTCCACAGGGAAGGGGAGGCTCTGCCTGCCTCCCCCGGCTGCAGGAGCAGCACCAGACTCGTCAATGGACTAAGGACAGAGCACACATTAGAGGGCATCACACAGACAGACAGATGCTGTGCTGGAGACAGAGTCAGGGACGTAAGGCTTCGGTGACCAGGAAAAGCTGATGAATAGATTTACAATCAGGAATCGGAGATAACAGAAATAAGATAATTACTACAGAGCTGGTTGCAAGGACAGACTTTTTTCACCATCTTCCCTGAAGCACAAAGAGAGAGTAATTTGTTAAAGATAAGAGAAACAGTGAGAAATGTTTAGTATCAGGAAACATTACAAAAAGCTCGGTGAGAAACAGAGGACACAGCACAGCAGGGCTTTAACAGTCACTACTGGGACATTCTAGACAAACTCGAGGACTTATCTGACAGTTTCATCACAAAGAGAAGAGGCCCAGCCTCCTACATTTATTCTTCATAATTCCCCAACCATTGTGAAGAATGCCAGGAGACACTGAGGTCACAACTGTTATCACACAGTCACAACTGTGGCTGTTACCACAAAAAGAAAAGCAAGTACCTCTTCCATTTCTGCCAGGATGTAAGGAAGCATTTTACAACTATCAAATTTCAACCAGCAACAGATTTATTGGATAGGTCAAGCGCTTTTTGTTTGTCACCCTCTTTTCTCAGATGTGTGAAAACAGTTCAGACATTCCCTGCCAAGCTGTAGCACTCTGTTTCTCCAGCTGCACAGTTAAAAGCATCAATCACTGCACTGTTTCCTCAACACCGCCGATTCCAGCCCAGGATCTTCTGCAGCTGCTGCTCTCCAGGGGCAGCAGCACTCCAAGGACAAGGCTCCAGGAGCAAGCAGCCTGCAGCAAGCCACGTGCCAGGCCAAGCTGAGCCATGCCAAGCATTACCTGCTTTCACAGGACAGCTGCAACACACTTTTCAAAAGGAATCTGTTTCAATTAGCAAGAGATTCACATGCCAAAGTACTCCTAGAGCCACATGATGGCAAATTTACAGCAAGCCAAGGCAGCCTTGGAAGTAAATTGTACTCTCATATATTCAGCTCAATGTCAATTCCAAAAACAGACTGTTCTTCATATTCCCCTCCCCCAAAAAAGGGACAGGCCAGACTAACAATTTTAAGTTAGCTTTGGTAAGAATTTAACTTCTTCCAAGAAAGGAACATTAAATCTCGAGAGTGCAGACGTCAGTGCACATCTGCCCATTAATATAAACAGCAAAAACATTTAAAGCTGCTAAATTTGAAGAAGTAAATCATTTTAGCGCTTAATCCCAAATGCAGAGAAGTGGAATAGAGTCAGTGAAGAACTGGGCAGTTTCCCTCCCTCTGCCTGCCCTCCTTTCTCAGAGGATGGGGCTGGGTGCATTGCAGCTGTCCCTGCACAAGGCCACACACAGCTCTGGCTCAGCACAGCAAGACAGATGATGCAGATGTGTGGCACTGCCAGGGAGCACAGGAGGTACAGGAGGGCTCCTGACAGCACTCCAAACCTCCTCAGATCGAGTCATTCCAGAGGGTGGGAAACAAATGGCACACATTTAAAGGGTCCAGCCTGCAGAAGCAGCATGGGAGATGTTGCAGCACTGCCAATAAAAAGCATCACACCAGCAGCCTTGGCTCAAGCATATTGTTATTTCAGCCACATCAGAAGTTTGAGGCTCTCCTGTAAGTCTGGCCTAATGTGAGTGCAAATGAGAGGATTCTGAAAAGAGCTGCAAGCTAGCTTGTGAGGGCTGACAGGATGTCTGAAAATGTCTATATACCCACCTCTACTGCTATTTGTTTTACATTTACTGTATCTCCAGAGGAAAACCTAAACCTGAGCCCATTAGTAGGGAAGGTTCTTTTGAGTTTGCCTGGGATTATTTATTCTCTAACCATTTGAAAACCCCTTTAACACTCGGCTCTCTCCAGTTAATGAACAGGAGCTGCCTACAGGTGGCATTGGAGCTCTGCAGTGCCAGCAGCTCTGGTGCCGGGAGCTCGGGGACACTCACACCCACCTGGTGCTGCCAGCACACTGCCAGGGAGGGCAACACCCCCTGCTCCTGCCAGCTGAGGGAAAACCTGCAGCACAAACCCCCTCGCTCTTCAACACAAAGATCCCCCCCTGCAAGCCTCGTGTTGTCTAACATACTCTGAATTCCCAACTAAGGCCCTGCTAAGGCTCCCCAGTTTGTGCCATTCCACTGAGCTGCCCTCAAAGTTTCCTCCCAAGGTTTGGGGAAAACGAGTGCTGGTCACAGCGAGCTCCACAGCTGAGAACACCTAACACGAGAACCCAAACTTCTAAAGGTGTGCTAAGAGCAGCTGAGCCGAGCCATGGCATGGGAGAGGGAATACAAGGTGGCAGATGAGGACGGGCTGCATGAGACAGATCCGAGCAGCAGAAACAAAACCCAAAAAGACAAAACAAAAAACAGACAAGGAAGGAGTAAAGGTGTTACACACAAAGAGCCAAGCAGGGCGTACTCAGAAATCGGGTCCTCCTGCCACCAGGCTTGAAGGTCACTCTCTCAGATGCACAGTTAAACTTCGCACAGCCTGTGAGAAAACAAGAACGGGGAGAACAGAGAAAGGAGAGGAGAAGAGACAGAACACCACTACAAGATGTTAGCAACCTGAAGCTGGAAGGGTGAAATGCAATCACGACACACAAGAAAAAGTCTCCGAGTGCGGACCAAGGAGTACAGAGACGATATACGGAGTGAAGAGACTCCCTCCAGCACCCCCGGACACGGGGCCAAGCCTGCACTGCCACTCTCCAGGACATAACCCAACTATGAAGCTGCAATCTATAGGAAAGCCAAATCCTGGCAAAAGTACCTAATTATTAAATGGTACTGCACAACTCTGGATGCAGGGAGATGATTCAAGTCACTCCAAAATGCCTGAAGGAGTTCCTTTAACAAAAAACTCTTCAGAAAATTCTTCCTTAAAGTCTGTTTCCATTTTCTGTATGTACTTCTCCACACGTTAGAATTTATGTATTCAAACTGTCAATGGCAAAGCTTTTCAAAAAGATGTGCAAGGGGAAAAAACCTAGAACAGCTGAGTCCAGGTGAGTAAAGGACTCATCACCCTGTTGACAAGCAAAAAGCCCTCCTTACTGAATAAATCAGAGCTGTGCCTGAGAAATTATTTGATAACATACTAATAATAAGCAACCCACAACCTGAGAAACCTGAGAACACAAACAATTTACTACTCCCACCATTTCATCCTCCTACACTGACTCTTCCTTCCAGGATAATTCACAATTAAAGAACATGAGCCCTTTTTTACCTTTTACAGTTAAAAACTCCATTGACAGAAACAAACCACTTAGGAAGTCTAGAAGGACTGAGACTCCAAGTCTTTGGAAACTTCCAACCATTTCAGTTTTCTGTTAACATCAAACCTGTCCCTTCCTTGATCTCCCTTCCGATTTCCACCTCCCCAGCCTCATCTGGCTCTTATTCTCTGAGCCAACACCTCTCCCAGGTCAGCAGAACTTTGCTGGTACCACCTCACTGCACTCTCTGTGCTGTCCTTGGCTTTCAGGCCTCCAAACACTTCACACCCCAGTCATCTGCAACAAATTCAGTTGCAAGCAACATCCTCATCAGCCTCCATGCATAAGCTGGGGACCCCAAAGCGACTTTGCACCAGGTATTAAAAATCAGGTGTCACAAAGCCAATCATTCATTTCCAGTGCTAATTACACTAATTGCATCTGGAGTCTTACCTTGGCCCGGCGCCGAGAGGCTCGGTACCGAGAGGGCACCGTCACTGGTGAAGGCAGAGTAGAGATTTTCACTGGAAGGTGAAGGTTTGAGGGGCTGTAACAAATGGTTCTGCCCTGTCTCTGGCACACTGCCAGGAGGATGAAGGGTCTGCTGGGGGGGCAGGACTGATGGTGCACTTTGAGCTGACAGGTTGCCTAGAGGAAAAAGGAAGGCAGAAAGTTTTTGTTTCCATACGTTTTTGAACCTGATCAAGCCTGACAGTCCAGGTAAGAGAAGGGGAGGCAGCATGAGAAGAACTGCTCCAGTTTCTGAGAAAGCAGTAAGACCAAAAAATTCCTGAGTTTTAAGACAACTTTGTGCTGGTTTATGTGCTCACAGAGCTCCTCTATCACACAGCAAAGCAGAAGTAAAGCATGGTGACTGGATACAGAAACCTCAGCATGACATGGAATTAAGGAAGTGAACACACAAGAAGCAGTAACAAATATTTCTGCTGGCCCTCCAATACTGTTTGCTCCTGCTACAGGATTAGAGAAACATCTCCAATTACCCAGAGAGTATCTGTCACCCATGTCACTCAATCAGTAAACAGAACTAGCTCCTAAGTCCTGGTCATTAGAAAAATGGTCTCAGTGACAAAGGAAGCCTTGACAATTGAAACTGATTCTCAATTTTTAAGTACAATGAATCTTCGATTCCATTAAAAAAAGACATTATTTTAACCATCCATCAACTGTAAGTTTCTGCAGTGTAAGGACACAAGTAATATCATGCTTAAAGTGGGACTAAATTAGAAAAAAAAAAAATATCTATGCAGATGACTGAAGAGACCAGACCCCATTCTCCAAAGTCAGTTTCAGGAGGGAACAAACACAGTTTATCTTTGAAAAAAAAAAGTTTTCTGAAATTTTCATACTGAAAATTTACACTTTTCTTCCTAGTCAGAGCCTAATGACCAATATCTAAAAAATACAAATCATAGCTTTAGAACTGCTCTTACAGAACAGTGTCACAGCACCTTTCAGTGGACTGAAGAAGTCCCAAGCAAGCCTACCAAACAGCAAAAGTCATTTCAAAATTGATAAAAGAAATCCAGGGAGGAACTGGTACATGCACACTGTCCTCAAAAGAAAAGACAGAGAGACAGACACAGATCTAAGAATGAGAGATGGCACCTGGTCCATTTTATCTGCTAAAAATACTGAAGGCAGCCTTACCTGATAGCTGAGGGCTTTTATGTCCCTGGGAGCTGCTCCGACTGGATTTGCTGCCTTTTCCTTTCGTGGGTCGTCTCCTTCTCCCTGACAGGGGTGCAGCTGGGGGAATAATTACTGCAGGTGGGGCCTTTCCCAGCTTCACGTAGAGGGACTCAATCTCCTGCTTCTGGCGGCTCTGCAGCTCCTGGATCTCTTTAAGGTGCCTAACAAGTCACAAAACAGAGGGATTTACAAGAATTCTATCTATACACATACATGCAAACAATTCCTCCCCTCCAGTCAAGCCTGAGCTGCTTCTTTGGTTAGACTCTCCAATATTTAAGAAAGCAGGAAATTAATCTTTTCCACAAAAAACCACATGGCAGGACACTTGCCATTTCCCAGTGTCCTCTAGCCCTGGCTAGGATTCCAAAACTAAGTTCCCAACGTTGCAATCACAAAACCAGAATAAACAGAAGTACAAAAAAAGCATTCAAATGCTACAGGAATAGCTAGATTACTCATTTTCTCAGACATATGGCTTTGGAGACTTCTACACTGGAATTGCCTTACAATTTGTTTCAGAGCACAGGCAGGATTTAAAACTGCCGGCTACCCTAAAAAAAAGGTACTAATTTATTTACACTGAAAAACTTTCAGTGTAAATAAATTAGAAGGTCACATTGCTTCACTTCTAAATTATTTTTCTGAGCCAACAAGGTCTCTTCAGGAAAAGAGCCATTAGAAATGCTAGAAATGCAGAGACTTGTGTGTCATTTTCAAACAAGACTCTGATTTTCCCACTAACTCCAGTGCCATACCAAACCTTCCTTAGACCCACAGTCTCATCCATAGTGCAATCCACATACAACAAGGTCACAGGGTAGAAAACTCAGCCCAGCAAACACGTGCATCCCTCTTTTGTTATAACTGTATACTGCATTCCCACTAAGGAACCTCACTTCCCACATCAGTGCTGACCATGGCTCCTGACACTTAGCAAAGGCTAAGGGAAGTACAGGTGACATTCCTGTTAACCCTGTTCCATCTGTTCCATCCACAGCCTCCCAAAGGAAAAGCCTTACTTCTCCCGTAACCGGCGCAGCTCCAACTTCAAGTCTTCATCTTCAATATCCGACTCATTGTCGCTGCTCATGTAGGAAGAGTTGAAGGAATTGCTAAGGCTCTGAACGGGGAGGCTGATCTTCGATCCCAGGTGCTGGACAGAGTCCGGGCTCCCTGAGCCATCATCCAAATCCTTCGCCATCCCGCTCAGAAAGGCGGCCTCCGGATCAGAGGACGGACCATTCATGTGTGGGGACCGCCTCGACTCCAACTCTTTCTTCGGAGCTGCAGCCGAAGAGGCAACTTGTTCCAAGCCCACAGAGAGAGGAAGAGTCATTGGCTCTTTCTGGGCACAGCTGACCTCATCCCGAGCCTTGGACACGGAGAAGCGTCCCACCTGATCCGCCGTCGTGGTCACCTGGAAGCGCCCGACCTGCGTGGCCTGAGCGGCGTCTCCCGGCAGCGGCAGCCCGGGAGCTGCCTCGGGAACACCATCCACCACGGGCAGGGAGCTGGCAGCCACCGTGCCATCCACCACATCCATGGAGCTGGCAGCCACCATGCCATCCACCACGGGCAGGGAGCTGGCAGCCACCGTGCCATCCACCACGGGCAGGGAGCTGGCAGCCACCGTGCCATCCACCACATCCATGGAGCTGGCAGCCACCATGCCATCCACCACGGGCAGGGAGCTGGCAGCCACAGCCCCGCTCTTCCGGCTCTCAGCCTGCTTCACCAGCGTGCTCTCCGGGCTGCTGCCAGACAGGCTTGAAGAATCACTGGAGGTGGTTTCAAATTGCACTGGCTTAGCATCAGGTTTGTCGCCCTCTTTTAGCACATCATCCACTGCCACAGATACCTAGAATAGAAACACCATCATGCAGACTTCCTTAGTTTTGCCTTAACACGATGCTTTTATTTCCCTTAATGGTAAGATGCATCTGAGAGGGGAAAATAACTCATTTCCTAGCTATGCCACAAAGCTGCCGCTTCCCTCCAGGCAGAACACTGCCACCCAAAGCAGCACCTCTGGGTCACCTGGAGGATTCACTCCAAGAAACAGCAGCCTCACATGGGGCTTCCTTCACTGAAACATTTTTTGCTGCTTTATGCTGCACTTATTGAAATGGGTTTCTGGGTCTCTTCTGAGCCAAGCTCCTTCGGGACACTCCCTCAAGGGGAGCTCTGTTTACCTCAGTTCTCCGGGTTTGAAGAAAACTCTAAAGCTCGTTAGGATCTTGCTTCTCTTGTTTATTAGGATGTTATCAAAGACTTGGCAGGTCTCTCCAGACTTTCTGCACAAGTTCAATTCATCCTGCCCTTTTGGCTCACTTTGGCTCTGATGGCACAAAATGGCCTGGAACCACGTGGCTGTTTCATCTTTATATCCATTTTTACCCAATTAACAATAGACAGGTGTATTGTTCTTATATATCAACAAATAAATTTTCTATATCTACTTATGTAACTAAAACTGCAACTAACTTTCAACCAATCACTCTGTGCTTTTATAAACTGCAGAACCATGGAGAAGAAGGAAGAAGGAGAGCTAAGAACCACACCCTTTTTCCTCCACCTTTACTCCATGTATTAAACACTCTAAAATCTCTATTTTTTCACTTCAGTGACATGCTAAACATTATACTAATTTCTACTTATTTTTTTTATAAATCCTGGTTTACCCAGGGATATTTGGAAGCCTTTCTGTCAGTGACAGACAAGATTAATACCTTTTTGGAGAACAGGACAAACAGAGAAATGTTTCTCCGTTTCTGGATTCCTACACTTCACCATCAGGACATAACACAGTGAACATCCCAGCACAAGCCACAATGAAACCCTGTGCTCACAGCTCCAGAGCTGCACAGACTGTGCAGTCTCTGCCCTGGATGCACACAGCACCTGCAGACCTGCTGCCACAAGCTCCACGTGGACAGCCAGGTCCTGCACAAGGGACACGGAGCTGGCACTACCAGGACCCCCCCAGGATGCTGTGCCAGGAGCCAGGTGAGCTGAGCAGCTCCTACCTGAAACCGGCCCATCTTCAGCACGCTGCCTCCTGCTGCAGCAGCCACAGCACTGCTCTCCCCATCACCTGCTGCCAGAAAGGAGGAGAAGGAGAATGCCATTAAGACAACGAGGAGCAGCAAATTATTTTGTTTCTTTATTACTTATATGTACTTCAAATTCAACCATCTGTTAACCCCAAAGAGGCTTCTGGACTCACAGCACCATATTAATATTGTTAATTATTAATGTTAAGTTGAAGCATTTTCCTACAAAGCTTTCCTGCACAGTGCCTTTGCCAAAATTTGCTACACTTTTAGGTAACAGTAAAAAAAGCACACCGATTTTGAACAGGGATGTGAAAAAGACAAATAATAAAGAATAAGAACCGAAATTTATGAAAGAAAAAGCTTATTTTGATTCAATACCCAGAGTGACTACCTAAATTTCACAAACACTGGGGACAATTTAGTCACAGAAAAGGGGCAAGCTGAAGAAATTTTATAAGCAGTATTTACTGAAAGCAGTCTATCTGAAGTTTTCCAAGCTGGACTCTTAGGTGTCAGCTCCTAATTTTGTTTCTCTGTGCACTGGCAGTATAAAGTAACAAAGCTGAGAAACAACATTCTATTTTTATGTCAGTTCTATTGCACAGCTTGCTCTATTTATTAAGCAACTACCCAGTTTGTTTACCTTTACCTTCTAAATTTAAAAGACAAAACCCAACTCATTCTATAGCAGACTAATGAATTCTACATTATAATTCACCAATATCCCAAAATGAAAGTAATTCCTTTATTTTCCTTCACGGTTTAATTGGCTTCTGAAGGTTAGTTATTCAACTTCAGAGGCACATGCATGTTAAACAGGGTTTACTAGACAGCTCAAGAAAAAAAATCAGCACTGTATTAACAGCTTCTTTTAAGGACAGAAGATTTCAAAAATTAAAACAATTAGGTGAATACTGACAGGAAAATCTCAGATTACTTTGCAAGTGTTTGGATTGCCCCCCAGTAACTCAACTCATACAGATTTGAAAGTCATTGATCATCCAGACTTTAACTGGTGATCATCCAGTTAACCTCCAGTTGATCTAAAGCAGACGGAAGGAACTCTGGGTTTCTTACTACCTTTCTTTAATTTTCAGTAATTTAACCTTGGTTTCTGTGTTCAAACAGAAGTGAAACCCCTTTAGGCAAGGGAGAGGTGTCCTACATGTAGAACACAGTGTGATGACACAAAGTGAGTCCTGCTGCTGCTGCCAGGGACATAACACATGTTCCTTCAAGTCCTGATGCTGTACCTTAGCAGCACTGTGGAGACTCTGAGTCTTAATTTAGCATTTTGGACAGCTTTAAATCCTAAAAGAGTCACTACAACACACATGTATCTATCATCCTCCTCCTCCTGGCCACAGGGGAAAATTTCAGTCTGGCTACTCAAAACTAGTAAGATCCCCTCAAGGAGCTGCCACTCTGTGACTTGGTAGAAAAGGCTATAACCTTCCAAGTGGTTACTCTGTTCCATTTTGATTTCTATTTCATGCTGAGAAATCACCTAAAGCAGTGATGGCTGCCTTACCATCCTTCAGACACTGCGTCGCTGCGGACACCGGCCCAGTAACCGTTGTTGATGCTACTGAGGGCACAGACTGCAGGTTCAGGGAGGAAAACAAAAGAAATTAAAATAATTAGCAGTTTCACTGAATACCAACAAATCCGATGTACTGTATATTACATGTTTTTTTTTTTGCTTCCAACGGGGACCAAGTATGACCCATGAGAAGCCAAAAAAAAAGAGATTTTGCAGGCCTTTTTTATAACCCTGAGGCTGTGAGCAAATCACCCCCTTGGCCTGTGTAGAAATAATGCATAAATAGCCACTTGGATAGTCAATCATTTATCTTTGTTCAGTATCCAAACTCTTTTATAGGAGCTTTTAAAATTTCAGATCCACACTTGAAACATCCCTCCCAAATTAAGACTGACATATGACATATTGCTTGTTTAGTGCTCCTTCCCTTTATTCCACAGTCACTTCCATTTCTACTTTGGTGACATCACCAGAAAAGCTGGAATAACAACTAATACCAGAAAACAGCCTCAGGAAATTACATAATCTATTGCAATAATACAAACTTTCCCGATTTTGGTTGACTCAGTCCCACAAACTGGAAGATGACTCTGAATTTTTATTTTTACAAGTCTAAATGCTGGTGTAGTGATATTAAAGGCAGTGACCTAAGAGCACAACTTGGACAAAACACTGAGGCTTTTCAAGACTACTGAACTGCCAACATTGCAAACATACACAGGCAGGAGCAGATGTCACTGGGACGGTCTCTGGGCTAAGGGTTCTTCTCAGCTGAGCATCCAGATCTTCCAGTGGCTGTTGGGACTGAGAAAGAAAAGAGTAAAACCATGTCCCAGCTCAGGAAAAAGCAAAGCACTGCTGAGAAACAGACATACTTAATACCAAAATTTAAAGCACTCAGTACAGCTTCCATATTTCTATCAAGCTTCCTTCCTACACATTTAGACTTAACATATATAGCACAGGAAGATTTAAACAAACATGCAACATGTTTGTTTAAAAGCAACAGAACACGAAAATTAACTGGAACTTAAAAAAAAAAGAAAAAGAAAAAACTCTGCAAGGCCACTCAAAACCAATCAAGAGGGGCAGAACCTCTCAAGTACGCTTATGACTTAGATTTCAGTTAGAATACAAGATGTTTTGCTAACATCGTCAGTTGGACTGGGGAGAAGAAGAGAAGGTAATTTTACCTAAAAATATCTTTAAGATTAAAAAAGTACCAGTCTCAAAATGATTAAATTAGGACCATGCTCTTAAGATACATTGAAAGAATGCATTGTCAGATACCATTAAGTCACAATTCTGACCCTACAGAACAGAAATTTTCATCCAATCTTTAGCATTATTAATCTTTACAAGTCTTTTACATTTAAAAAATAGATGTATCTCTTTTTAAAACTGAAGCAGAGATCATGATAACATTAAAATACTACTTTCCACTGGAAGTTAGAGATACACAATAGCATAAAGATGCTTTCAACAGGTTGCCAGGATAACATTCTTCCTGACCTGTGGATTTCAAAGCAACAACTAAAACCCCGAGGAACAATAAAGCCTGTATCAATTCCATTACACAAAAAAAAAGCAGATGTAGACTTCTATGACTCCATTCAGAAATTCAACTGCTTAGAAACTAGTGAGGTAATTTAATCTAACACTGTAAAATAAAGGGGACATATCACCTGAAATACTAAATAATTCTTATCACTTATGTTCACAAGAAGATATTTGCTTCAAGAAAACAAAGAGCTATCAGAATGATCAGGAAATAAAGATTTCCCTGTGGAACAAGGGGACCAGAATGAAGCTTGAGAGATTAATCTAAATACACTTTAAAAAGCAATTAAGGAATAAATAGAACAGGCATTTAAGACTATGGAACAGACTGTTCAAAACTGGTCTCGAGATGACGTGTACTCTGCAAATTACGAGCCTGCTACTAAGGGAAGGGGAAAAGTTGTGTAATCACCTACTGGTGACAGAAGCAGCACAGAAGGCACGCCTGTCTACTTTAAGACAGGCCAGTAATTTTCCAGATACTATTATGTGATAGCAGCAAATGCTCTCAACAGTCAATTAGATTTGATCCTGTTGGTCTGCTCCAATTTTGTCTCACTCCTAGGCAATCCTTCAGAGTTCAAATGAGAAGTGAAATTGGGTAAGTTGCTTGCAAAGGACAAGAAGCAAGGGATCTATATTTGTGACTCTTCCATGCCACAGATGCTGCCAGAAATACCCATGACAAACAGGAAGCAGCCTTTTGCAGTGGTACCATGGCCTGAGTCACAGGAGTGGCTACAACTGCTTTGGAGCTAAGGGGAAAATGCTACTAATAAATACACTGAGCTTCCAGCAATGAAAATGAACTCCACATGACTGATTTTTACCCAGCTGTCTCCTGATCCATCTGATACCTGCCCACGGGAAGAATGCAGGTATCACCAAATTGTTGATGGTTCTGGAACATCTCCCTAAGGGAGATTTCACACCCTCTCTGCACGTTCTGTTCCAGTGCACGGTCACTGCACAGGAAAGAAGTTCTTCCTCATGTTCAGGTGGAACTTCTGAGCATCAGTGTCTGCCCATTGCCTCTTGTCCTATTGCCTGGCACCTCCATTCACACACAAAATATCCCAGCCAACTGCTGCATCCAAGGACAGAAGCCAAGCAGGGGAAGCCACTGCTGCATGTCAAGTCATGTTTATGATAAGGAGCTTCAAATACCTTTTCCAAATCTTAAAGCCTAGTGAAATCAGAATGTAGCAATAATCACAAAATAAACAATATGAAACACAAAAAAACCAACAAACAAAAACAAAACAAGAAAACCAACAAACAACCAAACAAAAAGGCAATCATCAAAAGAAACAACCAAACCCCAAAACTTCATGATGAATTCACAGAGGCAATTTTACATTTTCATAAACATTTCACAGCAATATATAGTTTTTTGTATTATTTTGCTACCGTATCATTTTCA
The DNA here is from genome assembly GCF_049639895.1 of Pseudopodoces humilis. Lineage (NCBI taxonomy): Eukaryota > Metazoa > Chordata > Aves > Passeriformes > Paridae > Pseudopodoces > Pseudopodoces humilis. The sequence continues at coordinate 603,199 of NC_142204.1, read as the reverse complement.
AGGAAAAAACAGGTTCAAGTTTAATGCACACACCCCGCTGCATTATATTTTTAAAAAAAAAAAAAATATTTCAAGTTCATATTAACACACTAAAACCCCTAAGCCTGATTAAGCACTGGGTACAGCACCCCAAAGGGAAAGCTGCACAGAAGCACAGAATGGTTTGGGTTGGAAGGGACCTTCAAGATGATCCAGTTCCAAGGCCCTGCCATGGGCAGGGATGCCTTCCCCAGACCAGGTGGCTCCCAGCCAGTGCTGAAGGCACTCAGGCTGCAGCTGCACTTACACAAAAGGGGTTACTCAGTCAAAAGAAAAGAAAACCGAGAACATTAATGACATGCAGTGGAGAGTTTAATTGAAACATGCTCTCTGAAGGGAAAAGAAGCAGATCAAATCTGCCAAGTTGTGTAGCACCTGAGTTAGTGAAGGTCCTGGAAAGGGTGGCAGCTGCTCACTGGATGGAGTGCCAGCCGGAAGGTCAGAACCTATTGGGAGCACCTACGGATAACGAAGAGGAAACGCGCGTCCATCAGACATGGAACAACAGAGGACCAGATACCAAGCTACAGTCAGTCATGTCATACAACAGAAGCATTAACTGGTTCTTCTTCCTAGAGAATTCCTTCCTGGACAGTTAGCATAGAGTCTTTAGGGACTTTTGCAACCAAAGTGGGGGAAGTTTGCTGTGTTTTTATTTCATAATCCAGATTATCCTTGGAAAAATTTCCAGTTTAAACAAGCTGTAGCATCCAGCAACAAAGTATCTTGGGGATATTATTTTCAAGTCTGGAAGAAATGCTAAAATAATTCTCCCAAGAAGCTTAATTTCTAAAATGGTCCAAGAATGCATTCGGTGTCCTTACAACAGATCTATGCTAACTGTCCATTAGAACTGCGAGCTGCATGCTTCCAGCAACTTGTTCCAAGCACCATGACTTGAGAACAGGAACTGTGAGTGCCTGAGGATGTCTCCACTTGTTGAGAAACAGGTTTGTAGAGCTCTCACACCAATCTTTTGATCCATCACTTCTTTTTGAGCCTGAAGGGTGTTGATGACCCACAGAAGGTGATTAGGCCATGCAGCTGGGTAGGGGGAAGTCATCCAGGTTATGTGGAGGAGGTTAGAGAGACTGGAAAGGTTAGAAGGAGGCATCAAAGCCTCCTCACCAGGTCAGACAGCACATTCCAGTTAGTCATTTCCATTGTTAGGGAAGTGGGAAGTTGTAGGAATTAAGCAACCCATTAGACAATTGGCAATTCTTATTCCCAGCTGTCATGTGGAGGTCTGACAGTGCCCACGGAGCCTGAGCACACAGCCTGGCGAGTTCCCGTGCTGGCCAGCTGGCTGGCCCTGCTCTGCAGCACAGGGGGACAGCCCCAGCGTGCTCCAGAACCACTTCTGGCCTGCAGTGTGCTGCCACAGCTTAAACTAATGCTGCCAACTGCAGGAGTGGCTGCCAGTGGAGGTGCACTCTCAGAGTTATCCATCCTCCCAAAACACTTCAGCAGGAGCCAGGCCCAGGTGCATTAGCTCAGCTTCTTTGTGCAGCAGGAACGTGTGAGGACGTTACCTGTTCTGAAGCATGATGAACTTTTAAGCTGTGATAACCTCATCATTTAGTTTATAAATAAGAGGCAAAACATACTTTAAATACATTTGTAAGACAAGCTGAAACACATTTAACTGTCTAGGTTAACAGTCTGGCCATAAACAGAATAAATACACAGAGTCTAGCAAACCCCAGAAGTCTAAAGCAATAAGCTTCTTAATGCTCAGCAACAACACAAAGTGAAGGTAAAATTCAGCTTTGTAAAAAAACAAACTAATTGAAAAATGGAAACTTCAGAGAGGAGGTAGGATTTCTACAACTGACAATCAAAAACTCCGTAACATTCATTACACTTAAACTCGTGTCTTTGTAATTAAAGGTTTGCAATTAGCAATTTTCTAACTGCTCCAACTGTTCCTGAGCAAATACCAGTTCCCATTTTTTTTCTAATATTTCTTTTCTAATTTTCAATTTCACTGAGATATTAATGGATGCCTTGGTGTCTGGATTTCCTTAAGTTTTTTGGCACGTATTCCCACTGTTCCACAGCAGAGATCTTCTACTGTCTTTGCCTACAAGGAGTACATGGAAAGACAATGAATGGAGACACTGGGGGCACTGGCTCAATCTGAATGGCATGAAACTGGCTGATAGCAAGGCTGGCTAAGGACAACCAACACAAAGTGTTGATGAGCACAAAAAAACATCACAGAAACAAAAAGGAGTATTATAGTTTTTGATCTGTTAAATACCTGAAAAATTCTTCAATTTATTTCCATTTAAGGGCTACCTTTTCATTTAAGGAAAGGACTACCAAAATAGTTTAAAATACTGAAATATGCTGTGTCCCCAGACAGGCAGACATTTAAGAGAAAATTTCACATATTGATATATCTGGTTGGTGAGCAGGTAACAACATCCACAGCACCTCTCAAGTTCTTACTGTGAGTCATTATTTCTTTGTGAAAGAGTGCTTTGCTTGAAGAGCATGAGTGAGTAAACAAAAGAAAAAACAAAACCAAAAACCCAACCAAACAAAAAAAAGTTTGTTTTCAGGTATCTCTTAAATTTCTCAAAATTCTGCTCTCATAAATGTTACATTTGAAGGGAAAACAGCATCCATGTATCAAATTAGTAGCAGAGAACTTCTTCTTTCAAAAAAAACAAAACCTTTCAGTCAGGTTCACCATTGACTGCAAGGAACAGGTTCATGACAGGAAACAAAACTACGCTACCTCAAATCCACCACTTTGTGAAATATGCAACCAACCATCTCTGTCCAGTGCTCGTGTACAAGATAAAAAGCTATTTAAAGAAAAACATCCAAATTCTATTTGAAAAAAAATCAGTATCAAGAAAAAAACCCAAACAAACACCAAAAGCAAGCCACAGTTGCTTCACCCTTTGTAGTTTAAGAAGAAGAAAAATCAACAGTGACATAAGAGACATCTCTCAGAAGCATAAAACAGAATTGGATTTTTTTTTTTGCACATTAGGGACAAAACAGAACACCTCTTGGGACTCATAAAAACAACCAGAGCACAAACCTTTCAACACTACATTAAATGAAGAAACTTCTTCCTGAATAACTCTTTTGCTTTACAAAAAGCATCCTGCCCAAGAAGGCAGATTCCCACCAGAGCTGTTCTTACCGGTACCCTGCTGAGAGGGGCCTTGGAAGGAGAGGTCCCCGCTTTCACCGCGGCGGTGGCGATGCTGCTCGAGGCCGAGATGTAGCTGGCAGGGGTGATCACCTGCCCAGGAGTGGCAACTGGAGTCAGCACTGGCAAGCCAGTTGGTCCAAGAGGCAAACTGCTCGGAGGTATACAAGTGCTAATGGATGTCAGGGGTTTGCTTGGTGCAACTGCAGTGGTTGGGATGCCAGGAACTACAGTGGTCTCCATCAGCAGCGAGGTCTCCAGGGACACCGACGGGTGCACCGTGCCCACGTTCCCGTGCTCACTGAACAGAGAGCGCAGCTTTTCTTCCAGGGTCTTGATATCATCAATACCAGGGGCTTTAGACTGAGCATCAGCATCAGCCTCCAGACAGTGAACGTGAGGCTGGTTGGGCAATGGAGCTGGTTGAGGCTGGCTGTGGATCAAAGTCTGCTGCACTGCAGGCAAGTTAGTGACTGGCTGTGGCAAGACACCAGGCAAGGGAACCTGGGGCAACATGGGTGTTGCACCTGAAATCTGGGGTAGGACAGGTGTTGATGTAATTCCTGATGGAACAAGCAAGGGATGGATGAGCGGCTGAGAGACTGACCCACATATGCTCGATGCTACGGAGGATGATAAAGGTGCCGAGATTGGCAGAGATAAGCCAGCTGCATTGCAGGGATGAGATTTATCCAGAGAGTGCCCGGTCTCAGGTAGCGACTGTGGAGCGCTTACGACTGTTGTTTCTGCCAGACTGGACACAGAGCCGCTGCTGCTGAGCTGGGGAAGCTGCAAAGCCACGTTCTGAGCCAGAGACAGGGCAACAGACGCCTGTGGTGCTGCCATACTGCTCACAATCTGGGGGGCGGACTGAGACGTCACAGCCGGTGCGGCAGCAGCGAGGGCAGTGGCACCAGGAAGCTGGGCAGGTGGCAGTGCTGAGGACGATGGTGTGCTGATGCTGGGGACAATGTCTGCAGCCACTGCTTGGGCAGGCTGGGACGTGGCAGATAAGGAGAAAGAAGCGGGGGCGCTGACGCTGGAAGCAACGCCGGTCGATTGCTGTGCGGACTGTGAGGCGGGAGGTGGAGAAATAGAGCTTGGCACGCTTGTGCTTGGTGCAGCTCCAACAGCTGCATTTTCTGAAGGCAAAGTAACAGGTCCTGGCAGAGAAACCCCAGTGCTGGAGGAAACAGATACTGAAGAAGTAGCCACGGATGCAGGAGTTGCAGCGCTGCCCGCCATGGTAGAAAGTGCAGGTGGAAACGGTGGTATTGTTTGATTGAACACTGGAGGAGCTGTGCTAGGTCCTTCTGTCATCTGAGCGTGCCCCATCTCAGAGAAAGCTTGCTGCAAGCTCAGTGATGATGCTGAGTGGGAGAGATTCATTCCAGGACCATGTACAGGAGATGCTGCAACTGGAAGAAAATAAATTAATGGGTCCACCTGAAACAGTTCATTACAGTATTATTGTCTATGGCTAGACTAAGACCACATTTACTTCTTAGCATTAAAAAAGCCAAACCAAACCAAAAACCCACACCAAAACAACAAAACACACAAATCTGGGCTTATATTAAAGCAGAGGATTAAGGTTTCAGAGTCCTGCAGACAGATCACCAGCAGTTTTCCTCCAAGAATCCTACATGGTATGACCCAAATTATGGTCACCTCTTACCAGCACAGGCAGTTCCCTACTTCCCCACATACTTTGAGAGGTCTTCAGAACAGTTTAGTTACCTGGCTTCAGAGTTTTGATGAACATGTCCTAGGCATCAGCTTGTAAGAGTTTGGACAACTCACCCATATCTGAAGTTTCGCTTCCTCCAACAACAGCAGATGTGAAAAAGCCCTGTTCTTTCAACCGGCTCTCGGGGACGGGGCTGACAATGAAGCGTCTTCCCGCAGAATGAACAACCTGGGTAAAGGAGCTAGAGGGAACCCCTAAACAGAAAGAAGGTGCATGTTTAGTGACACAGGGTTGTAACTAAATACACAACCTGCAATATGGAATGTGCACTCCATCATACAAAATAAAAACCTGGCTGCACCCATCCGCTGAAACAGAAAAAGGTAACTGTTGAAAAAAAATCACAAAAGACTTACCTATTCTTTGTGGCATGGAAGATGTAGGATCTGGCTGTTTGAACTCTAATTTCTGTAAAGTAAGATAAAATTTAAACTTCTATTCTGAAACAGAAACCCACAAGATAGTTCTTAAAATGCTAACCTACTGAAATGTGGGCATTTAAGGGAAGCAGAACCTGGGACCCAAGCACCATCACCAAACTAGAGGAATTCTGCCCAGATAAATGTCAGCTACAGTGTTTTTAGAGACTCTCAGCTTAGTGAGTGTCAATGTAACAAACTGATCTAAAAATTCTTTTGGAAATCCAACTGATTACTTTAAACATCCTACATATAAATGGATGTTCCAAACTAGTTCTGGGTGTAATTAAGGCAGAGATTCAGGAAATATCACCACTTTCAACACCCAGCAAACAGTTTCAAAACCTGCGTTTCCTAAGCAAGCTATCCAGTCTCTTAGTACTTCACTGGGTGGAGGGCCTGAGACCAGACTCTCAGTGCTTAGTGAGCAGCACAGGGTTGGGGTTTTACTCTCCTACCTCACAATAATCTCAAATCCAAGAAGCATCAGCATTTAAGATTGTCTGTTTAGTGGACTGTTAGGAGATTCAGCGGCTTCGGAAGTCTTCAAATACACCAAAAAGTAAGAGGTCTGTTATTTAGCTTTCTAACTTAATCTTAGGCACTCACTCTGATATGAAGCTTTCTCTTTTTGTCCTTTAATTACTGTCCTTTCCTATCTCTCATGACAGGAAGTTTCTGTTTCTAGCTAGCTCTACTCACACAACCATACCACCCAAAATGGAAGACAGCAACAGCTGAGGCAGTGTGTCCTTCACATACCTGTGACCCCGGGAAGAAGCCGTCATCTTTTGTGCGCATGCTCTCCAAGGCCTGATCCCCCTCTGGCTCCACGCTTGCGTCCTCACTGAGCATTTCATCTGCTTTCTCAATAATCTCTCGTACCTGTTCTACAAATGAGTCTCGCTCTGTTGCTAAAATAAACTCATTCTGCACCTGTAAAAGAACAAAGCAACATTCATTTTCCACAAACAATTTCAAAACAATATACTGAATAACTACAACTTACTCTTGGTGCTAATGTTTGTCTTCCCTTTGCTGCTCTTCTGAACAAGATGGAAGTGATGACACCATAGAGAAAAACAACTGTTTCTCCAATTATTTCCAGCACAGAAGTGTGTGCCCTGGTTTAATCTTTGCTCTGGAACAACATTCAACCTCACTTCTTTATCAGACTGTCACCTCAATCTCTGCTTAGCACAGGGAAATTTAAAATTAGAAGTCTTACCTTACTGCAATTCCTCCTGTCTAATCAATGCAATGTGCATTAAAGGATACATTTAAAGATAACTCTAATATAAAAGAAATTGAAAATTCTGTATTGCAAGATGTCTTCTGTGCTTCTCTCTTTCCATGGCACATACAACTTCTCCTCTATGCAGGTTGCACATCACTGATTTAATGTCTGGTTGTGTTACATGAAAGCCAGTATGAATTATGTTCCCAAATACAGGGAGGGGAAGATGGCTCAGCCTATCTAGTTCCAATACATTGTATTGCTTTACAAAAATAACTTCTCTTGCTTATGTTGGACAAAACTAGTTTAAACAAGTATACTTGGTAGTTAGAAAGGCATTTTTGATTTGGTCTAACCCATGAGAGTATTCTGCCTCCTGAAATTATTCAGGGCAAAACTCGCAGAGACAGTCTATGAAACAGAAGTAGAGCTGTCAGCCACAGAGCCTCTGCTGCAAAAGAGAGAAAGTGCCTTAGAGGTAAAGCTTGAAATTACTGCTTTTACACCAAGCTCCTGGGATGCTGGTTCAAGAAAAGGAAAGTCAGGTGTGATGTGCTTAGATCAGCCTTTGCAATATTTTGCAACAAAGAATTCTTTGCAGAATTCTAGCTAAAGAAATCTTCAGTACTTTCAGTTTGGGACCTACAGGCACCTATATGGGGTATGCCTAACAGTACCATGATTAAAAAGAAACAACAAAGTCTTGCCATCTAAAGTTTGCTCAATATTCAACAAGGAGCCCATGAGCACAATGCTCCAGATTCAGATGTTTAAATTAGTCTGCACACTTTTAACTACATGACTGCATTTTGGATGCAAGCTTCCCGTACTTTGCTTCCACTCATCTTCAAATATTTACAATTTTTGTTGCTTGGAGAGTGTTTGTCTCTTAGTTTTGGTTTTGCTTGTTTAGTTTTCACAAATCAAACATACTCTTTTTCTCTCCATAGGCTCACTTTAGGTTTAAGGTGAAGAAAGCCATCTGTGTACTCGGTATTTCCTGGCACATGACCTCATGTTATTGACTGTGCATATGTTGGCTATGTTCTTAGCCAAGAAACAACTTCTTCCTCTTTCTCAGAAAGCCATTAGTGGCAGAGAATTTCTCCAATATCACTGTTTGGTTCCTTCTGACGAGTACAAACCCAGCACACACCAATTCAGACCCTGCCAGCTCTCTAAGCAAAAGATAAACACTGCGTAGGTGCCCAAGAAGCTGCAAAAGATACTGTGTTTTGTCATTCTCCCCCACTTCAGTAACACTAAAACCATCTCAGGTTCATTTAGACTGTACCAGACCAAAAATAAGAGTCTAAACTAAAAAATAAAAGAAATAGGGGATTCTATTCTATGCTACTCAATAATCTCCTTTAAGTGTATCTCTATAGGATAAATTCTTTCCTGTGCCTGGCCATCATACATGGAATGGAGAAGCTTTTCCTTCTGATAAAAGTCAAAAGGAGCATCAATCACTAGGTACCTTCAAAAACCAAAATGCAATTCCCCTTTCTTACTTTAATGGAAGAATCCTCCCATTTTAATTGACAACAATGGTGAAATGCTTGAAGAATAAGAATAAGATGATGTAGCAATACCTGCTCTTAGAAAAGCAAACAGAATTTTTTTAACCTGGTACTTCCAGAAGGTTGCTTGTAGTTTTGAAAATGTCAGATTGAAAAAAAACAAAAACAACCAACCAAAAAACCAGAAACAGTTTGATAAAAACTTCAATTCTAAGGTAAAAACCGACACAAATTTTCCTGAGACTTGTACATGCAATATTAATTAATAATCAGACTGCTAAACCACTCTGTGCCAAATTTCTAGTTGTGGTGGTGTACCAATAAGGTGAACACACACCATGCTACATGGGAGACCAATTCTAAACCATAAACAAAAAAATACAAGTGACTGGATTCTCCATCTCTAAAATATATCTTACCATAATTGTAGCTATTTCCTCAGGGTTATCACCATCCAAATCAAATTTGAAAGTAACCATTTTCCGATTGTGTGTCTCTAGCTGGCATTCCACTACCCGATCACCTTTGTTTGAAACCTAAAGCAAAGAAAATAATACTTCAAACCAAAAGCACATGGATCTAAGTTCGCTGAGATCTGAAAGTTCACCGAGACAAACCAACAGTACTGGTGTAAGACAAACATGTTCTATCTTTCCAGGCTAATAAATGGTCTCTGAGGATACACTGAATATTCTGCAGTAGTCTGTGGAACCATTGGTACCTAAGCCCATTTTTCCGTATCTAATGCTCCAAAAAGCTCTAAATAGATGATACTTGGAATGCTTGTAGAGGCTCAGAAACACATCATTACTACTGAACTGTCCCTGAAATAAAAAATACTCACATTTAGAATTCTCAGTTTCGGCCTAGAAGTCTTCTCATGGCGAGAGCGACTGCGGACAGACCTCCGCATGTGACGTTTCGTGGTCCTCCCTTCGTGCCTTCCACTAGAGGCTGGGACATTCTCGTTGCCATCACTCAATCCTGAAGCAACATCAGAATGTGCACTAGAAACAAAAGGCAACTTCCTGTTGATATCCATGTATATGCATAACTGCAACAATACTCTTTAACCTACCCCATGATCTTCTGTTCTGGGAAGCGGTAGATGGGTGTTAATCATCGAGTTGTCAACACTTCAGGTTGCTTAAATAAAAATTCTAACTAATTATTTTGCTATACCTCTTGCAAGCTGTGTTGTGCAAATCTATCATTGGAGTTTGAATTCTGCTCAAGTGCCAGAAGACAAAAAAACTGTCACTTATGATCTATTTGACATGACAATTTAAAAACGTTCATCACTATACACAACCTTACTTACTCCCTCCATAAATCACAACCTACTCCACCCTTCATGACTCTGTTTTTCCTCTAGGAACTTTAGTTACTCATATCCTCAAGAACATTCCCAGTGAAAAAAAATATATCCCTGGTGAAAAAGTGCATCTAAAGATTATCCACAGAATTATTAGATGACATTGGAACTCAGTTTGGTGAAAAGAAGCAATGCTCACCTATCCATGGAAGAAGCCAAAGGGGTGGACTGAGCAGGCTGTGTTGCTGGCAGAGTCTCTGAAGAAGCAGTCTGTGAGACTCCATGAGTACCCTATGGATAGAAACCTACAATCAAAACCCCCCCCAAAGAGTACAGTTCCTCTTCAAGCAACCCAACAGTCCTCAGGGTTTCCTCCCAAAGCAGTTGTAAAGCTGAAAGCACTGCCTTTTTAGAAGTTTAAACAGCTGGCTTCTAGGACAGCTTTAGCTTCCAAAGTACTCTAGAGCAAACTGCAGTGAAGCAAAATGTCATCCAAGGAGGGGTGAGGAGAGGAAACCAGCCGCACGTCCTTTCTACTGCCACGTGTCACTACAGCTGGCCATGCAGACAGTCTTACCAACAGAATGTGCAAGAGGCAAGCCAATGCAGAACACAAAGACAACTCCAATTCTCCCTGCAAGAACCACGCTGCAGGGAATAGGCATAAGGACAGATTCCCAAAGGCTACTGACTGCAGCTTGTCTCTGATATGGCAAAAATGTTCTACAGTACTAGCAAGAAGTGAAGTGTTTTACTGCTTTTTGCCTGCAGGATGCACACTCACTTCCCAACAGAACAACCAGTGGCAACAAGGTCCCCACATTGGCATGACATTCTGCTGTAAGAAAAAGGTAATTTGAAATATTAACTTCCAGCTGAAGACAAGCACAGGAGGGGTTAGTTCCCCACAGAGATACACCGTTGCACGAGTCCAACATCCAAAATCTATTGTTACATTGCACTCCATGTATTTACCTCCACCACTGCCGGCTGGGAGGAGGCAGATGAGGCCTGTTGGGCCAAACTCCCGGGAGGCTGGGGCACCTGGACCTGCCCTCCCAGGCTGCCCATGGAAACTAGAACGTTCTGCTCCCCATAGGGCTGCCCAACAGGAGCAAGGTAGCCAGGCTGGGCCATGGCCTCTGCGGGCAGGGGAGGGGACAGCACAGCAGCAGGAATGCTGGCGGCGGCCGCAGCCGAGGACGGCACGGCGTTCGAGTCCCCCGCGTACTGCGGTGTCGGCCGAGATGGGAAGCCCTGGAACAGAAACGAGGGAATCAAGTCAGTGAATGGCAGAGATAACTGGGAAACCAGACAGTAATAAAAAATGGATCGGTTCCAAGGGCACGTTCCAACCTTCTGTATTTGTTCAAGCACTCCCAAAATCCTCCCAAAGAAGTGGAGCACACTGCTCATGCAGCCAGCATGCAAGTCACCATGCCCCAACAAGCAAATCCCCACTCACAGTCCCAAGTCTTAGGCAAAACAATTTTCATCTCCCAACTCTTGCAGCTGCCTACATAGCTTAAGATTTTAAAGCCTGAGATTAGAAATGAGCTTGAAGAATTCTCAGGCCGAACAACTATGGCTCAGATGTTACACAACTGCTGCTGATTCTTGAGATTAAATAGCAAAAACACTCTGGTGTTCTTCCTGTCCTCTCGTAATGAGCTGACCCAGAAAGAAGGAACACTTTTATCATTAATCAGGTTGCCACTTCTACAGTGAGTGATCACACAGTCACTGGAGCAGTCCATGCCCACCGGTCCAGCAGTTCACTACCAGCATCAGGTACTTACGTCACATCCAAGATCCATACTGCCTGACTGATTTCTATGAATTCCCTGTCCACCCCCTCCCAGACTCTCAATGAAATTCTGACATTGTTGAATATGCCACCACTGATTTTTTTTTTTTCCAACACACATCTCCTATTTTTAAAGTTACAATTTCTTATGTTCTTTTTCCCCAAGCTGACAGATCTCGTGAATATATGGCTGTTCCCTCTCACACAGTGGTTGAACAAAGCCCTGCACTACGATTCTGTCATTTTACACCAATTCCAGTGCCAAGTACAAAAAATCCAAAACACATGGGTGTCCAAGGACTTTTTTTCTTCTCTCCTCCTTAAAAAGGTTCTTTGTGGCACAACAGAATTTATCCTCGTGGCTCAATGGCTCTCATATGAGAAGTGAGCTGGCCAGGGCACGCGGCTCAGGTCTGGTACCTTAGAGGAACGGGCAAAAATGTGGAGAAGAGGTCTGCTGGCTTGCAACTATACCTGGTAAAGAGCATCTGCAGCAGGAAGTGAGGCTTCAGCAGCTTGTCCAATGCTGACTGGCAATCCCACGGCCTGGCCAGGCGGCTGCAGGAGAACCTGGCTGGGCAGCTGAGCCACAGGCTGCATCAGGCTGGGCAGCTGGCTAGGGACAGCGCTCGCTCCCACAGGAACAGCGGCTGCGGACGTGGGCAGCGGGAGCAGCGGCTGACTGATGCCAGCTGCCATGGAAATGGGCAGCGACTGGAAACCTGGCTGAGCCACTGTCACGTGAGGAGCTGCTACAGGCAACTGAGACACGGGGAACTGGGGAACCACGGAAGCTGGCAAGGCCTGTCCCACGGGCAGAAAATGAGAGCCAATGGGGACTGATGGGGCAACTGAAGGCTGAGGGAGAGAAGATGCTGCAACAGGTAATTGAGGCTCGCCTTGGATGATCGACACTGGTTGGGAAACAGGAAGCTGGGGAGGTAAAGAAAATAGAGATAGATATTTTTTTTTTTAAAGCAGGGTTGCGGAAAGCAGAGTTTTACACATTAGTCAAAGAAAGCATTATTCAAGTTACAGCACTCTGTTAAAGTGGCTGGGGAGCACAGTTGGCAGAGTGGCTGGGAAGCTGGCTGGAGTTCCAAACAGTCCTCACTTTGCAACACTTCCCTTGATGAACTCAACGAGCTCTTGAAACAGACACCCCCAGAGGGTGAAAGAGCAGCATCTGAATGCCCTGAAGCGCCCATTTGTGCACAAACAGAATCAAATTCCCCTCAACTCCGTCCCCAGACCAAAGCCTGCCTTCTTACAGCAAACAAGTGCAAACAAATCTGCCAGCTTTGAGTATGGGGGCTAAAGCAAAGGAGAATCAAATCCACTATGCCAGCATTCAGAGAATGGCAGGGAATATGTCAATTAAAGCCAGCAAACGATGCAACTGGAAAGGCGGTTTAGATGAACAAGCAACAAAACAATAATTTTAAAAACAAAATTGCGGCTCACATATTCAACAGAGATACGAGCCAAAATGAAGCAATATTCAGTAACAGAAGCTTCTTGATCAGGAAGTAAAGGAGAAGAGCTGGGTCAGAAAGATGACAGAATGAAGAAAGGAGTCCTATAGTTCACTGCCTAAATAAGTGAATATGTTTTACATGTGTAATGGTGCAGAGGATAGACAGTGGATGGGAAACAGAGAAATGACAAGTTCCTGAAAATCTGTTCACAATACACCATTTATCAATATGCCTCCTGATATTTTTGACAATTTAAAGAACTTTGTGCATGGAAGTGCTCTCTTTCCCTCAAATTACTCACGACTGCCACATGTAAAAGGGTTCCCAACACATTTTTTCAACAAAATTGACAGTTATAGTACAATAAGAATACTCTTGTTTGGATGAATGTTTTGAAACCATTAGGAAAGATGACTGTGAAAAGTGAAAGCAGCAGCATATTGAATCTACCAGCTGTGAAGAAGAAGGAAAAAAAATCTTCTGCTAGAAAGAATTTTGTTTACCTGTGACCCAGCTGCTGCCTGAGGCATTGGCATGATCTGTGAAGTCTGAGTTTGAGAGACAGTTTGTGCAGGAGTGGAGCTGGCAGAAACTGAGGGCTGCTGCAGCTGGTACTGTCCAGGCTGTTGGGAAGAGGCTGGCTGCTGTGCACTCTGTAGCAGGAAAAAGAGCAAGAAGCTGTATTAACCCCCCAACAGAAGTTTTTAAAAGCATATCCTACTTAAATTCTGCTTTTTACTCTCTCCTAAGTGATATCAGTGGTTCTTCAGAATATGCCAAGTCAGTTAAGCTTTAGCAATTACTTATTAGCATTACTAATACAATTCCATTATTGACACCAAATCTTGCTAGAGATTTCTTTCACCTGTGAAACCAAGAATGAAGATTCTATAAAGGAAGACAAGGCAGTTAAGAGAAGAGAACATGGCAGATCAGATTTCCAGTTGGAGGAAACAGTGAGAATAAAGTCTGCCTGTCCAGACAGTCTAATTTGCAAATCCTGACTTGTCTCCCCTAGAACAGGACCACCACTGCAAGCTCAGGTGGATGCTGGGGAAGACAGGCATGGGAAAACAAGCATTAACATGATTTTTAAAATAAATCTCAAAGTCAAAAGTGTATCTCATAGCATGTTAGACTGTGTGGGAACCAGGATTCCTTTGCTGCAGAACTATGGGTCAAATGGTGACAGAGGTAGTAAGTTGCTCTTAAAAGTCACCAAAATTCTATACTATGAGGACTTTAGTCCTGAGCTTAGGAACTGTGACCTTACCTGAGTGTGTTGAGTAGGCTGGGATGGCACTGATGCATTGCTTGAGGTTGGCTGGCCTTGCACCTGTGTCTGGGGGGACAAAAAAGGGGAATCAGCTGAGAAATTTCTCTATGATTTCTGCTGCAGGCAGTTAAAATCATTTCTGCCTGGAATGATCTGGTTGGAATAGGTTTCTAGCTTGTCCTTTTGGACAAGCAGTCCTTCTGGCCAAATTCCATTATGACAACCAGAACAAAGCAGAGCGATCTGGAGGAGTTCTGAACGTCATTTTCAGTCTTCCAAAATAACCAATACAGAAAGGTTTGCAACCCACACACCCCTCAACATGAGACAGATCAGCCTACCAGCTTCTTCTTCCACTGGTGATGCTTTAAGAGCAGGATGCCTTGGTAGGGTAACTGGAAATAGATGCATTAAGTTTTACCTTTACATGTGTTCTGAACACAGCCAGCTGGGGCAATAAAAGGAGGCCACATGGAAATAAAACTATCCATAAAAAACCAAGCACGAAGATATACAGAATTCTAGACCAATTACAAAGTACCCAGTACACATAAATGTCATGAGTTTCCTTTGAGAGGCATGTCAAAACACAGGCTAATAATCATTTCCAGAGTCACTACCATTCAAAGGCTACCAGGACTTGGATATGGAGGAGTAAGAGGGTTCACATTCCAGCTAAGACAGAATTTTCGAGTAAGCAACGAAAAAAATGGATGAGTGGCATACAAATGAACGTGGAAGATGCAGAGGAAAATGGAATGGACTTTCATTATTATTTTTGTGGCTAAAATTTTTTTGATCAGATCCCAGGATCTGCATTATTGTTTTTGTGACAACTGTATTTCTTTATCAGCTCCTGGGGGAGAACTAGACAAAGACCTCCAGATGAGTTCCCTGAGCATGCACCACTTGGGTGAACTGCCTCTGTAAGAAGCATGTCTGGTGCCTATGCATCATATCAGGAATATCTAAGAAAATTCCTTAATGCTGTGATCATTCAGCTTCCAGAAGTTCATTAGGAACAAGTCTGTTAAAATTCCATACTTTCCCAATTATGGAAACTTTGGGGAAAGCAGACTGCCAATGAAGAGAACCATTTTTTTCTTTGCTGTTTTAGAAGCTTCAGGCCTTTACTGGCAAGGATCTAAACATGTGCTAAGTCCCACTGCTGTAACATCTGTTCACATTGACTCAGTTTGGGTTTCAAATTCTAATCTTCTAACGAATTAGGTATAAGATCCCAGAACTTATATTCTGCAAAAGAAGTGACCTCTTTTTTTTTTGTTTTCCAGATGTATTTTATATCCATCAGAATTCACCTCCAGAGTTTAACAATGGTTCATGGAGAAAAAAAAAATCTCCATGTAGTTTTCAAAGTTCTTGAGTAGGAGATTCATTCTACAAATTCTACTGCACAGCAATTTCTACCTATTAGACTGGTGATGAAAGCTGTTCCAGCTTTACTACAACACCTTTAATATCCCTTACAGAAAGCCTTACATACTTAGCTCTTGATCTTAACACAGAGAGCAGAATTATTCTCCTTCACACAAATCCCAAAGTTGCTAATACTACAGCAACTAAAATGTCAAAGCCCCTAGCTCCAAGGACAAAAAAGGTAAGAGAGAAATCTACTTAAAGTAAATCCTCTCTTTTCACAGAAGGTTATGAGAAATCAGACTAGGAGTGCAGACACAATGTATATAGACACACACCTCACAGTGCACAGAAAAGTGACCATTGCAAATGCAAATAGCACATATGCTGATAAAACACACATCTCCAAACTAAGCTTCAGGCCTCAAATTTTGCTATTTAAAAGGACACCACATAAGGCTTATAGGGGGGCAATACCAATTAGCAATACCAGTTGCTTGTGCCATTAATTAACTACCCAGCCTTTTTAGCTTCTTCAACAAATACATTTCCAAACCCACGTACACATACATAACACAGCTCCTTCCATTCCTCTCTTCCCACTTCCTTTCCCCAAGTCTAGAAAAAGCTCTGCATTTTGGATAGTCACCAAAATAACCTTGTTGTCTAATGAAACATTATTTGTATGAAAGTTCAACCTCAAATAACACATTAAAATGGCTAAAGAGCAGCAACAGAAACGCAAAGCAAGTTGTACTACCGCTGCTGATTCTAACTGTGCAGAAGATACATTTCATTAAAACCACTGTTTAAAAGCCAATTTGGTACTCCAGCCATCTCTCACCAAAAGAACAGCTAGACCCAGGAAGAACACTGACCGTTTTTTACTTTTAACAAAAAAGCCCTGCCAATATTTCAGCCAAATCTGAACGCAGACCAAATGGTTGCTAATGCCTCATTATTCCACAGCAACCTGGGTAAGTTAAAGAGATCCTACTACAGACTTGGTGCAAAGACACCCCCACGAATGCTAATTCTTAGAACCACGAGGAGCAGGTCTAAAAGCAAGGTTTCCCTTTCAGTATGACTTATAAAAAGCAGTGAAATTGTGGAAGGGTTTGCTCCTGTAACCTGAGGATAGGATGCAGGTGGTCCTGATGAAAGCGAGGTGGACAAGGCCTGCTGAGTTGAGGCGCCCTGGGGGAAGCAGATGAAGAGCTGCGACTCTTGCAACACCTTCTGAGGCAGCTGAACAATGGGCAATGAGAAGTCTGAACCAAAAGCAGAAGATGATCCCCCTGTAGGGGGAGGAGACTGGAAATCACCAGTGTCAGAGGAAGTCAGCTGTGAGGAATCACTGGAGTACTCTGGGCTTCCTTCTGGCCAGCTGCGCCTGGCAGAGCCCGCTCTGGGAGCCGCTAGGCCAGCACCAAGATAGCTGCAGTGCTCCTCTGTCACGGGCTGGAGCCGACCGTGCGAGCCTATGCCTTGGGCGGACTCCTCTTGGCTGCTCTCCATAGAGCCCCGGCGACTTCTGTAGGCCCGCGGGGGCAAAGCCCCTTCAGCCGCGGCAGGGCCGGCAGCGTGCACATGGAACTCAAAGACACAGCTCGCCCTGCCGTCAGCACTGTGAGAGAGCACGGCCGGGGCCGAGTGCGGAACAAATACCTGCTGCAACGTCATCTGGGCTGGCTCTGCGCTCAGGGGAGCCGAAACACTGCATAATGGAGAAAGGGGACCCATGCCAGAATCCAGCCTCAGGTTCTGAATGTGTCTTGCCAGGAATGTTTGCCCCGATTGGAAGTCGAACACAGAGCTTTGTGGAGGACCACCTCGCCCATGGTTTGACTCAGAGACCTGCTTCAAATGCTGTTCGGCCGCGTGACAGTTATGAGCTACTTGATCAAACTGCTCCGATACCTGTGATGGATAGTGCATGCCCACCAAATACACAGCTTCCGGATGCATCCTGTAGTGAGCATCCTCTGGAGGTGTTGGTCCAGATCTATAGTCACTGTGGACGGGAGCTTGCTCAAACACGGGATTTACTTGCACATGCAGAGGCTCTCCAGCGACTCTCTGAGCTGCTGTGCCCAGCATAACAAATGCCTCTGGAGTCCAATTGGTGGGACTACCCCCAGGTGGAACTAAACTCTGGCCAGTCTTCAGCAATGGCTGGAAGTGGCAAGTTTGGGCTTCCAAAAATGAAGTGCTCTTGCGCCGCTGAGCAATTGCCACCTTCGGCGGGCAGACAGGTGGTGGTGAGAAAGACACCGGCCGTTCATGAACGGTTGGGAAAAATATCTGTGAATCTGGGAACGGTGGTGTTCCCCCACGAGGATGCTGAGGCTGTATTGACATGAACAAGACAGGTAATTCATACATTAAAAGTGAAAGCACATCAACATGCACAGTTCACTAGGCAGTTCTGTGAAGTAACTTTATAGAATTCATACTCAATTCATGGTCAAAAACATACAGTACTTAGGAAATTTAGGTGAGTTGTAAATATCCATTAAATACATCCATGGCAGGCATAGCTACAATTGGGAACATTTGCTGGTGTTAGAGCTGCTTTTCCAGTTCAATTCCAACAGTTCACAATAAGAAATCAATTTTGCTCCTGACAATGGAACGAGACTTGTTGTCACTGCCTATCCATTGTGATCAGTGCTTGAAATCCAATCAAACCCCTGAGGTCACTGCCGTATGTGGAATACGAAATTCAGAACGTGAGAGCAGCAACAGTGCAGAGCCTCTGATTTGCAATTAAAAGATGACATTAGATGTTAGTATTTTCAAATACAAAAACCACTGTGCTACTGTCCTGTATGCTATCCAAAAAGCTAAAAGGAAATATTTTATAAGACAAAATTGACTGTTTAATCACTTATGAGCGTACCTTTTCATATAGAAAATTAGCACTCATTGAAACAAACTTAACTCTTGCCTGGACAATAAAACATTCACAGGTTCAGTAACAGCAGAGTCCTCAGGCAATTCCACTCCATCTGAGGTACTACCTCAGAGGAGGCTCATCTCATATAAGACTTGTAGGAAATATTTCCCTACAGAGCTCCATGTAGGAGTATCAAACAATTTAGTAATTTTGCATCATTTCATCTCTGCCTGCAGTATGCCCAGAGACAATGTACTCTCTTCCCTAAAGGAAAAAAAAACTTGCAAGGAGTCAGTAGTAAATACACTGCCCAAGACAAATGGCATTTATGACTTTTTCAAGTTGCAGTTTCCACATTGTTTACTTTCTCCCCAGCCTCTTTTGTCCGGAAAAGCAGCAGCAAATTTCCATGCTGACCAACACTAATGAGAAGGTCTGACAGATGAAGTACCTCTCCTATGTTCTAACCCTGCTTCCACTTACTTCATTTACACAAAAATGCTTCTCAAAACTTATTTTGTGTAAACTGAAGCTCAAAATTGAAAAGCAACTACCTCTTCTACTGCAAGTTATCTTTGCATCTGACTTTCTAAGAAACATGAAACTACTGCTTCTTCCCATTAAGAAGCAGTTGAAGTGGCATTTCTGATCAAAATTTACAGAAAAAGCCCCAAAGGTGTTCATAGTCTAAATATCTAATATCAGTATCACAGCTAGTCAAAGCTTTAAGAATAAGCAGCCACAGCAATCAGGCTTTAAAAGCTGGTTGTTCTGTGCAGGGCTTAATTAACATTCAATGTTTACTTAGAAGTTGAAAATGAAAGGTCTTCTGACTTTGGGTAATAAGAACTAGTCTTCCCTTTGCCTTCTGTGGTACAACTGGGTAATTTACATTTATACTATTCTAAAAGACATGAAACAAGCAGTCAGCCACTTTTTGATAACGTACTGCTTCATAGAAATAAATAACAAAATCAACATTCCAGCAGCACAGTATAAGGAATTAACTCTTCAGTTTCTCCCTTTAGAAATGCCCAGAGCCCAGGATGTATTTAATGATAACTTATCTTACTGTGCCAGGAGGCAAATGGCAACACATACAGGACTGACAGAGAGGGAGGGCAGGCTGGAGCGTCGATGCTTGCGTGGAGAGGCAGAGTGCATGGGCAGGACACTTTCCAGGGCTTTAGAAAGCTTTTCTGCAAAGGTTTCTTCAGGGACAGTCCGAAGGTAGAAAGGAGAGAGAGGTGCAGACAGCGCTGGTGGTGGGGTGCAAGGAGCACTGAGAGGGATGCAGGACATACAGGGAAGAGCAGGAAGGTGGGGGACACAAACTGACATGCTACGACCACGTTGAGGCTAAAGGAGGAAAACAAAAGTTTAGAATCGAACACTTCAAAAAAAAAAACAAAACAAAAAACGTAATAACAAAACCAGCAAAAACTATAATGAGGTAGAAAAGAAATGAAGACACACAATGGAAGGCCCAGTATTGACTAATATGTGGTACCATGAGATATGAGAATGCTGAATGGATGCCAGGACACACTGGGAACAGGCTGTGTGCACCTCTGAGGAGCCCAGCTGGCCTGAGCTTACTGAGCAGTGCAGAGAGCTCCCTCCTACCCTCGTGAGAAACACGTGCAAGGCAGCTCTGAACGTTCTCTCTGGGGCCACAGACACAGCCCATGCTGAGTGTACTCAAAGCATCTGACAAATAAAATCCTAGATACTAATGAGCTTTCAAACATTAGTTTGTTTTTAGAGTGAATGTGTGTTTACAGGCATCACCCAGTTCCTCTGCTGGGCAGCCCCTCTGCCTGAATTGAGAGCTAAATATGTGCAGCTGGCTCTTTATTAATTGAAACATTACCAGAAAAATTTCAACCTTACACATGAGTTGTGGAAAAATCTCCATTTAATCTGTAGAAAATTCTGTAAAATTAGTCTTAGACAAGCATCATCCAGATGCTGGGCCAAGAAAAACATCCGGATTTTGTAATCTTGCTACAATCCAGAATGCTACAGGTCAAAATCCAATCAAATCACAAGGAACAGAATAAAGTTTTGAGGTGGGATTTGCATTTTTTTTTTGTTTGGGGGGTTTCATTATTGCTTTTTTTTTGGTGTTGTATTGTGCTTTGCTGTGGGTTTTTTAAGTGAAGGGAAACGTGATGTTTTTAAAGAGGCAGCATATACTTCTTATGGAGGTAATCCACAATATCTTGAACTAATTAAAATCAAATACAGACCTCCAGAGAGAAAACAGTAAGCTATTCAGTGGAGATCTGACTTCCAAGATTTCTGTTGTGAGAAATCTTGCTAAATTGATTAAAATTTTGGGAGAGAGGTAGAACTCAAATGGTTAACTATATACATCTTCATCTATTCCAAGGCAGGCGTAGTTATACATCATTCCTGACTCTAATCTAATCTAAATAGTTCAGAAATATCTCCACTGATGGAGACTATGATACTTATCTTTGTTAAGTATTAAAAAAACCCTTCCCAAACAATCATTCCATGCTGTAATTTAGGCTTATTATTCCTTATTCTATCTAACAACAATGTTGTGATCTGACTATCCTCCCCTTATTTCATAGCAGCCTTTTACAGCTTTCTCTCTCCTCAAGCTTAGCTTGTATAGACTCAATTATTTCAGTCTTCCCACAAAAACCACATTTTTGGTATTTTTCCTGGGGTTTTTTAACACTCTCCTGTGGATTTTCTCCCAAGCCACCCTCCAATTCACTCAACCAAGGTGCCCAGGATAGACTTACCAATAGCCAAGAGCAGAACTACTGTTTCATATAATGGGATGTTTGCCTTTTTCATGACAGCATGATGTTTTTGACCATGTCCAGCTTGTGGTCCAATGTAATCCCTGACTTTTTTTTAAATTTATTTTGCAAAATGGCTGCCTAGCCAGTGGTTACTCATTATGTCCTTGTGTAGCTGATTCTTCCAGTTTAAGCACCAACCTTGTTCTTGTCCTGATCAAAGTGCATTCTGTGATTCTTTTTAAGGCCATTCCTTCAGTTGTCAGTGTAATTTCTTCCCAACACAGGGTTAGTAGTCCCTGTAGTGTGTCAGCCTCCAGGTGCCACTGCTGGCATACAGCATGAGCACGTGTTTGCAGCAAACCTAGCAGCTTAGCTCTGCACCTCTAGCAGATGCTGCTTCTCCCTCCTCCTCCCAAAAGAGTCAGGGCTTTCAACCTGGAAGCCAGCCACCCCAAGAGAGTGACATGGTTTCTGGTCCACTGTGTGCCCACACACCAAAATATGGCTTACCCAGAAGAGCAGCTTGTTTAGAGGGATTAAAGAACTCATCATCAAGGACTAACAGTACCACACACCTCGGGTTAAGTGTCTTTGGAAAAGATGGAGATGCTTTGATTGTGAGTGATAGCAGCCTGTTTGCCAAAATCCTAGTTACACCAGCGATTCTGTAATAAAGCCTACAACCACAGGTACCAGAAGAAGTGAGGACCCTCAATCTTAAGTGTCACATCTTCTCCTTTATGGTATTACTACGTTATACCATAGTGTCTGCCTCAATCTTGGATTGTTATTGGTGTAAAAAAACAAGCAACAAGGCAACCACTGAAGACAATATAAAAGTAGCAGAAGTTCTACTCCAGAGTAAGAATAGACTTCTGCATACTCTCTCACTCAGATCTAAAACATACCAAGGGA
Source organism: Pseudopodoces humilis (assembly GCF_049639895.1). Lineage (NCBI taxonomy): Eukaryota > Metazoa > Chordata > Aves > Passeriformes > Paridae > Pseudopodoces > Pseudopodoces humilis. The sequence continues at coordinate 581,209 of NC_142204.1, read as the reverse complement.
AAAACATACCAAAATAAAAGGGCAACACAAATGAACATAGTAGGAAAAGTATTTGTGCCCAGTGCAGACTTTCCAGGGAAAAGGAATACGCATGATGAGCAAATCAACACAAGCTAGAAATAAAACTGGGAACAAGGATGTGGGGTCTTTTCAGTCTGGAGTTCTCACATGCAACATTCTGGAACAGTTAAAAAGGTCTTACCTGCAAAATCTGTAATCAAAGCCTCACAGAACACACACAGCAATTTCATACAGTGCCTTCAATTACTCTAATCCCTTCTTCAAACTAAACCAGCAGCTTGATCCCTGGTAACTTCATATACACATGCACACACCACCTTCCCAAGCGAGATTAAATGCTTATTTTTATGAGGTAGTCTTGTTCTGAGGATGGTATTCCACCCACAAAAACAATTAACCATCATTCTGCTCAACTGCAGCCAAGATTAAATAAAAGCTTTAAAGACAAAGGTACACTTTTCCCTCCCCCTGTAAAATCAGTCACCTTGCGAAAACAGAGCCCCTGAACTCCTCCCACGCAGAATCTGTATGCTATGCAAAACAAAACACACAGGGAAGATGGCCTGGCAGATTTCCTCTCAGCAGACACACAGAATGAAGGAATCCATGCATTTGCAGGGCTGTAAGGTGTGGCTTACCGCTGCAGGTGGCTGAAATCCTCCATGCTGCTGGGACTGCACTTGGCCAACTGAAGCTGGGTATCCCTGGACTCCGGTGCTCGAGACTGACTGCTCATGCTGGGAACCATAGGACACAGTCTGCTGACTGCTCACAGATTCAGTGTACACAGATGACCCCTGGCCACTGTCAACTGTTCCATCAGCTGGAAAAGTTAAGGATAAAAATCTGCATTTCAAGAACTGTGGTCTGGATTCAAAATTTCAAAGATCCTATAACTGATCAAGTGTTAAACTGATTTTTGTGCCATGTCACGTGGACCTTTATTAGCATTTTACCTCTTGTAATATTTAAGCTGATTTTAAAATCTCTTTTTCCTCCTTATGCCTTTCCTTAAAACCCTGAAAAAATTACTCATTTCAGGAGTTCTTTGGGAAGATATTTATGAATAAACTATATTTCCTACAAAAGGCTAGACTAGAAATAGAAACCTAAATTCCTCATTGTTATGAATGATCTTTCAAGGTTTATGAGTCATTATTTTTATTTCATTTTACACAGACATTTAAAACAGGTGTGTTGTGCTGGCTGGCAGATGTAGTAGCTGGTAGATGTAGGCACAGTAGTAAACTAGGCATAATAGTCAAATTAAAATCTCTGTTATCTAACGAGCAGACAGCAGTTTGCTTTTTAACTTCATCATTCTAATATGGAAGTTGTCATCTTCCATCATAATTCAAATGCTGGCATGGCAGAAGAGGAAAAGACAGCATTATTAATTCATCTTTTCATGTACAGTATGTAAAACAAAATAAGACTTTTCAGAAAGGAAATTATAAGCTGAACTACTTGTAGATTAATCTCATTTCCACTTTAAATGTAAATTAACAAGGATTGAAGTAAATGGTTTTAATAGCCTGCTCTGCACTGGTGCAGGAGCACACAGCCTTCTGCAGAGCCACAATATACTGTCCCTGTAGGAGGGCAGCAAAACCAAGGGCACTTGTTTGTGCTTCAGGTGCTCCAGTTCATCCAGTGTAGTACCCTGGAACAAAGAGAGACTATTTAGTGCCAGGACACTGGGCTGTGGATTGTGCCAAGCCTTGGCCCAGCTAAGCCACAGGAACACGTCTTACGTTGCTGTGCTTTCTAGTGGCCTACTGTTCTTCAGCAGCAGCAATGGCAGACAGCATCACCCTGAGCTACTTACTGCTCTGCCCACCAGAAGGGTAGGATGAGGGGAGGAACTGTGTAAGTGCAAGAGTTCCTAAAGAAACCAGCTGAGGCACTTACAAAGAACAGATATACTGGGTTGCTGGAACTGCAGCTGTTGGTGCTGGTCAGCTTCCGGCTCTTCAGGCTCCACTTGTGTAGAAACCGATGCTGAAGCAGTGGGGACAGGAGTGGTACCAGTGACAGACTGGGGATGCTTTGACCCTGCATGGGAAGCACTTGATGGCTGCTGTTGCTCCAGCTGCTGCTTCTGACTACCTTCTTCCTGAAGTATGTTCTCCTGTTCTTCTTGCACCGACTGGCGCTGCTCTCGCTTGCGCTTAATCAAAGATACCCTGTCCTTGATAGCCTTCGCCATTGTCTTGTGATCCCCTTCACAGACATAGCCAGACTCCACCTGAAGGAGGATACATTCACACAATTCACGCTGCCACAGACAGCCCCTGTCCCAGTGCTAGGACAGAGCTGCCTCTCTCTGGCTCTACCTCCTCCTCTACGCGCTTCGGAACCCGTTTGTTTCTACACGGTAACGGCAAGAGCAGAGACCGACACATTTACTGACACAGCACAGCACTACTTGCTCAGCTCTGTCACACCACCAGCACTTACCATTTCCTGTGCTACATCCTCTGGGACATCTCTTTCCAAATCAAATGAAAACTCTATTGCTTCGTTATCTTTGTATTTGCCCTTGAGTTTTTTGATGTCTTCAATTCGCAGCCAGAGTTTAATGGCAATTTTTTCTCCATCATCTTCCTCTGCAAGTTCTACCCGTACTCCAGTCTCTTCTTGGAAGAAAGCATGATTTAAAAGGTCCTTAATAGCATATCTAGATATTGGGAAAGAATATAGAAAGCACATTCAGTTATCAGGATTTCATAAAATATTAAGGAATAACCTTGCCAGATGCTCCCCCGATTTAATCTCTAAGTTTTACGCTGTTTTGAACCACCTCGTGTTCATTCTGTTGGGTGTAATTAGAAGCTTTGTCCTGAAGGTAATAAAGAGATTTATGAGCATATCATTAACAATAGTAGTTAGCAGCCTAAACTAAATGGCAAGAAATAAGTGATGTGCAACAACAAAATTAATTTCAAATGAGACAAAAATACTGAATTGTTTAAAAGCAAGAAAAAGAACTGAAACTAAAAATACACAGCAACATCATCAGATGTAAAACTTCAAGAGTTAGTAAAAGAGAAGGAATAAACATCCATGAACAAAACTAGTTCTGAATGGAATAGAGGGCAGCTAGAGGGTGGAAAAAAGCTGAAACAGTCTGAAATCAGACATTCAGTAAGCAACAACCACGTAAAAGCAGGAAACAAAACAAATCCCACAAATAAGCCATCAAAGCAGTAAGAGATTTCCTGTAATGGAGTAAGTTAACCACCTGAAGTAGAAATAATCTTGCAGAAAATGTGGATAAAAATGAACAGCAAGAATTTAAAATAGAGTCCTCAGAATGTTCAACCATACCAACAGAATCAAAGGGACAAAAAAATCACAAAGGATTACAGAACTACCAATGAACCAATCCAAATACCTGGAAAGCCAGAAGGATTGTCCTCCACTACACTGCTGACTGGTCAAAGTTTTAACAAAAGCAATAGAATTTCTGAATAAACTGACATGGATGGTTACTATGGCATTTGCACTGTTCCTGACACTGTTAATTCTCTAATACTGTAATACTGGCTTCCCAACTTTCACAGAACAAAGACGACCCCAGGAACTAACTGGGTTTGATATCATCACACACAGAGGACTCAGGCAGCAGTTAATGCCTTTATCTGCAAAGCAAGGACTCACCTTTCGCCTTTGTTTTGCCGAATGCATCCCTCAATGATCTCCTTCACCTCAGGGATTGCTACTTTATCAAAGCTGGCTGGCTTGACACCCTGAAACACACAAGTAACAACTGAGAAACTGCAAGGTCCACTTGATTTAAGTTTTGACTGTGTTGACAAACCACCTGTTTTTGCTCTCTAGATAACTGACCTAAATAACTAGTGCAGATTAAGGCAAAGTCTGACCTCAGTACTTCACTTGTTTGTTAGTGACTTCTGCAAACGTTCCACACACACCCCCTTCCCATTTCCCAGCCACATTTCTGTAACAGAAGGCATTGGCACTTGGGTGTTATGAGGGGAGAACTGTTTAGTTTCCATGGAAGTTGTGCTGGTTAGAGGGAAGTATACAGACTGGACTGAGAATGGAAGGAAATGGCTCCTGTGTAACACTAATGCAGGAAACCACAGGATTAATTTAACAGTCTTCAAAAGCATTCTGCTGCTTCCCAGAACGTTTCCAACTTGCCATTATATGAATCCAGGAAAAACCTTAGTCCAGGTTGATCTGACTTGATCATTAAATAACTTGTCCAACGTTAGAAAAACCAAACACGTTCCAGTATTTTAGTTCTCCCCAAAGGCCTGCTATACCCAAACCACACTCCTGCATCACTGCTGCTGGGAGTTCAGGGAAAAGAGCTGAGCAATACAGGCCTGTACAAAACCCCTTCCACAATACACAGCAACCCTTTTCCAATACACACTAACACCACAGGGGGAGAGCAAAACAAAATCTAAACATCAACCACCCAAAGCAGTAAAACAAACATGCCATGAGATGTTACCATCTGAGAAGTCTGAAAAACATTTCAGGCAGAGAGCCAAGCTTCATCACTTAATCATGGCCAAGAGTGGTATTTTGGGGTCAATTGTCCACAACAACAAAATCTGGCACCCAATTTTACTTGATTCAGCCTTTCATTTCAAACTCTGTATTTGAGACAGCAGAATGAGAGAGGATAAAGACATGCTGTTCAAATGTTTGAGCAGAGCTGAACAATCCTGAAATTACACACCTGATAAATCTGACCATGGGTCACTGCTGAATGACAACTAAACACAAAGTGAAAACCACCGCTCTGAAGTACAGAACCCAGTGAAGTAGCAGTGCAAGCACTGTGATTTGTGCCCTAAACAGAATGTACTTCTCCAAATATCCTACAAAATACTACTGACATCAAGGCATGATCCTTCCCCATTCCTCTGTTGTGAGCAGGAAACAAGCCTTGAAACAGAAAAGTTTTTGTTTAAACCCCAGCCTTTGTAACTACTGACCCTGTACTCAGAGTTCTTAAAAGGAAAAAAAAGCCAAGACAAAACCCCCACACACAGAAAGGAAACAATTTATTTGATAAAAAACAGTATGCTCTTATCTACAGGTTATCTATTTCTTTGGTCTAAAATTTGCCCTTGTGAAACTCTAGCAACTGAAATTTAGAGAGCTGCAGACTATCCTGTGACTAGAACAAGCACTGAAACACAGGCTGCCAGTGAACATTAGCTGAATGCTTTTAGAAGCTTTGCTGACTATTAGGCCTTGAGAAAATCAATGCCCCAGGTGATAAAACATCAGACCCAAGTTTGGATGGGTAAGTGTCAAACTGTAACCAGGCTTCCAAGCAGGACACAGACCTCTCCACTCTCTAAAGGGATTTATAGAACTCTGCTCATATAGCTGACTTGTCAAAGGTGCCTACCTTTCATTATGACCACACTTCAAACAGTCCCACGAGTTCAGGTTTATATATGCAGTATAGATATTTCTATATATAATTCAATGTTCTCCTGTATAACATATATAACCTATGCAATAATTATTCAACTCCTTGTTGCATGCATTCCTATCTAAATTTGCCCAAATTTAACACATGTAAGTCTCCTTAACAGCTGAAGCCTCAGACATAGCAGCCTGCGCTGACATTCGTTTACAGCGTGGCAGCAGAAGGATGATGTCAGATCTGTGACAATCTCATTTCAGAAAACTGAAAGTTAACATGAGGAAGACAACTGGTACAGAAAAATATCAGCCTAACGAAGCCAGGATATGACTTTTCCTGTTAATCATTGAACCACATGCTCTGTTCTTGCACGGAGCCTGAAAAGTTAAAACTAAGGATAGATTTTAAAATCAGTAATTCAGTCTGCTACCCTGAGTTTCTCACTGCTGAAAGAAATTAAACACTTGTCCAAAAATCTTCAGGCTCTGGACAAGCACTCCCCACAAACTGAAGTTCATCAGCTTTTCAAACCCCTTTGTTCCTTCCCGCAAGCACTAATGGAAGTGTCAAACTATTTTATACAACCAGACTGGGGTACTATAAATGATTAAAAATCGATAAATCAGTGAACTCTTTTCTCCCAGAGCTGCCTACACACCTCCATCTGCCATCACACAGAAACCCAAGGGAGGGCAGGCCCTGAAATTCACCTTGATGTGTTCTCAAGAGTGCATGAGCTGGGCAGCCAAGCACACCTTCCGCACTTTCTGAACCCAAAGGCTCTCAAGGAAATGTTAAGCCGGCCAGCGTTTCCTGGTTTTACCACACTCAAATTGGTCACATTCCTGTGTGCCTCTCCTGGTCCCCCAACTCCTTAGGAGAGCCACAGGACAACCCAAATGCTAATCCACTAGTCCTGTTTCCCAGTGGCAGCTCATTAAGAACTGAACAGCCAAATCCCACTGGCATCATTCCAGCTTGCTGAAGGAACAGCAGGAAGAGCTCTCGCAAAGGAAAGCGGAGCCAGGTGTGACAGGCACACATGAAAATCAACTTTTTACAAGCTACTGTTCTAAAACTGCACAAACTGGCAGTGCTGCTGAAAGCAACAGCCTCCTTTTCTCAATTTCCCATTCCCACAGCCGTGTAATTTCCTCTTTTGCCAGCAAACACATTTATACAGTTGCATAATGAACCAAATCACAGCGTGGATCAGACTTGAAACAAATCCAACCAAAAAAGGCTGCAGCAGCTTCCAGTGAGCTGAAGTTCCCCACACTGCTGCACGAGCTCTCAGGCTCACAGAGGGACAGTCAGAACTGCTTATTTTGAAAGAAGCAGCAACTTCAAACCCACTGAACACTCAGATTTTGAGAATACCTCTAAAACATGGATATTTATGTAGGTAGCCACAGATACAAACTGAAAACTCACAGTTTGCATGTTAAGCATAAGAAAGATTTCATATTTCACTTATCTTACAAGTGATGAAGTTTGTGATTTTATTACATTTTAACCAGGTGAAGAAACACGTTCCAAAATTCAACATATACAGTTATTTGATCAACTAAAGGCAGGTATTCTTAAAAACACTAAATTTCCAGGAAACTTTTAAATCCCAAAGTATAAGCTATCCAGAACTCTTCTTCACAACTTTTGCCTAGAAACACGTAGTATTTTGCATTAGTTAGATCACCAGATTACTGTAGTTTATTACCTTGTTCTAATGCAAGAGATACTGAAAATATAATTTACTTCATTAGAGAAGGTACAATCAATGCTGTATTACTTCTACAACAAACCAAAATGAATGCAGGTGAAGTATTACCCACCCTCAGACATTCGAAATTTAAGAAAAATACTTAGATTTGGAACAAAACCATAGGTGGAAAATAACAGAATCAATTAATGTTCTAGCCTTGATGGTCAGGATTTAAATTTACATTTAAAAAAACTATAGGGGAAAAAGTAAAGTATAAAAGCTAAAGAACCAAGCTATGCAAATGCAAAGCACTTCAAAAGATTTGTAGAGAACTCTAATTCACCTCCAAAATACTTTCCTGTGGCTGCAAGCACTTGAGAGAGCTGAAATTTTTACTTACCTCTTTAGCACAATCCTTGTGAGAGCAGCAACAGTGGGAATTAACAATTACAAATATGGGACAGAGCTCTCTTTTTGTGAAATCCATGGGGAAAAGAGAGGCACACACAGCACAGAGTTAGCAAGGTGCTATTTTCCAACGGGACTCCGCTGGGCCGTGGATTTAACGCACAGCAGAAGGAAAGCAGACATCGAGGTTACAAGGGAGCATTGTTTGACACCTCTTGTTATTTTCCAAGTCCAGTACATGAGGCTGCAGAGATGTGAGCTCAGTATCTGCTTTTGTCACTCTGCCAGTGAACAGAAAGCAGCAGCAGCAGAAGCCAGAGGTGCCCCTCGCTGCCTACCCAGCCAGCTGCAAGAGGAGGAAGAGGTGACCCAGAGGGATCCTTTACTGCAGGCTGTCCCCGCCCTCACACCGGGCTGCTCTGCCTCTCTCCACCCAGGTGTTGTGCCTCTCTCCACCCAGGTGTTGTGCCTCTCTCCACCCAGGTGTTGTGCCTCTCTCCACCCAGGTGTTGTGCCTCTCTCCACCCAGGTGTTGTGCCTCTCTCCACCCAGGTGTTGTGCAGGAGCTGAAGGCTGTGTGCCCCTGCTGCAGCCGGCTCCTGCTGCTGCACAAGCTCCTCTCTGACCAGGACAAGTGACAGGCAGTGAGCTGTGCAGGGGATGAAGGCAGCTGCTGTTTCTGCAGTCACACACTGCCATTCCATCTAACCAACCACAAGGCAGCACTAAGACAGCAGAATGCATTTTGCTACCAGTGGCAACACCATCCCGTTCCCTTTTCCCTTAATGTAAGGGCACAGAGATTTGAAGGTGATTTTTCAACTGCTGGACAATGTCAGAAAGCTGCCCTGGTGCTTGGCTGACACATGTGCACACAAACAGAGCTCTGTTTTCTAGTTCCTCTCACTAGACTTCAGACTTCAACCTGAAGTTGGACTTCTTTTTCTTTTGATATCTAGTTCCAAGCAACCATTGTAAAATCTGTTTATTAATCAAATGAGCTGGCCACAGCTTCAGGGTTTGGGATTTTGTACTGTAAAGAAATAAGGAGCAAAGCTAAGGAAGATCATACACCCCGCTTTAAAGATGAAGTTAGCAAACTAATTTTGACAAACTAGTGGTGATGAACTGTGATAAAATTCAATTTAGAATTATCAAGATCACTTTTCACCCCAAAATAACATACTCGGTCCCTCAAGCATGCCACAATCATACCAGTCGTGTTTTTATAGTATACACCATCAGTGTTGCAAAAGCAACATTCCACACACTTAATTATGGCTACGCTTTTCTGGGGTACATGGCATGACCTGCAAAGAACATTCAACATTTCAGCTTTTGACACGTCCAGTTACCTGTCCCAGGCTAACCACAACTCTTGCTTGGCTCTTTTCAAAGATGCTGTAACTCTAAGAGCCTGAAAAGCATTCTACAGCAGCTGATTAACCTTCTCCAAGAAAATGTTCTAGCATTGCAGTCCAGAAGCTAATAGCACCAGCAGCAAAGTCAAATCACACAAAGTAATTAAAGTGTCTGTATTTCCTTCGGCTAAGTTGTTACCATTCCAGTTTGAGCCAGTCCCAGGCTGCCACAAACCATTAATTCAGGAATTTAGAAAGAGAGTATGATTGCAGTGGAAAAAAAGATCTGACCTCTTTCCCCCAGTCCCAAAGAAGCCCTCAGGCAATGGTATATATAGGCATTTAAATTGGTTTACCCCGTGATCTCCTAAATTTCACTACCTGCAATCAGTAACTCACCCACAGCCCTCAAAACCTGCATGTTTAACCATTTCACCACCTCTAATGCTTCATTTTAGTACTGCTGCCTGTTCCAAGAACAATCTTTCAGATTTAGTTCTTCCCTTATTTCTCACAGGATGCACCTGAAACTGTTTGATAAGTCTCACCCCAGTTCAACTGAATACATACTATGGAAAGAAAGACTTCAGCTTATGATTTATTCAGTTCAACAGACACATGGTTTGCCTACAGAGGATTGATTTTCTTGTTCTGGTTAAAAAGCAAACTAGAGTAGTTTTTTTAAAAAATAGAAATGCAACATATTAAACAGAAGTAAAAATTTAGCTTTACTGATGTCAGTATTTTCATAGCAGTTAATTCTGGACAATTGATAATTCTGCCAAGAATTAAATTGGTAAATCCAGCAGAATAAGCTCTGTAGCAGATCAGTATCCCAGCAGAGTAAACAGCATTACTGCAATACAAGCAGAGGAAGCAGATGAAAGCTTTAGTGAGGCAGGGCCAGCTCCTGAGGCTCTGCTCAGCCCTCACTGTCCTCCCTCCTGACCAAAAGCAACGACTGCACATTTTGAACCCAACACCTTTTGAACGGGATGGATCTACCATCACCCCCATCAAGATTTCCCATCTCAGCTATGTGGGAGCTCTATGCCACAGAAACACCTTAACCAAGTGGCCTTCCCCCTCTGCAGTGCAGCTGTGTAATTATTTGAGTCTCATGATCCTTAACTTTCCCAAACCACCAGGTAAGCACATGTGCCCAGAGTCCAGAATCACACTGTCAGGACAATGGCAACACTGTCGAATTCCTACAGGCCTGCTGCCTACAACCTCACTGATCACCATTTAGAAGCTCTTCCTCTTCAATTTACCACCTAACCTCAAAAAAATTTTGAGGCGTTCATTAAAAAATTAGAGGTCAATCGCAACAACAAATTGCCAGACGTACAGAATTAAAACTGTTATACAAACAAGGCATATCAGTATTTTGATTGACACACTCAAACTAATTGCTTCTTCCTGAAGTTAAATTTGTATAAGAGAAGTTTTGCTGAGAAGAGTAAAAGAGACTCCTCATTCAGCCAGCAATCACTGCTCACTATCACCTTCACACACATCTCCTCTCCAAGAGCTGGAGAACACTGACACTGCCTGCTCAACTCCTCAGTCAGTGCCTCAATACTGCACTTTACCCACTGAAGTCATTACATTTTACAGCATTCAAAGCCTTACAAGACTGCTGTAGTAGGCTACAGCTCTGAGACTTTGCTCCCACACATTTAAGTTTGAACAGGAACTACTCACAGCTTCTCTTAGAAATCACTGGCTGCACTCTCACGTAAAGGCAGTAACTCAAGTCAAAACCCACTGAATTTTTGGTAATACTGAAATGCTATGTACTACTGCAGAACATGTGAGTACTATGGCTCAGAGCTACCCCACTGACAAGTCATCCAGCCCAGCAAAAAAGCGATTTTAAGTCTTCACTTAAGACCTGGAGGTCCACGGTTCTTCAGAACCACCAGGTAAATAAAGTATCACTTTATTTTAGAAGTCCAAAGAATCTGAATTTAAGAACATTAATTAAATTTCTTTTTTAACTGAAACAATCACAAGAACTACTGTAATTGCAGCAATTCTGATGTATAGAAGAAATTAACCAAGCTCCAGAACAGGAAATTTTGTAACCAGGACACAGTTTCTTTGTGCACAGCTGGCAAACAATTAGCATACTGGTGCAGAGAACAATGAAAAGGGCTTTGTTTAGAAATACACAGTGTGAGAACAGAGGTTCCTCTGAAACACTCAAGTCTGATTGGACAAGTAAACCAGGTATTAACTGTTTTGCACAGAAGCATAAAGGTAAGATCAGCTGCATCTATCATGCACAGTTCTTGAACCTCACCCTTAGAAACAGGGATGCTACCTCTGTAAAACCTTGAGCTAGCTCAATAACCTTTTGCTTTACTGGGACTTCAGCTTGAAAATTACTTTCAAAAAAAAAAAACCCAAATCCAGACATGCCTAGACACACGTTTCAGTTATATAAATTTAGAAATGCCACAGTGACACAATACTAGAAGTGTCTGTCTTCTATTTTCAGTATGGAAAACATGTTTTTGAAAAATCAAATTGTATTAGTTGCACTCCCTGCTTTAATCTGCTCCCACTGTGGTAGGAAATCATTGTTCTGCACTCATTTTTAAGTTCATGTACAGTAACTCAAAAGCCACAGATTAGTTCCACTGGACTTTGAACTGAATTTTAAAAAGTGATGTAACGGGCACAAAACCCATTTGGTACCAACCTAAGGTAATATTGCAAACACCAAAAATAGTGCACAATTCCAACAATGCACAAAAAGTCACCATGCCTTTTATTTTCAGACTTATTCTAATAGGAATGAAGACTTTCCTGGAGTTATCCCATTCCCAGCCCTTGCAGCTATAGCAGTACAGCTGGCAGGACAAGAAATAGCAGCCTATGCATTCTTAGGGTCAGTATTTTTAACTAGTGGCACTCTGTGACAAGTAACACTGAGCCATCAGTCTCCCCACAGGAATGCTTCAGTGATCCACCAATCACAGAATTATAATGGTTCTCACCACACTGCAGAGCCAGGCCTTTTAAAAACACTTCTCCCTGTTCCTAAGAGCCACCTTCCCATCCCCTGTTCAATTAACCTCACCTAATGTAGGATCTAAATGCATGGCAGTACAGGACAGAATATTACATACCAGGATCATAGTTTTAAGAGACTTGATCCTTAAAAGATACTTTAAAAACTTCTCAAATTTTTAAAGATACATTGTTTAGCCCATATTCTGTGAACTTTCTTAGGTTTCTAAAAATACATTTAGAAACTCCACATTAGCACTACATTTCAGAACTTAAATTACACATGATTTTATGCAACTCAACCAGTGCTCACAATCCTCCACTCCTTTTAAATCCTGAGCATCTTAAAATCATATCCTGTTCAAAACTGCCAAAAGACACAATCCAGGCTCATCAGTGAGCAACCTAAGGAAGAAATAGCTCCCTTTACTTCAAACCAAGTTTGTTTCACATCAGAATTGACAAAAACCATTTTAACTGTAATCTTAAGGCTTTTGATGCTGAACAGTGAGCTACTTTCAGAAAATAAGTTAAATAAGCCTTTTCCCTTCCAAACTCAGGCATCATCTGACTTAGCTGTGCAAACGACACAGAATCACAGACTGGGTCAGGCTGGAGGGAGCCACAGTGGGACATCTGCTCGCGCAGGGCCACCCCAGAGCACATGGGACACAGCATTGCCTCCAGATGGTTCTGGAACATCTCCCTAAGGGAGATTTCACACCCTCTCTGCACATTCTGTTCCAGTGCACGGTCACTGCACAGGAAAGAAGTTCTTCCTCATGTTCAGGTGGAACTTCTGAGCATCAGTGTCTGCCCATTGCCTCTTGTCCTATTGCCTGGCACCACCAAAAACCTGGCTCCATCCTCTGGCAGGCTCCCTGCAGATACTCAGCCACTGATGGGATCCTCTCAGTCCTCTCCAGGCTGCCCAGGCCCAGCTCCCTCAGCCTGTCCTGATAAGAGGGATGCTCCAGTCCCCTCATCATTTTTGTGCTGCCTGAGAGCTCAAGCTGCTTTTCCTTACTTGGATCACTGTAACTTGGCAAAGAGGACTTCCAAAGTAATAGGCAAGGCTGCTTAAGATATTAATGCATCAAATCCTTGAACTCCCACCTTCCACTTTGAAGGCTCTACACTTCTGAATTGATGAGTCAGTGCCTGGACCCCCACACAGGAAGATTCTGTACTTTTAAAGCTCTTTCAGCAAAATGCTTGTGATGGAGTTGAACAGCTACAAGAAGCAAGGGCTCCAAGCTTCAGCATTCTTTAGTTCAGTCAGTGTGAGGCAAAGAATTGCAAATGTTGTGCAATTTTTTTTACATTTCACACTCTACTGCCAGAAGTTTCTTCTTTGAAGGAATACAAGAGTTTACCCTTTCTTACAATTAATCTGTTTCCTGCACTCAGTTGAAGGTTTGTGGCTTTTCAATACCTGCTTCCACAGAAGATCACCTTCTCTGCTGGAGGGTTTCCTCCTCTAACTTTTCCACTGATTTTTTTTTCCAACGCTTTTTTCGCTAAAAAAGTTGATAGGAAGGATATCTCTATCTATTTAAACCAGGTCAAGAAACCAAGTCATCCAAGGTAAAGGAAACAGTTTTATTCATGCCTAAAAAATGCTAGATATTGCTTCCAGGAAGTAGAAGAGGAAATTAATCATCACTCATTAAGCACTGCAAGTAAAATTAATCATATGTCTAAAGTTTAGCATTTTTTATTTGCGACTTAAGAGCCCTCAGGAAGAAGAAGAAGAAACTAAGAGCTGGAATACTTTGCTTACTGCATCTCTAGTGAAAATTAAGCAATTGACTGCTCTAGACAGTTATGGCACCTAACTTTTAAAACACTAAAGAAAAGATTCATTTTATCTCAACTGACCCAACTACAGCACTTTGTAACTGCCTTGTTTCCAGCAAAGAGAATGACCTTCACCCTAACCAGTGAGTTCCAGTTCCCACCAGTCTGGGAGATTAAGGGGTTTTAAACCAGTTAGACACTGCCTGGTCAGGTTACTCATTATGTGCCTTGTTCCCTTAGGCCCTTTTTTAAGCTCTGGAGAACAGAAAAATGTTATGCCTGATGTGGAACATTTTAGTACAGGACAACCTTTTTTCTAAAAGTCAAAATGCAAATGCTCTTTTTTTTCCCCTTCTCATCTCAAGGCCAGCTCAGACAACAGAAATTTGTTTAGAGAGAAGAGACTGGACTTCTGGTGAAAGAAAAGATAACTACAAAACTTCACCTGGTTAAAGAAAGCGTGGAGAAAATCAAGTACAGAGCACAAGTCCATCAGGAAAGCTTACAAGGTAAGTTCATATGATGGGAGGGGGAGAAAGAAAAATGGAGTTTTCTACTCAGATGGTTGTTACATTTCAAACTGAGGATATTTCTGTTCTGCAATGAACATACTTGGATTTTTATGTCAGTGGTAGATATGCACGAAGAAGAAAAATCTGCACAATAAACATACTGATTGTCTTTACTAGTCCTAGGACTAGTCAATCACCTTGCAAATTTAAGCCTTGGGACACCCAAGTATTAGAAATTGAGATTTTGAGGCAACAGCTTGGGTTTCCGTGGTCCCACCAGAGGCTGAGGCAAAGCAGCTGAAGTTACTGCAGTCAGTTATGCCTTCCCTGCATTGATTCCCAAACAGACTATATTAAGAAATCATACTTAAGATGTCTGCTCTATAAATATCTCTTTTTCCATTTAAATGCACGTGTAGCCCATTTTAAATATCTCCTGTGACAAACTGTTTAATTGCAATATGCATGGAACAGGAACCAGTCTCCTGAGAAGAACAAAGACAGGGAAACCCTCCTGAATTTTACCAAGCTCTTTTTTTTTTGTTTTGCTTTTTATGCAAGCAAGTACACAACAGAATTACGTATCTTGATTTCATTTTGCACTGTCACTCCCTGCATTACTTGGCTACAGAGCAGAACTGTAAAAAATAAAAAACCCAAACAAAAAAAGGGGGACCTATTCCCTAATCTAGCAGCATGCCACACAGACAGCTGTGCTTGCACGAGAGGGCAGAGGAAAATAATAACCAAAGGAGCGGGAAAGAGTACTTTAACAATAGTGCAGCTTGTTATCAATTCATTGCAGGCTTAGATGGTTTCTTTTCTGAGGCCAAGGAGGCATCAGTAAGTGCTCACTGACACACTGTCCCAGCTGTGCAGATGTACTGCTTAAAGCTCAGATTTCCCCATTCCACAGGAAGGTAAAAATCCAAAGAGATGCAATTTCTCTAAGCACTGTCTATTAATTTATTTGGAACCATTTCTAAAGAACAGCAGAGGATGGCTTCAATAAAGAAAACGGGGTTTGGAGACAGAATTGCAGCACTGTGATTAAATGAAAACAAAGAGCAAGGCTAGGTTCCTTTATGCTTGAGTGACAAGCCATGCAGATGTCTTTCCTTTCTAAAGGAACTGCTGGTGAAAGGGTCTGGACTGAGTATGCTAAAGGGTGCAAGTACCAACAGGTCAATATTCTGTGTCAAACTGCTGATTTCCTTACCAGAATGGTAAAACAGTTCAGCATAACACCTTGAGCCCTACAAATTCTGCACAGTTGCGTTTTTTAAGCCATATATATATATATATATATATATATATACCCAGATTACTCTGTTAAAAGAATTTTTCTAGATAAAGTGATCCAGAATAACAGTTTAATTGCACTTGTGTTTCTTGGGCCAGAGAAAATTCAAGAACTTTATCCTAGGACTGTTTAAAGGAAATATAGGAACTTCCCAGTGAGACAGTGTAGACAGTATAAACAAGCATCTTAGGAACAGCAGGCTCATGCAGCAATGCTATTGTCCAAGATGTGAAGCAAGAATTACTGCCTGGGCCAAAAAATGTCTCATCTGTGAGAGGAACTTCAGCCTTTAGATCCAAATTCTAAATCTGTGCTTGCCAAGGTGTATTATTTAACAAAAAACTGCTTCTAACCATGAGGAAAGACCCTGAACCAGAGAAGTAGAACAGGACTGAGCAATATTGCAATGCTGCAGTGTCTGGACATCAGCTAGGGCCATCCTTGTCACAAAACGTGTCAGGTCAAAACACAAAGCATGCTGAAAGCCCCCTAAAAAAGAGAGCAATGCACAGCCAAAATGGGAGAAAACAGCTGGTGTTACCGACAGGTTCTGAGAGGACATCTGGGCATTAAGACACCTTTTACAGGATTCTGTCCTAAGCAACAGCAAGGATTTAAGATAATGCAGCAACTTTGCTTTTTATTAAGCCTAATAGTTCCTGCAAAGAGGGTGAAGGAGATTAACTAATTTAAATACATACGGCCTGCAGTGAGTGGCTGCACATGTTGATCTTCCTTTGCAGTTTCAATGGTTTTTAAGCTCCAACATGGTATAATTTTTCATGACTTTCATAGCAGACCATTCCTATTGTCCCTCCTTCTGCTCTCTGTGTGCACCTAGATAAAATAATCCTTTCAATTTAAGGCACAGCAGGACTGTAGCTGCTACCTCAAAACACTCCTAAAAACTCCAGGGAGGTAGCAATGGAGGGGCTGAAATGGAGAGACAAAACATCTTCCACAAAACACACCTTCCAACACAGATTAGAAGATGTGTTGGTAAGAACTGCTGCAGTCACCTTTGCAGGAGGATCTTTTCTGCCTCCACTCTGTTACTGAGGGTTCACACACTGGCCTTTCAAGTACTGAATCTGGCAAATGGTTCATCCCTCACCCACAACTGCACACACGGTCTAAACTTCTAAAATCTGTAAAATCTTCTACATCTAAAACTACCTGGCTCTTCAAAGGAATGCCAGGAGTATTTTATTTCATTTTCATAACACAGGTCTCTTTCTCCTTTATAGAACACCAAATCCTGCATTGTAAGTTAAAACAGGATTGTGATTTATTTCCAGAAAACGTTGCCTTGCTTCATTGAAAGCCTCCCTTGAAAATTCTTCACATCTTGCTTCATTGGTTTTGTTTTGAACAAACTGCTCTGCAACTCCACTGAAATAAACCCCAAATATACCAAAGCACACAGCCTTTCAAAGCAGACAATGTACATTTCAGTTTCTTTACCTTCCTGCCCTTTGCTCCTTCTGAAAGAAAACAAGATCTGCTGGATTTCATACCAAAGTATATCTTAAGAGCTCTCAAGCAGTAAATTAAATAGCTGAGAAAATAAATCAACCAATAAATTTGATTTGTGAACCATCAGCAGAGCAGAATGAAAGGTGGTGTGGGACAGACCAAAAAATTACCAGTGTTGCTCATCAACTCAGAATTTCCACCGTCAGCCAGAAACTACAGGGAGAAAGGAGCAGCACACACAAGAAACAAGTGGTAAGTGGAACCCTGCTAAGTCTCTAGCTAACTTTTCCTGCTGCAAGCCCCAAAGCTTTCCAGTTCTGTACTTCAAAGAGTGGGGAAAGGACAGATCTGTGAGACCTGGGGATTTCCAAACCTGAGATTGTCTCAGCAGCTGATTCTCACCAACAGCCCAGTTCCCAGCACTTCTTAAGGAACAGGGAGGACAGTTCCATTAGGCAATGTCCATCCAAATTTTGCTGCTTTGGCTCTGTCCAAGACACATCCAGAAGCACAGTAAAAGGTACCACAGAGACTGTTCTAGTAAGATATGTAGCTTTCTTTCACTGGTCCCAGCTGCCTGCAGGTCAATTATGCTGCACACAGAGTAAGGAGTAGCCTTTAGCCTAGTTCTTAAATTCTATTTAGAAAATAACAGGTAAGTTTGCCAACATACAAAAAGAAACCAAACCAAAACAACCAACAACCCTGTATGTATATATATGTATATAAAAACTTATTCTAACATCTGTGCAAAAAAACCAAAGTGACCGCTTATGCCTTTTTTTTCCTTCTTCTGTGCCCCTCCAATATTTCCCTGAAAAAATGGGATAGTCTTATTTCACACCAAGCCTCTTTTCAGAATTCATTGCTTCTCACACAAAGACTCTTCTCCAACTCTAAGTCAGGAGTTATATCTGCCTTTTGCAGTGTGAGGCATCAGGAACAAGAGAGCATTTTATTTTTCTAAAGCTAAGCAAGTAGCTATTAAATCTGCAACTTCTCTGAAATAATGTGCACAGAAGTTTAATGGAACTCATTTGTCTATGGATGAAGAGGTAAGTCTGGGTTGTTTTTTCCTCCTCTGCACATGTGCACAGGTATTCTGAGAAATGCAATGAGAGTTTTCACTTCCCCAAGCAGCCACCTCACTGTTCTGAGTGCTTGGGTCACAAGGTTGAAGGTGCTTGTTTCACTGCACTGGTACAGTCTTCACAACACGCCTCAGATAGCACAGATTAAATCTAACCACACCAATGCTGCACATTTCTGCTTCCTACACTCAAGGTCTGCATGTTCCCCTCAGTCTGGTCAGATGGGCCAGCTCTAATCTCTTGATTGCCTTCTCAGCTGTATTTGTTTTCTCCCACAGTGCCTCCACCACTACACTTGCCCAGCACTTACCAGGGTGGAATAGCTTCCTGCTATTTATCAAGTGTTTCCACTTCATCATAATAAGAAGTGCCCCAAAACACAGGAGCTAAGGACCACTCAGAGTTCAATAAACCATTAAAATCACTCTAGGTAACTGGCAGGCAGCTAAGCCAGTGCTCAAATCTGTTATCCAGCTTTATTGCAGAGAACAAGGTTACCAGCTCCTCTTCAGACAGAACTACTTCCACCATCCCCCAAGTGGCTTAGAAAATAATCTGTTATTATTCTAGTGCATTTTGTTATTTGGTTTGGGGGGGTTGGTTTCTTCATATATTTTTTTTAAACCCTATATAATACCTACTTACATACTGAAAGAAGAGTATGAACAAATGCACAATTTTATTTCCATTCACGTATTTTACAAGCTTTGGACAGATGTTCCACGAGTTCAACCAGCACTCATCCCAACATAACCTCTTTTCAGCTCTTCTTCCCTGCACACACTTGCACAGCACTGCTGGCAGCAGCAGCTTTGGGCTGGGGTGAGGAGGGACTTACGCTGGTCACTCGGCGGTAGATCTGCGCGGCATTTTGGCACTCGGAATAAGGATACTCAGACGTGGCCATCTCTAGCATACACATCCCAAAAGCATATACATCAACGGACTCATCATATTTCTCCTCATACATCTCGGGGGCCATGAACTCTGGGGTACCTTAAATTAAAAGAACGATTCAGACTCTAAATGTCTCAAAGCGAGCAGAGGCTGCTGGCGTTACTCACCGCAGGGGCACGCGGCTGGGCAGACCTGTGAGACAAGAGAAAGTGGAGGCAAAAAGAAGAGGGAGGAAACCCTTAGTGACTCTGTTGCACCAACGCACTTTGTGAGTCTTCCATTGCAAGGCCTTGGTGGAATAACAATGGCATGTGAGATCTGATGCGATTCCTGGTTTAGGTACGTTAGCTGATACCAATATCAGAACAGACTGGATTAGCCTGAAATCAAACGGGAGGGGAGGGGACGAGAAGAGGGAAAAACTGCAGACTAGCCATAGGCTGCAAACCAAATACTAAGGAGAGTTAAGGCACTTACCTTTTCTTTTCTCCCTGTAAGGAAAGAGGCACATTAAAGCTTGTTTCACAGATTACCTGACTGCCCTCTGCTGCAAAAGCAGTAGTACTGGTAAGAGCCCACAGCTAGTCTCTGACTGGTGCTCTCCATCTACTTGCTCAAGTAGAATGGTTCGGGTAAGGCCTTGCAATGAAAAGCTCTGTTGTTACAAATACAAATCGCCGTGAAAAGAGGATAAAAGGTAATTTTCTGCAAAGGCCACTCACCAGAGCCCTTTTCTTCATATACTTACCTTCCCACCTGCAGTATATTTATAGGCCTACTGCAGATACAGGCATTAGTGAGGGACATCCTACAGTCAAAAATACTCAGAAATACAGAGAGATTGAGTTACAGGCATAGAGCGTGAGATTCAACAAGTCCCATTTGAATAGTGTGCAGAAAATTATGGCCCAGTGAAGCATCACAGATCCCCTCTGCAAACAAAGGGACTGCATTGTATGATCAGATTTACTTTAAGCCAGAGATGCAAGTTTGCTTTTTGTAAATTTAAGCACAGAATTATTTCCTGCAGACACCAGATTCCAGACAATTTACAGATCACTCTACAGCCCATTGCTTGTTTCCATCACACCAAACCAAAAAGAACGTAACTGCAGTCATTTATCCAAAGGCTAATCATTAGCAGATAACTATGTAACAGATGGTAATTTTCCAGTGATAAATTTGAAGATTTGACAAATATGCTTAAGAAATTATGGTTTTTAACACCATTCTTTTTTTCCCTATTAATACTTTGACCTGGTTAAGAAGCAGGAAATATTTCAGTGACAGCTTGCGAGAAAATTTACAGGTATACACCATTGATCCCAGCTAGGAATCTGGCACAGGACTGTTGAGTAATGCTGAATTTTAGCAAGCTCTAAATACTGAGAGCGAAAGAAACTTCATTCCCTGCAGTCTATCCACCCAACCATAAAAACAAAGCTGATAAAACCAATTCTTTCAAGAATCCACAAGAAAAATTACTCTAGTTCCACCAAACCAATTTCTGAAAAAGGTTATGAATGGATACACAGGGACAGAGCCAGAATAAAGCAGTATTTCCCAATGCACCCTCCTAACTCACACAAATCCACATTCTACAGACCTCCTGAATAAGGCATTACACCACAGTCTGTGTTATTATTTAAATACATATTTATAATATTGACTTTGGTATACCTCAGTTTCTGATTATTCACAAGCTGCAAGGGATTCAATATTAACCCCTGGTGACAATTAAAAAAAAGTTTGGCTGTATGAACTAATGCTACACTAAATATCAAAATGTTGTTTGGTCACCAAAATGCATTTGTACATTTCTTGAAGCAGCACCACATCAAAGGTAAGATTTATACATAGTAAAGAGTGGTTTTATCAACAATGTTGCACTAAATTGTTGGGCAGGACAAGAACTCCATATTCTGAAATGGCTAGTGTTAATATATAGATAACAAAAGCACAACCAAAATTTCACCATGTCTTTGCATTAGAAACACAGAATGACCTCTGCAACCAAGAGACAAAGCCTACACACTTTCAGGCTTTGACCATGTACCTTTGTAAGCATGTTTTTTGGGAAAGTTCTTAAAACACTCAAGTCTTCAAAGAGGTAGGCTGGCTCAGCAGCCTCCGAAACAGGAGAGGCTTACCTATCACACTTTTGGCAAAAGAAGCTCGTTTCAGGGTTGCCAGACCAAGGTCTCCAATCTTGACTGATCCAGTGGGGCCAGTAATGAAGATGTTGTCACATTTTAAGTCTCTATGAATGATGGGAGGAGTGCGTGTGTGTAGAAATTGTAAGCCTTTCAGTATCTGACGGCACCAGCTTCGTAGTACTTTGATTTTCATCACTTTAAATCTTTTCAAATACCTAATGAAAAAAATAACAATAGGTTAAACAGATTCTGCTAAGAGACAGTAGATTCGACTATACCATTTGCTGTTTGGAAGCAAAGAAACAGTAATTAAAGACATGTATAAATTTAAACCTCTATTTTAAATCTACCTGGGTGTTTCAGGACTTCAGAGGAGCTAAAGATGATTCCCCTTTACAAAACCCATCCCCTTTCTTCTAGCCAGCAGACTATAATGATGAAACAAAAGTGTGAAAGCTTGGTGTACATAGCTGATAACTCCTCTGCATACAAAATCATTCTATGGTAATTAGACAGCTGGATTGCTAAATTTCAAGGTACCACTTCAATGACAAATAAGTCAGGGCTTGTGCATTACAGGTCTTTATCTATTTTACTTCTGAAACACTTAGAACATCTACCTCAATTAATTCTAACTGTGTGGGGAGGTGGGTCACTAGATCCAGAGTGTTAATAATCAACAAAGTACAGAGCTGTGGAAAACTGCAAGAGCTCTGAAATCAGCACTCCCTTGTTTACAGGAGGGGTCCAAGCACTCTGTTCAAGGTTTCCACATTACATTTTAAATCTGCTTCAAATTTAACTGTGGAGTTACCAAGTAAATTAGAAATTCTCAGAGATCCCCTCCCTGGTGCAGGACAGGGTTTGATCACCTGAATCCTACTGGTACTACTCATTACTTCAAAACTATGGACAGTCACAGAGAGGGCAGAGAAACCTTTAAAAAGGCTCTGTCCAATAGCTGAGGTGGAAGAGCTCATACCAGTCTGTATCCCTTTGCAGGTAGAATGCTACCCAACCTTAACTGCTCTATCTTTGCCACTCCTTGAAACCCCATGGCAGAAGAGTCAAATGTCATACCAAAAATATTTTTTCAACATGCATGACCTAAGACTACCATCTTATTCTGTTACTTAACTTCAGCAGATTAGAGATGCCACAAGGTGAATAACCTCTGACAGTTTTCAAGTGCCTTCCAGCAAGGTTTTCTCTCCAGCTCTCTTTGGGTAACAATTTGAAATGAAGAGCTGTTTTGTTCCTTCTGAAAAAGTATGGGCTGGGCTACATGTAGAGAATAGCATGTTGCATACAGCAAGGGCTTTATTCTTGTTCAGGCAATGTTACTCAGCCAGAGTCTCAGATAAAGACCAGTTTCACACTACAGCAAGACTGCTGGTAAATTCTGTAACCAACATGGAATCCAGCAACTGCAATCTTAAAACTAAAAGCAAGTTGTGATCAATTACTCCATGGTAGTGGTCAGTCTCTTCTGCAGATTCACTTCAATAGGAGATACAGCCTGCCAAAATCACTTCAATCAGCTCCAACACAGAAATGCAGTGTATTCATCCCTTTTATTTTAATTTTTCCAGTTCAAAACAAGATCTGGAAAATGAAGTTGCTAGGAATGATCCTACTGTGAAAACAAATCTGTAAAAGCAATTGAGACAGCTCCAGAGGAAATCAGGTCTCAGAATGTAAAGAAAGGCAGGGGAAAAGCCAAGCCAAGGAGGAGACAAGCTGAAGGAGGTTCTGAATCCATCAGCTACCACTTGAATTCTGGCTATTGACACAACCCTCATTCATCTCTCTTGAGCCTGTTCCAAAGATCACATGGTAGGGGCACTTCAGTTCAGCATCTGGAATCCCTAAGTACATTCTTGGTTACAAATATGCTAGAACACTGCCAGCTTCTCCCTGTTAAAGGACCTGCATCCAACCATCACCCAGCATTGTGCAGTGTGGCTGTCACTGTTCCCTAACACTGTCCCAAATTAAGTCACATGTCACTTAGTGCAGAGAACAATTTAAAATGGAAACAAATATAAATACACAAAAATAGACAAGCCTACTAGCCTGTATGTTTTCACTTTTCCTACTACCATAAAATAACCTGGGCTTGAAGAGACCTCAGGAGGTTTCCAATCTAAGTTTCTGTAATTAGTTACACACAGCTCAAGGAGCTATAGGAATCCTTACTAAAAAAAGGTAAGAGAAAATTTCCTTTAAGATACCATCACACTTGTATTCTGTTCACTTTTTTACATCAAGTGGCAACAATGTCTATGGCCCAAGTACCAAAACAAGAAAGGCATTGCTTTTATCAAATGCAGGTAATGTAAACATACTGAAAAAAAAGATACGGAAGTAATAGTCAAATATATGCAAACACAATTGTACAGTGTAAATCTAGGAATTTGCCACAAGCACATGAAATAATTAAGGCACACCTGAAATCTCCCATACAGTTTACCTGTCAAGTCTTAAGTAAGTGGACTAGAATAAACTAAATCACAATTATAACACCAGCTATAAAAGAGTGGGGAAAAACCCTAGCCAGAACTCTACAGTCTAAAAGATCTTCAATTAAAGAGCATTTTTTTTTTCTGGATTAAATGAAAAAGCTTTCTTATTTCAAGGTACAAAATAATCCCACAGACAGAAAACCTGGGGTATTTCTTCCTACCAACACCTTACTTTGTAATTGTCTATTATTACTTCATCTTAGTTATTGTATCACACAAGCCAATCCAAATATTAAAATCTGTTAAGAGGGATAAAGGAGTAAAAAATGGAGAAAAAAAATCTAGCACTACACATTCAGCAGAAAATTAGGTAAACTTTATTTAAAGGCATCTGTACAGAGCTGCAAAACCATTAACTTATTACTTGACTGAAAACAGCACATGAAGCAGCAGATCTACTTTTTATCTGAAATACCTTAAACAACCTGAGCAATGTCTCCGCTGATAAACACAGCTAGAGAATGTTGTATCCTGAGCCATCCAGTGCTACTCCAAGAGAAATACCTCCCTGTAACTGCAGCCCAGAGTCCCAAAGAGCCATTTTCCTGCTGCAGAAGGTGCACTGGTAGCCATCAATGAGCACAGTGAAAAGCACAGCCACTCACAGGCTGTTTCAGCCACAGGGACAGCAAACTGCTCCTGCTCCCATGGCCAGGGGGGATTTCTCTCCAAGAGAGAGCCAGGCATGGAGCAGAGGCTGCAGAGCCCCTTCACTGCAGGGCTGCAGCACTGCTCCCAGCACAGGGATGGCAGAGAGGGACACAGCCCCGTTATTCCAGGCCAGCATTCCCAGCACAGGGATGGCAGAGAGGGACACAGCCCCGTTATTCCAGGCCAGCATTCCCAGCACAGGGATGGCAGAGAGGGACACAGCCCCGTTATTCCAGGCCAGCATTCCCAGCACAGGGATGGCAGAGAGGGACACAGCCCCGTTATTCCAGGCCAGCATTCCCAGCACAGGGATGGCAGAGAGGGACACAGCCCCGTTATTCCAGGCCAGCATTCCCAGCACAGGGATGGCAGAGAGGGACACAGCCCCGTTATTCCAGGCCAGCATTCCCAGCACAGGGATGGCAGCTGGAGCTCAGGACAGCTCCAGGAGAGGGACACAGCCCCGTTATTCCAGGCCAGCATTCCCAGCACAGGGATGGCAGCTGGAGCTCAGGACAGCTCCAGGAGAGGGACACAGCCCCGTTATTCCAGGCCAGCATTCCCAGCACAGGGATGGCAGCTGGCTCCCTAGCCCCCAGCAGCCCCACACACCGCTAGAGGCCCTCGCAGCGGCTGCAGCTCCTGCACTCTGCTTTTCACTGAGCTTTCAACTTCACAAACTAGCTCATCCTAAATGGAAAGCAGCTGGAGGCAAAAAAAAAAAAAAATCTGTGAAAAAGTGAAAACTGAGTATTGCTTTCCTGAGCTCTTGAAGTCCAGAGGTCTTGTGCATGTGCTTACTGGGACATCCCAAGTAAGAAATTACAAGCTTGCTAACTTAAAAAAATGTTCTACCAAACCCACAATGCTAATAATGCTCCTCTTTATCAAGAGTGTTCCTGCAGTAGGTTATCCCTCAGCAAAAGGGCTCTGTTGTCATCCACTCTAAACAGCACCAATTTCTGGTGCTCTGTTGTTGTGCTAATGAAACGGAATCGCTGTGACTTGTCTTCATTTACTTACGTTTTTAATGTTCCAGACGTCATGAGTTCTGTCACAAGAACAATACACTTTTTTCCTTTGACTGTAGACTCCCAGGAATCATAGAACCTGACAATATTGGGATGCTGAAGCCCTTTCAGCATCCCAGCTTCCTCTTTAAATCTTTGTCGCTCTGACTTGGACAGCTTCCGATCCTAATGGAAAAGAAAAGGTGCATCAGAAAGTTTTGCTTTATTTTCTCATCGAGAGGCGGCAGCTTGAAAACAGTTAGGTACACACAAGAATCAGGTGTCTTAAATGCCATTTGGTTTGCAATTACCTTTAAATATTCTGTTTTGAACACATCCTATTATACTTTATAATATGTTGTTCTTTATAATTCTACTGCTCTCAGGGTTAAGGACTGTAGGTCTGTAGATTAACTCTTCTTTCTGCTTCCTCCTGCTATATTCTTAATAACTTCAGCTGCTGCCTGACTTGGGGTGGAATGGGGACATAATGTCTTGAACACTTCAGTGTTTGAGAATGCAGTCAGATCATTTAAAGCATCTCCCTCTCCTGCTGTACACAGCAACAACCTTTCATTACTCCTGGATGTCTACGCAGACCACTGGTAACAGATGGGATGAGCCACCCATAGAGGGGGTTAAGATCAAATCTCTGCTAACACACAGTATATTCCTGGAGCTGTAGACCATCAAGTGAATGAATTGGGTTTTCTTTGATTAAAAGCAGAACCTCATCATTGAGCAAGTTTCCTGTAATCTCACATCAACAAAACCAAAAACTCCCAGTAGAGACAGAGAGCAATCTTTTGGCCAGAGACAGAAGAGGAAAAAGCATTCCTGGACCATCCTGTTGCATTACCTACCAACAGCTGGCTATCAGCTACCACCAGGACTCCAAGCAGCTATTACCTGAGCGAGCAGCACATCTCAGAGAAGACATCTCCTTGTGCCATGCAGTGCCCTCAGCTGACCAATGCACTGCTCACACCAGTCTGACTGGCACAAACTGGCTCCATAGCCAGTTTGCATTAAAAAACCAAAATATTTCAGCATATACTTAAAGCAAAGAATTTCAGAAGCATCATTTCTAACAGTTATTCAGCAATAACCAAAGACCTGTTTGTCAGATCTAAGTATTAGTTTTAAGTCACTTGATTTCACATTGTCTTTTCCATTACAAGGAGGCAGTAAAAACATGCAGGGATTTACTTATACTCCCATTGTCCTCTAGACAGTAATTCCTCTTCCTTTGTTTACAGGTCATGTGTTTTCTCAATACAATTCAGCCATGTAATATCTAAACCATTCTACATTCACTAAGATCATCAACTTCTTCTAAAAGGTTCATAGGATATTTTCAGGCATGGACAAACTTCTTTTTCAGATGAAGCTCCAATTTTCAGAAGGATACAATTTCCCCAGGTAAAAGTCTGAAAACAGGTTTGAAATACCTCAGGGATTTCCTATTGGCACCTATGAACGTCACTCACCTTTACAATTCTTAGGAAAATGCAAAATCCTTAAGTATGACTAATTTAATCTACAGACATCAAAAAGCATTCAATCCTACAACTCCTTCACTCTGCAGAACAGCATTGCCACCCCTTCCCATTCTTTCATAAGCGTACTTGCATGAGTTTTGATGTAGCGAAAATTTGATTCGCAGAAACACTCCAACAACTGAGCATTCGTGTCTGCTTAGGTGCTGCAGGGGTTTTCATATGCAATTGGTACTCCCATTTGAGCTGTCTTACCCACCTAATAGCTTTCCTTTCATTACAATGAACAAGGCAGCACAAGCTCTGTTTCAAACCTCATCTTAGCTGCTTTCTACTGCTGTGAGACAGGAAAGCAGTGAGCAGCAAGAGGTACAGCTGACCATACACACACACTCCTAAGCAACAGTGCTTCAAACAACACAATCACAATATCATCTTTCCTACAGGAAAATAAAGCACTATTCTCAGCCTCTGCACTTGACCCATTTAATTCACTTTTTTAAACCACTGTATTTAGCTGTAAATTGAGCTTTATATATGGTCGTTATATAAAAAAGGCTGCAATAATCACTCTTCTATCACTTTTAAATAGTCAATATGAACACCTGCATTCATTTTTGTCCAAACCCAAGATTTTAGATACACACTTGGATTACATTTTCTTTACTGTGTGCATACTAACAAGTTATCTACCACAAACACTGTTAACCTGGTTTAGATCTAAATTTAACATCAAGTCAAGTATATTTCATTTCATTCTCATTTTAATCCACATAACCCAGTCTCCTTTAAGGGCTTTATTCAGTTTTCCTTCCCATGTACTGCTGTCCCCAGCTAGAAACCAACAAGTTCTGATGACTCTTATCAATGAGCAGAGGCACCCACACCTTTCATTTCTCTCTCTGGTCACATCCAGGGCAGCAGCACCATGTTCCTGCAAACACAGCTGTGACGTTCAGCACAGACACTCAGCACTTCAGTGCTGGCATTAAAAACCCACCAGGACCTGCAATAGACCGAATAAAACAACGCTGCTTTGAAAGCCACGGTGCCCCGGTGATCTGCGACAAGTTTGGACAAAGCACAGGCCAAAAACCTTCACCCAGGAACACTGCAATGTTTTTGCAACCAAGGAAACCCTGCACCCTTCAGTACATAACTGCAGCAGCAGAAGGGAACATTAAACAGAGCTGGAAGAAAAAGACAGAGAGGCCACTTGTTTCTTAAGCCCAGCGATGCATACTACCTTTTACTACCCTCATTTCCTTGGACACTCAACCCACACCCTCATCCAAAACAGGTTTTTTATATTCTTCTCCTAAAGGAATACTAATGCTAGGTTACAGAAGACTGTCAATATACTTTAAAAGAACCCACAGCCCTAACATTCAGGAAAATACTGGATCTCCTGTACAATTATACCTACCAAGTCTGTATACACAGTGACCCGTCTTTAGCTGTACAAATTACATTCTAATGCAACTTGCAAACAGTTGGCCTGCAGGCCGACATACAATTTAAAATTACATGTCCACTTTCAAAACCTGAGTAATTAAAAATATCAGACAGCAAGATCTCCCAGGCTGCACAGAGGCAGACTAGAGCCCATCCCAAATGCATGTTGGCATCCTTTGAGCTGTTAATATGGGCAAAAGCAACAACTTCACCTCATGCCTGTACAAAAATGCAACTTAAGCAGCTGCAGCTACAAAAATATTGAAATAAGCAAATGAAATAGAGTGCTGTATGTAATTTGGGAGACTGAGATGTTACTAGCCGTGTTAGGTATAAACAGTTCAGGAAAAGCAGGGGAATGAGAGTATTGGGCATCACATGGAATCCAGAAAGTGGCTGTACAGCGTGGCAGAGAGAAAGACGCCATCATCACTTAGTGAGAATTTCAAAGAGCGTTTTGCAAGACTTTGGGAACAGTTTTCACTGTCCTCAGCTCTAACTGCATACTCCAAAGGACTCTCAAGCCCAGAAGTGTCATTCCAGCAAGGCAGCTACTGGGGGCAATACTCAGAATCCACCGTGGCCTCTGAGCTGGAGTCTGCAGAATTGCAACACCCTCAGCTCTATCTCCACTTCTAAAGATGTCATGAAGTCTGTGGCCAATCACTCAAAATATGCCCTCTTTTTGATTCAATTACTGTAAGTGTGAATCAGATAAGCAGATTTATCCCCTGCAGCCTTTTTCCTATAACTCATGGTATAAACAGGTACATAGATGGATCATTTCCACACGTATTTGCTGTTCTCATTTGAAAGCAGAAATATAGGCTTCACAGATTAACATTCCAGTTTCACCAAGTACAAGATTAGTTAGACAATTTTAATGTTTTTGTTGATTTCTTTGATTTTATTTTTAATCAAACACCCAGAAACTAAACAAAGTAGAAGACTCACTGGTAGTTTTCCATAAGCCTAGGAAACTTGAACAATTTTATAAAGAAGCCAGCACTTTAAGAACAGTTAATAATACACAGCTTGATATCCTATCCTTCAAAGACCAAATCATTTTGGAATTCCCACTAATAAAATTCTAAAATGGACATACTCTCTCCTTTCTCAGTAGTTTTTAACCATAAGCAACCTTAGGCAGACAAGACAAAGTCCTAAATCTAGAAGTTAGCAAATCACATTCCTGTAGTAGCTCAGTTGGCACATGCTGAGCACATATAGCCCTAATATTTTTAAAAATATACAAAGCTGTCAAACCATAGGAAAGCTTGTTTCCTAAAATGGATTTAACTGCCTTATAAAATGGACAGCATTGTTCTTCCTAAACTGATAGCTTCCCTGGAGGACCTAAGTGTCACATCCCAATCACTGGGCTGCCCTTTGAACAAACTGAAACAGATGCATCAAGCCTACTCCGCTCATTTCATTCATTCCTTTCCACCTACATTAAATTGTTTTGACAAGCCAGGACAAACAGCAAGGCTTCCCAGCACGTGACTCGGGGTTCTGCAGTGCCAGGGGCCTGGAAGGAGACAAGCAGCAAATGAGCGATTGTTCAGTTCAGAGTGATTCAATAAGCTTTTTCTTGGCCGTTTCCATTTCTCCAGCTCCTTCCCATCGGATTTGTTTTGGGCAGGAAAGAGCTATCAAAGGTGTTTACATTTTGTGTAAAACAGGGATCTTGGGCATTCATGATAACCCAGGTATGGGTTTACTCTTCCACTGATTTCCTTAATGTACAGCAGCATGCATTACACGCAGCATTGTTCCTACCCTCTTTCTACCCCTGTACCTACATGCCTTATATAAAGGAAAAACAAACCGACTCAAAACCAAAACAACTCCCTTCCCCTGCTAAGATCAGCTATTGTACCAAGCCACAAAAAACAAAGCTCATCAGCAAAAAATGCCTATATTCCTCTGGTGATTTGTTTCAGCCAAGACTTACTATCTACTCAGCATCCTTAATGAGGAAAGAAAATACGTTTCTGGCACCTAAATTAATCTTAAATTTCAACTGGGAGACTCACATAGTCACCGAGCCTACTGAGCAATTTCTCATGTGTTTTCCTTTCCATCTGTCCCCATCAGGACAAGACATGGCACATGTGCAGGCCTGGCTGGTGAGGCAGCAGGGCAGCTCCTCAGCAAGGCACCGCACTCTGCTCCAGCCGCCACAAGCCCAAGCAAAGGGCCCACTGTTGTTACTGACTGACACCAAAAGGCCTGAGCTAAACTCTGGGACACTTCAGACAGCATCAAACAGACACAGTTTTGTACTGGTAGCACAGGGCACCTCACCCTCAATCACCTACTACAGGATACCAAGCAAATGCCACTGAGAGAAATACTCTACATGGATGGAACTACATCTGCCAACTCTGCTGTACATCCTCCAAGGTGATTTTCACTTCCCTAACATCAAGTACAATTGAATTGCAGAAGTGCTGGGGAACCTTCATACACAGAACAAGCCAGACTCAGAAAACTTCCTGTGATCTCCATCTACAAATTGTAGACTCATAAGAGATATAGGTCAACTTTAAACTGTTTGGGTTTTGGTTTCTCAAAGAAAAAACAACTCAGTGGATGAGCTGCTACACAATTTAGAGCTCTTCCATCTTCCACAACATTAGGAAGATAAGCAGGAAAGAGGAAACAGACTGGACACTACTACAGACAGGTTTTAGTAGCTTTCTGCATAAAATCCCACCAGATCCAGAAATGATAAACAGCTGTAGTGCAGGGACAGTTAGTGGCTTGCTGTTTTGTGGGGAGGGTTAACTAGACTACAGCAGCAGTATGTCGTTCTCATCCAGACACGCACTAGAAAAATTAGTAGCGATGAACTGCCTTGAAGTGATGTGATCTGTAAATGTACAGCCATGAGAGACTTCAAAGTGCTGTTGAATTATAGATAGTTTGAATCACAACCAAGGTAAATTATCTATCTGTGCTGAGGTTACACTGAGCAGCATTTTATCAGGCATCCAAATGTCTGAAAATCTGAGTGAAGACACTGCAGCTCCCAGCCTATTATTTGGAGGAAGAAGTAGCATACAGAACAGACAAATGTTCTTCTGTGTGCATTCCTGCAGCATATGAGAAAGGCTTTGCAAGCCTTTAAGCAAGGTTAATGAGGGGTCATCAGAGGAGAAGCTAGCAAGACTGTGCTCTGATATTCGGCACTGTTAATGGAACTGAGGCTTTGTGGGTTGCAGTGTTCTCATCCTGAAAAAATCTAGCAGTTAAGAGGAAAAAAGAGCACAGTAACCATTGAGCTAGATTAACAAAATATCAACAAAGAGTCCACTGAGCTTAAAAATCATCCAGCATGACACAGTTGGTGCCTAGAAATGGAAGTCTCGGTGCACTAGCACTGCATCTACTTTTCTATGTTAACACATAAACCACTTAATACTTTCCAGCACTAAACACTAGGTAGAGAGATAGAAGGGAAAGGAAAGAGGCTGTGCAAAATGCATCCCTGTACAGCAACAGACAAAAAAAAATGATCAAAGACCTGCACAGATCCTTCCACCACTCTACTTTCTACAAACCACTGAAGACAAAAAACTGATTAAATAGATCTGAACAGCTGCTGTTCCAAAAGTACATACCCAGGCTAAAAAACGCCAGCACCCCCAGCCCCTCCTCATAAGGCTTGTGCTCTGCACCCACTGCCAGCCTTGCTGCTCTTCATCTGACATGCTCCAGCACCTCAGTGCTCTTCTCTTAGTTAGAGCCCCAGAACCTTCCAGTCACTTTCCTGTTCATCCCAGTTTAAAGATGGAATACAAAGCTTCTGACAGGTAGCAAAATGCTATGCAAGACCACGTTGGTGCTTATTGAAAGAATGATTTCACCTTGTTCCTTGGCAAGTCACCACAAGAAGAATTAATTTTGTATAAGCTATGGACAATCTTCATGAAGCATGCAAATAACCTAAAGAAAGGTAACTGTGAGGTATAAAATACGTCTCTAACACAATATAAAAGAATAGGCTTGAAATAGTTACACACTTTAAGGTTCCTGATTAAGGGTAAATATTTGCTGTAGGTTTCCTCTTACACAAGGTATTAAAAACACTCTGAGTTTCAGGAAAGTACACCAGCAGGCAACCTACGTGAAACACTGAGGGATAATTCCCATTACTTGTTAGTCTCCTGGTGAAAAGCAACTGCCTTCAAAATTTTTCACCACTGGTTATGTCAAAGGCAAAGGCAAAAGGGTAATCAATTAGATAATTGTCTTCTGTGTTTTAATTTCTGGCATCTCAATGCACTACAATGGTAAGTAAATAGAAAATTCACTGGAAGATGAAGTTGATTTGTTAAAAACACAAAAAATACAAGTGCTTCTCATCTTTTCTCTTAAAATCGTTGCAGTTAAATGATACAGCAAACGTACACAACTTTACTTATGCTGCTCAAATGTTAGAAATTAAGAAACAAATTATATATAACCTGACAGATAACTGATGGTAGGAGGAAGGAAAAGAGGGAAATGAAACTCTAAATGATCAAACAAAAGGACGACAGAAGTATTCATCAGTCACCATTTAGTCTGAGTAAGTCAATTATACATATCCTGAAAGAACTTGTACTTGAGTAAGCTTGAGCAAATAAAAAATTCATCTTTGTCTCAGCACTGCAGAGGAAATATCTGCAAACTACAGCCCACATATGTGACCAAAAGATTCCAGCAGCACTCGCCATTTGATGCTGTGATTGTCTCCGTTTTGCTGAAGCTGTGACTCACCACCACAGGGCAAGGAGGCAGAACACCACCAAGAATTCTATTCCTCTCATGTGCTCACTTTCCTGCTTTTACACTTGCAGTAGCCCCTGTGCCAACAGTAGCAGTGGCAGCATCTAAGACACCTGGTGGCAGTAATGTCATGGACTTTTAACCTACGCTTGAAGAGATCCTCAGTGAGAGTCTCCCGGTAACACCAAAGGTATCAGAACTGAGCTCTGCCTGCTTGCACCAAGCTCTGCCATCACTGCAAACACAATCTCCATCAAGAACACAACAGCAGAAAAACACTGTAACAGTACATGAGAATGTTTCTTCTTTATATAAGGTCATAAGAGTTTTGAAAGTATGCTTCCCAATACCAAAGTTTATCTTTTATTACAGTAGCAGTGTGGGAATTATTATTTTCAGCAATGCCAAAGGTGATGGCACTGCTGGGATATTGCACTTGGATACTGTTTGCAGTATTAGATGGAAGGCTCATGGCCAGGGCTCACCAGAGACAGAGAGGTGCAAGCACACAGCTTCCAAAAAATTCAGCCAAAATGGTTAGGTTACCACTAAAATGTTAAGGGGCATTAATAATCTGTACAAACGAAGTCTGGAGTGGATGCTTGCTTTCCTGAGCTGTGTAAGGTGTGAATATATACATTAACACACACTTGCACTGCTCCTCTCCCCAGTCTCTCCCAGCAGCAGCAACATCCACAGGCAAAGCATGAACCAAACCTGAACCCAAACCTGAACCAAGTTCCCCTTCCAAAGAAAACAATGACCAAGCTGCACATCATCTAATCAGAGCACATTAAATACCATACTCATACTTTACCAAATCAATCACATATTTGCCTTTGCTCTCCACAAAACCAGCAAGCAAAAAATTTTAAACAGTAGATAGATATATAGAACCTAAAGCTTAGACATGACCTCCTCTGGAATCTTCCAGGTCCTCAGGAATCTGCACTAAGAATGGCAAGCAACTGTTTAGGCTTCAGTCATTTCTATTCTAGGGTTGCTCTAGGCAGCATTTGTGTTTCCTTACGTAGAAGTCATGGGGGGGAAAAAAAAGACTGCTACAAGTTTTATTCAATTTACCTATCCTGAGAGGCTGAACATGAATCAAAATGCTGGGCTATACACAAATCAGTAAAAAAACAGATCTCATCTATTTATTTTCACTTTTAAACTGTTACTTGATCTGTAGATTTATGGAAGATAAATTGATAAGTTTGCTTTCTGAGAGCAGTTCTCAATAAGGCTTATGTTTATTACATACAGCTTATTAGAGAATTGAAGTGTTGGCTGAACTGAATTCTTGATGAGCTATTAACCAGCTGGACCATCTTGTCACTTGGCTCAGATGCCTCATTAAAAGTTTTGAAGTGCGTGTCAGTTCTCTTTTTGCACTGAACTGATGGTCTTGTCAGTGAGAGGGAAGGTACATCCAATCACCTCAGTTTTATTTCACTATGAAAACCCAGTTCTCCACTCAGGGGTGACAAGACTTCAGGAAAAAAAAAGCCTTCCCCAGAATCCATTCTAGTGACATCACAGATTTCTTAATTCAATGCATTAGAAATGCAATTGTAGCTTTTTGTTTCATGTACTTCTGTATGGCTCAGAGTCCTTTTATGAGTAGCTGCACGTCTAGAACATTAGGGTAAACCCTTAACTGAATCTGATAGAGGCAAACCAACTAAGCAAATCAAACCCATATTACAATTCCTCACCTCATATTCTTCACAAAGCTAAAGGCAAACAGGAAAAGTTAGTTATAGCCACCTTTCAGCATCAATATGCTGCCTGGAAAACATGCAGGAATTTCAAGATGACTGCAAGGATTCACCAATCATGAGCACAGTAAGGGTTCAGAAGAACAAGAAATGTTCTTGTGCCTCTGAGCACCTCCCTTGCAAAAATCCCAGCATAAATCCTAGAGATAAGTACCAAACCAGCCTTCCCTCTCCCCCACACTCCTCCAGCAGTAAAATGAATTCCCACCAGCCTACAGCACACATTGGCTCCAGCACTGGTATACACATTGTGTTTGCAGCCTGGTCACCCTACAGGAGTTACTCTTCCCAGCTCCCCTCCTCTTCCTGCAAACACATCCAAAGAAAGTACTTCAATTAACTTACAAAACTGTGGATTACTATCAGTTATGTCAGGATGACATATGAAGCGTATGCCAAGTACTGGCAGCCAAGAGAAAATCCTTACAATAATCACTAGAGAACTCCATGCCACACACCTCTCTTTCAGACACAGATCTCATTGAGAGACCCTTCAGGGATCCATGAAAATAAACCACAAATAATTGCCAGGTGTTCTGCATGTTCTTGCAAGACAGAAAGGGATCTCCTGCAGGGAAAGACTAAAGAGATCCAGAAACAGTGAGTTTTATGGGGTGTCCAAAATTTGTGCTCTAGATGAGGGCTCCGAAATACTTTCCATGAATGCAAGTATTAGCACTAGCATTCCACAAACGTGAAAGTCCTAAAACACATTGGAGGAGCACTTTCAAAAATTTTTAAGTATTACTGGTGTAACTTTCCTGTGATCTACAGAATGCCCATCTTCACCTCAGGGTTCTCATAAAGGGAAGCATTAATAATTCTTCCATGCTTACCCAAAAGGTTGACTTATGAAATCAGTCTCTTGCATCACTTGCATGTTTACTATAGACTTTCACAATAGTACCATATACATCAAAGACACTCCACCAGCACACTGCACACATCTTTCTTGGCTAACACCATCCATGATCTGCATCTAAAAAGTTACTCACTAAGTCACAAATACTTATGAACCACTAATATTTTAATTTACTAATATATCAATTTTAAAATATGCATATTATCTTTCAAAGAGCAAAGAATTTGAGTATAATTGAGTCAGGAGAGAGAAAACACTCAAATTTTTAACAGTGGATGAGTGGTAGAATGAACAACTAAGAAAACTGGCATGATGAAGCATACTCTGCATCCAGAAGCTTAACTGGCTTTGTAATTCAATCCTGAACAATTTTAAAACACATTAAAATATAAGTGAAAACAAGGTGTAATTGAAATGCAGGTGAAGAGACCACTCAGCTCTTATTATCTAATGCAACACAGGATACAATACATAAAAACAGCCAGGGATTTGCTGTATTTTTAATCAAAGTAATAACATGCACAACTTGGACACATGAGTACTATTTTTACAGAGGATGAAATGAAAAAAAAAACAAACCCACACAAACCCTTTAAGTGTTGGACTTAAGTCCAGTAGAAAGAAAAGCCATTGACAACTAAAATTCAGTGTTGTCAAACGGGTGAGATGAAAATGCCAAGAGAATGATCTCCAAAGGGAGACAAAAAAACACAGCTAGGAAAAAGCACTAGAGGAAGTTTAAGATGAACAGTTAAGGCTTTTTTGCCCTTGGAATTTGGGAACTACATATGTAGTATTCCCACTGGCAAGGCTATCCTGTACTACTCCAAGCATTTTTTCCAAAGAATACTACTGGGAATATCCCACACTGCCAGAAGACCAACCATGACCTAGAAGGCCTCAGATACTCAACATGTTATCTATGAATCAGCTATTCAAACTGCTACAGCTTATCCAAAAAGTCTGTTTCTCATTACATTGTGCTTTAGTCACATACTGTCTGTCCTTGGTCTGGTGCCACTTCATTTCAATTGTTTGAACAGGAACACTGGAAGGAATTTCTTGAAGACAAACTATAATGCCCGTGCATGTCATGGTCCAAGGGGCCTGCCTTAAATGGGTCATCACAACCTGTAAACAGGCTTCTTTGTCTTCAATTTACCTCCTACTTTGTCCCACTGAAGAATTCTACATGCAGTTCAAAATTCAGTTTAGTTGTAAACTAAAGCACTTTTTATATATAAAGGTTTTTTTAATGAAAAAAAAAACAAAAAATCATTTAAAATATTCAAATAATGTATCCATACAGTGAAATACCTGATATTCTGTGCATCACATACAAAAACTACTAACTAGTGATCATGTTTAACAAGTTCCCTTACCCCAAATGGGTATCTGAAAACTTTTTCAGTGAAATGGCTCTGTCTGAAACACGCTTAAGGTGTTCAGCAGGTATGCACACACAAAAAGCTATGGAAGCTGGAACTCAAAGGAAAGCAGTTTGTCATTAAAACTGCTCTGTACTGCATCCCTTGCTTCACTGGAAACAACTGCACTTCTGTGGGCATGAGTGGGGAAGAGGATTTGACATATTCCGTATTTCTGTTTAATTTAAACTCCTTGCCCTGCCACACAACCCCAAACAACATCCCAGTAAAACCATTTTAAGCTAAAGACAGTATCATAAAGATAATGAACACTTGGATTTGGTTTTAGCCTGAAATCCACTAAAATAGGACTTTACCAAGTACACAGGCTTGCTCTTGCTAGAAAGAGTCAGTATTTTCTTCAATTAATTCAAGAACAATCCTAGCGCCAAAACAAACTTTCCAAACAAAATTCTAATGCTTGAATGCTTATTATTAGAGGTATTGATGAAAACCTCACCCATTCCTTTCAAAGGCTATCAGGCAGCTTTGTAACTGCTTCCTCCTGAAGATGCAATCGCTACAACATAAAATCATTTTTCCACAGAATGGCTACGATCCAAACACAGATCTCAGTTCTTTGGAGGGACAGCTGTGTGAAAATCTCTGGAGAGCTCAATCCAAGGCCTCTTTTCGTAGGGGACTGAGAGGTGGAAGTGTCATTAAGTAGTCTTAAAATCCTCAAAACTTAAGAACGTTTCTAACATAATTATCTTGCTATTACCACAGGGGTTTTCTGTTTATCTCTTGTTTCTTAGTTTGGACCCCTGAAACTGAATTATTTCAAAGGAAACAGAAAGAAGACAAGGACTTTAATCCTTGTTCTCTAATTGTTTACTAAAAATGAGAGCCAAGTGTAAGCTTGGCTGCTGTTGCAGCACCTCAGAATTATTGGAAAGAGGCTTCAGTAGCCAGCAAATACAGTAGAGAGCAGCAAGTGTTAAAACTCAAAATGAACTGCACCAGCTTCGATATTTAACAGCCTAGAATTGTGAAAGAGGAACAAAACCAACAGACCATCCAATGGGCAGGAGCTGCATAGATGAATCACAGTCTCAGAGTTACAGTCCTATCTTCAAAGCTGTTAGCAGGCTGAAAAATTTATGAACAGGCATTTTCAGAATGAGTTGCAACATATCTGTCCATCAGAAGCAGACATTCCCCTTGTGATTTCACTGTGCAAGTAATAAAATCCAGACTGCACTGCAAACAAAGAAGTGCAGTTCCCCCCTCGACTGCTCTTGCCCTGAGTGCTCTGGCTGCAGAGCCTGAGAGGGTTTTGATGCTATTTTAATCTCTCCTACACTTCCAACACACACCGATCGTGCAGATCTTTCCTGTCATTTCCTATTTCAAAGCCCATTCTCTCAGAGACCTGGTCCATCCTTCAGGCACCTTCTCTGGAGGTTCCCACAAGCATTTGCTTTGGCTCTGTGTACAGACCAGACTGAGACAGCTTGAGCACATCCACCACACTGAACTGCTGACTCAGTGCAAATGACTCCATTTCACAATTAGTCACACATGTGAGGATGTGAGATGGAAACTGAAATTTATGCCACTATGAACTCTTCTTACCTCAACCACTTCAGCATGCTTGTGCCTAAATAAGGATTTCACCAGAGATCTACTGGCAGTGATCAGGCTTGTGGAAACGGGATGCTTTTCCAAGACAGGCGGTGGATTGGGATGGTATTGTAAGTACACAGTGAAATCCTAAAACCATTGAAGAGATTGTAGCTTCATACCACAATTATCAGAGTTCTAGCCAGAATTTCATTTTTAAAACTGAAGATAACACTACTCATGCAATCCAGGGGGAAACTGCCTTTTCCTATCCTGAGCTCCTGCCACTCCTTCCTTCCAGAACATGATTTCAAGTTTTCACTTCCCAGGAAAGGCAAACAACATTAGACACAGCACAGACCAGGCTCTGAGCTAAATAAAAAGGAATTCCCATCCAATGTTTTAGACACTAAACACTAAGACAAGACTAAAAGCTGTCAAGTACTACTCTGATTAAAGCTATGTTCAGATTGTAAATAGATTTTTTTGTTTCATTTACATACATTTCTTTGGACTTTTATCTTCCCCTCCTTCAGTACAATCATGGCTTCTATCAAAAAAACGGGGAAAAAATAACACACCACAAACATTTCTCTAACTCAGCCATCTGTGTAACAACACCGCTTGCTGGTACCTGTTTTACTTAAACCCTGAACATCAAGAGTCCGGTTTGATGTGAAAAATCCAAAAGGCATTTAAAAGAACAAACTATAAATATACAAACTTCTACATTTTAGAATACATTAAACAAAAAAGGATTAAAAAGGACATAAAAAAAGGACTTTCACTAAATCTGGTAAAAACCAAAGTTACATGTTTCATTCTTTCTATAACTTTTTTCCCCTCAAAACTCACGGGAAAGCAGACATTCTGACTAGGGCATTTGCTTTTAAAATAATTCTAAATTCACCTTTCAAGATCTGGATTTACTACAGCTAAAGTCATTTGAGCAGTGTATTTTCACAGATGCTTCCCTCAGACAAATTACAACATATTGGTACCAAAGCTGCTGCTCCATATCTGACTCCTGAGATTAACAGCTGCAAAGTCTGCTGCTTGTACAAACAGAGAAGCTGCTGTTCCACAAAAGACTTTCTGCTTGAAAACTTCAATTCCTATTTCTCCAGAGAAACTTACAACATGATGAAGCAAGCCATTTCTGAGGATATTAAAATTTCCTAGCTTCAACAGTAGCAACACGAACAAGTGAACTGAATTACACTGCATGGCTTTGTACCCTGCATTTCCCATCCTGAGGGTTTGACTGGCACATGCTCTACAAAAGGTAATTACACATTTGTGAAACAAAGCAAACACACTTTGAGTAAGTACAACAAAACTGCTTCATATGGCATCATGTAGATGCTGACACACATTATTCACAGGCTAGAACATGGATCAAGTCTTCAGAGCTTAAAAAAAGGTAGTTTCCAAGTAAAAATATCACTTTTATAGTTTTTTGATCTGAAAACTCTACTTAGAGATACTTCCCCAGCACAGAGACATCACACCTGTCTCAACACTGCTTTTAGGTCCCTGTTTCCCAGCTCTCAAGTGTAAAAAGTTAAGGTGCCAGTGGATACAATAAGCAAGCGTTCTTCTCTAAAGCATCTGTAACAGCTTGGCTGAAGCTTCTAAAAACAATTAAACTCAAGACAGACACTTGGCTTGAAAATTTTCAGCCCAGGTAGCTAAGAGACACAGCAGCTGGGCAACCGGGAACAGGCTCTTGTGACAGGACTCCATCTGAAGTGCTGCTGCCTAATGTATTAGTCCCATGTGTAGCAATAAAGAATTTAAAAGCAGATGACCACTATGTAAATATAGAACGTTACCAAGACACTTCTTCCAAAGACAGCTTGTAAAATTACAGAGCTAAACTGCAGTATGAACATGAGACAAATATGCTAATTTTCATACTTTCAGAAGAAATAAGGTGAGCATCAACTGACACATTATGCCACCTGAGGGGTGGTAATGCAAAGAAATTTAGTCATATGGAGCTTATAAGTAATTTTAACCAACATTTTAGGCATCATCACCAAGGCTCAGACGGAACATTCAAATATTAAATTGCTGTAGCAGGATTTTGGACAGCAACACACAGAGGGGCTGCAAAAGTAAGCAAGGTGTCTCACTCAAGCAAGTCCCCAGCACAACTTCCCTTTGGCAGCTTCATCTCACTGCATCCAATGCTTGGATTTCCAGTTACTCAGCATGAGAGCATACCCCCCAACACTTTTACAATCCAGTTACTGAAAAGATCTACCAGCAACTATTGCTTCACTTGCAGATCCTTTCCTGAGTGAAAACAGAAAGCTGTTGATGCACTCAGTTTGCCTTTTCTGAAGCCCAACACTCCAAACACGGCATGTGAAGCTCTCTGCTTCGAGCTACCCTTCAGTAACTCAAAAAGGTGTTTTCTATCCAAAGCTCCACAGCTGCAACATCCAAACTGGATCCACAAGTGATCCTCCTTAGGAGAAGACAAGAGGAAACAGCAAGGTAGGAGACTTGACAACACACATGTCCTCAACCCTCACAATCAAAGCAAACCACACTTGAAGTCCACAGCCTCCAGGGCACAGCAGCAGCCTAATGTTGTCCCCAGTCAGCAATAACTATGGAATGTGGCTGCAGTGCCTCTCAAGTCTACTGGGAAGCCACCTTCTGTCCTTAAGTTTATTCTGCATCCCTTTTTTCAGGGAAACTGGAATACCTGTCATGGAAGTCCTAGCTGGTTCCCTACAGTTAACTTACACATTAGTGCTAGTCAGACACTGAATTAGAAACAGAGTTACAAAGCAGCTAAACCAAGATTCCTCATCCAATCAACCTTTTTCTTTTTCCAAAGCTGCTACAGCAGGAATTGCTAGGAACACAGAAGGAAACAAAAATCCTGACGAGGATTTCAATAATAAAAGGATAAAACAAACAAACCAACCCCACAAACAGCAAAGTGTGATTATTTGGAGTCTCCAAGTTATACCATCACCAGCCACGGTCCTATTGGATACTCTGGGCTAACGTGGGGCATGTGGCTGGATACAAACCTCTGCTAGCAGCATTCAGGAAGAACTAATAATCAAACAATGCAACAGCCACAGATGCCTACAATAAAGTGAAACTAAACTGATAAAAAGGGAAATTAATTCAGCTCTGTTTCCCCAATAATACAACCAACCCCTCTTATCTTTGATGAATGTGTCCCAGGATGTGCCAAAGTGCACAGCACCACGACCCTTGGTCTCTGCTTGACACAAGTCATCGCTCAAGATATGCTGCTACCCCAGTGTGTGCAACAGACTGTTCAAACCCATGCAACACAGCCAGACCAACTGCTGTACTTGCTGCTTTTGAGAGTACACACTCCAGATTCTCACTGTAAACCTGACACAAAACCACAAAATGACCAATCACATGAGGTTCCAGATGAAAGACGTCCCAGCTTGCTGCCACCAAAGCAAGAGATCACATGCCAATAAACAGCTGAAAAAACACCAACATTTATCAGAATATGAACTATCCCACACAAGTTATTTAACAGAAAGTCAGACAACAGGGAAAACTGAAGTCCCTCATGATTTTGAGGCAAAGGTCCACACTTTTTTAAAAGTCAATCTATGTCCACAAACACCACCAATATGTCAAAGGAAAACACATTCTCCATTCCTGGCATCTAGGCCAACTGCATGGATGCAAACACAAGCAGAGTTTTCCACTGAAGAAGGCTTGTGCTTCAAAGTCCACAAAATCCTCACTGTAAGACTCCAGCACAGTTTCAGCCTCCCTCACTCCCACCAAACTCCCCAAACCTGTGGAGCTGCAATCATTTATTTTAGAGTAGCCACATGGGTTTCTGCTGCAGAGACACTGCTTTAGTGAACTCAAGCTGGAAACAGTTCCTGAAACACAGCATACTGTGAGATCTATGCACCAACACAACCTGACAATGTTTTGGGGTTTTATTTTCATTTTTTTTGGTGGGTTGTTTCAGGGGGTTATTTCTTGAAGCCCTGCAGAGACTAGGAGCTAGCAGTGGGGTCAACTGCATTTATGCTCTGTTGTCTAAAAGCACAGACATGAAAAATGTCTTAGCTGCCCCTTTGAACAAGAAGGCTTTTCAGAGCAACAGGCACCATTCCACTCAAGGTTTGAGAAACAGGTGGTTTCAGTAAATCGTGGTCAATTTCTCTGTTTGTTTACGGTTTTTAATAGTCTTTACTTACTGCAAATTTTTGTTTCCTTCCTAATTCAGTTTCAGTCCTATGCACTGCAGTCTTCATTAGTCAAGAACTACAATCTTGCTTTACAATAGTTCTCTGCACAGAAACTATTTTAAGTTAATGACCATGCCCATTCTCCCATTAAAGTGTTTTTTCAGTCATGGACTTAGCACTCAACATTTTTTTTATGGCACTTTGTTTCACATTATGCTCAGCAGCCCATGCAGCGCATGACATTTTGTAACCAAACAGCCAATGGCCATTGGCAGCCTTCCCCACCCCTCCCTCTCTCAATATTATTGGAACAAATAGCCTTATTTGCACAAAAAACCCTCTGCAACCTGCAAAATCAAGTTAACCCCCTTAATAATCTGTGTCAAGCAGATTTATTACAACTTTCATTACACTCAATTCACTGCTAGCCAGAATCACACAGGTACCTCAGCTTTTTTGCCAGAAATACGTATTGAAACACAGGCTGAGGATTATCAGCTGGCCAAAAGACCTGGGGTGATATTCTGGATAAATGTTCTTACCTAGTAAAACTAGCAAAGGAAAGGAGATTTAGAATTCAGAGTAATCCTTTAGCTACTTTAGAACCAGTGTCAGTAGAATGCAGGATCGGCAGACAAAACGTTTTCATCAGCCTAGGAAGACTTCTGTAATACTCTAGAAAAAAAATTGTAACTGCATCTTAAAAAAAAAGGGATTTTGCATTTAAATGGTTCACCTTCATTCTTTCTTCTTTAATTGGGTCTTGGACTATTTCTACCATTTTCATGGCGCAGCTTTATTTTGAGCTAATGCTCGTGGCCCTCTAAACAAACAATTTGGTCACCAACTTGTGATCCCAGTGACTCCTGATAAACTCACAGCTGTTGGACTGAATATTTATACATGAAACAACTGATGTATTTCCATCTGGTC
Organism: Pseudopodoces humilis; assembly: GCF_049639895.1. Lineage (NCBI taxonomy): Eukaryota > Metazoa > Chordata > Aves > Passeriformes > Paridae > Pseudopodoces > Pseudopodoces humilis. Next base: position 537,331 of record NC_142204.1, on the reverse strand, counting down.
TTTATGACAAGAGGATGACTATATAAAACAGCAAATCACTACTGCTTCCAAACCAAACTCGGGGAAGAGGAAAGGGAAACTGCTGAGCAGGACTGCCCTTGACCCATGACAAACCAACAACTCAGCTGTCACTTATGTTTTGGTCATTTGAGTAGCTGCAGAAAGTATATCTGAAATGAGACACCCCATTCAGCTGAAGCTCAATCTAGTCCATGGATTTTTTTCCCTTCCTGGAAAGAAATTTGGCTTGAGAAGGGGGAAGGGAGAAGGCAAGAGTATAAAGCAAATTCCCAAGAGAACAGTAAGCACATTTCCATGGATAAGATTGACTTACCAGCTGGAAAATCTAAGTTTGGATGAGGCAGTTCCAGGAGTCAAAGCTTAGATGCAGGTTTTAAACACACTCATTCTTCTTTTACATAGGGTAACTGAACACAGATAACAAAATCTGCTTCATTCCGGAGTGCAAGAGGGAACAGAGGGAGAAAACAAAATCCTTGTTTTGCCAGATGGCTTATACTGGGACCACAGGAGGATTCAAGAAGGCCAAGGTTAGAAAATAAAGCAAAAAATGACATTGGCAATGTTTTGTTGGAGGGGGGAGGAATGAGGATATTTCCTGAACAGGTAAGAAGCAAGAACAATTACTATTCCCACACAGGAACAAGAGAAACAAAAGATACCATTTCCCTGAATATTACTGCCAGAGAAGATAAGGACAGAAGTCAAAGGGAAAGTGGAAAATAGTTCTCCACATCATCAACCAACTCATTCTTTCCATTCTAAATTCCAATGCCAACTTCCTCAGATTTCATCCCCCCCTTAAGTGACAAATTATAGTTAAAACATTGCTACATTCACAGCCTGCTGCTTTTTAACTGCAGTCATCCACACCGACTCAGTTAAGGCTTATCACTTGCGTCATTACCTACTAGCTATCAGCTCTTTATTTCAAACCTTACACTTACCCAAACCATGTGGTTTGTTGCAAAAAGTGATCAAGACCAGAAGTTGAGCAATACATGGTTTTGGACATGCTACAACAGCACAATCGCATATCACCATCATACTTCAGAAATTCTGTATTATCTTATAAGCTGCCACATTAGAAGCCACAACTGTTTTCTGGCAGAGGTCAAACCACTGCAGAAGTGCAGCAAAGCAAACCTTCAGCTGAACAATTCACAACACAAACCAGCAATCTGCAGTAATAGTAAATACCAGAGCCCTCCGCAGAAGAATTTTGGGAATTATTTTGCTGATGTTGAAAGTACAGCCAGAGCTGCTTTAGCACAGCTGATCCTGGCTCACTTCCTTTGGTTAGCCCAACCTAATCTAAAGCTACTTAAGCTTTCTTCACAAAACTGAACCATTTCTTTGCTTCACCACTTGACATAATTACTGTTTGCAATAGTGTTAGATCTCCTGTATTCCAGTTTATCACCCATTTCCAATCCATAACCCTATTACCCATGGGTTAGAATTTAAGGGTGCCTTCTCCCAGAGGCCAACAAATAATGGATTGCTACAGTACAAGTTTATCAGGCAGAAACCATTTATAGCTTGGGTACGCTGGGAATTTTCACAAAATCTCTACATTTGGAGCACAAGACTATAAAGTTTCTCACTCTTGTTCAACTCCACACTTCAAACCAATTCAGCTATGAATTTTAGAAAACTGACCCAGAAAACCTTCTGGAGCACTTAGTCATCTACCCACTAACTAGGCCACAGACGCTGGTTTGGGATAGATGTCTCTCCAGCACCAAAACATTTCTTTCAAATACTTCAATTATGATCACACAGTTTTGCAAAGACAAAATATGCACATTTCACAATCTACTACAAAATGCCAAAAAACCCATAACAAATAGGAACAAAATGCTCAACCTTACAGGCTGCTGGGTTTATGCAGCTCAAAGCATGAATGCATCCATAAAATGATTTTACCTGCTTGTGAAAGTTACACAAATATTTAATCTGTAAAGAAAACACAAACTGATGCATAACCCCAGAAGAAGCTCACTCAAAATAAGAGATTACTAATCTAAGATGATAAAAGGGAAGCATTTTGGCAAAAAGCAGACAAGAAACCCACAAACTTCAGCAGAAGTATTAAAATGATACTTTCATCAACTAGCCATTCACAGCAACAGGAACACTCAGAATCAATTCATAGTTTTAAACCAGCCTGGTCCTAACGAAATGTCATGTGCACCCTAAGAAACAAGGTTTTTTATTGTTCCTCACCTTTGCCTTGTAAATGCTTTTTAACTCTCGAAGTTTGTTGGGAAAAAAACACTTCAGTCAACAATAAAACCAATTTTTAGGCTTTCCAACACAAATCAAACTTTAATTCTGCTAGGTTTTCTGTGACTCGTAGCTGCAACTTTTAGAAATAAGTTTCCATACTGGATGATAGAAAGAACACCACTTTTTTTTTGAACCAAAGTCCTAAAGTAAAAATCAAGGCACCTGGCTATTTTTCCTCTCTGAAGTGTTATCATACCATTAGTCACATTCAGTCACACTGAAATGCTGGAAGGAAACCTGAGTGTTAAAGACAATTTGTGACAGATCTTCAGGTATAGAACACACACAATACTCTGGGTTGCTACTGCACTCAAGTCTTCAGCAGCAACCTTGAGGCTTTTCACTTTCTTGATTTGGTTCCTGAGGGTAAATACTGAACCTTTCAGATATGTTCAGCCTTGTAGAAAAAGATCAGCAAAAGAAATCATACCATCACCTAACTGACTCACAGTTGCCATCAAGAGGCAAAACATTTCAAATTCAAATACCCAGTGTAATTCACCACCAACCCTCCTGGCACAAATAACCTAAAATACATTTCTGCTTTTGAGTCTGCAGAAAGAAGCTCAAGCTGCACATAAAGGAAGTAGAGAAAGCCACAGGAAGAAAAAAAAAAATCTAAAACTAAACTTCAAGTCTTATTTTTGTATCAGACAGTTCTGTTTTCTCTCCCTTTTCAGCATACTCTTCCTGGCAAACCAAACAACTGACTAAGCCCCAAATCATGATAAATGCAAACAAAAAGCCTGCCCTCAAAGGCCATTCTACATACTGTCAATCTCTACTTATCTACATCCAGAGGGAACAATATTTTAAAAAAAGGAAAAAAAAAAAAATCACTTCTCAGACACTATTTCTTACAGTAGGATATTTATCCAAATGAACTGCTTCAAGAACTCTCTAACTCAAATTTAGCATCATAATGACATTTTTAATTTAAGGAGGACTTGTAGACTGAGCTCAAATTAGCTATTAGAAAGCACATTAACTTTGTATCTTACATTTTCACATAGATAACCTACATTTCCCAAACGAAAGCATACCATAAGCAGCTGAATAATGATGAAGACAAACCAAAAATAGCTATATGTTGGAAAACATTTGTGAGAATAAAAGACTCATTTAAAAGAGGCAGATTTGAAAACAGACATGCTAACATTTTGTAACATTTAAGCAAAACCTGCTAATGGTTCAGAAATTGCCATTAACAGATGCATATTACATAAGCTCACATAGATTTGCAGATCCTTAAGATATTATCAGCCTGGATTGCTGAAGCTTTTAATAGGAATATTTGGGGGTTATTGTTTGCATGTCATTAGTCTAGCAGAATATTAGGGACAGAAGCAGTCAAAATACATTCAGTCTGGGGTCACAACCTTGCCACCAACAAGGAGCAGAGGAGAAGCAAGTCACAGGTTACCCTAAGAGAGAAAAATGTCCAAGGAAAGCTGGGTAACCCCATCAACTGGGTAGTTTTAAACCATCACAAGACCACATTAACTGGCCAAAACCAGACAAAATTCACATGGCTGTTGGTATCAGCTTTGTCCTATCTTCCACTTAGCTCAGCAAAGCTGTTTCAGATTTGCCCCAGTTACATACAAAGACACTGGTATTCCTACTGTTTTCAAACTCTGCTAAGCATTCAACTCACAACTGCGTAGCTGGGTTTTTCCATCTCGACCTTTCTGCCACCAGCCCCAAACGCTCTATCAGAACCCGCTATCTTCAACTGATGCAGTGAAAGCAGACATGGCTGAGACATGCACTGAAAGGGGTCACCCAGAGCAGCTACATGGAAACAATCTAACTCCTAGCTCCTACCAGAGGTGGAACAAAGCTTATTTCCCACACTGGCTGCTGTGTTCCTATGGCAGGACCACAGCAGCTCCACACAGAGCCTACCAGAAGGTTCTGTGGGCGAGTGCTTCTTTAACAAAGGCAACAGCATCGCAACCACTCTGGGCTGTGGCTCCAAACACAACTTGTGATGTGCATGCTAGCACAGTCCCCAAAGCTTCCTCTTTTCTCCAATCTCTCTGGTAACATCTGAGCAGTCCTGCTAACCACCCACAAAATTAGAAGACTTGAAGGGCACCACAGTGATCCTGTCCCGAGAACAGACTCCAGAGAAATGCTGCTCACCCACAGATTCCCAACAGATGAACCAGGTGACTTCAGAACCATGTTCTGGGGCACACACATCACATGAAAAAGAAATGGCACCACCTACATTTAAACACATCTATTCTGGTGTCATTGACATATCACTTCGAAAGCTCACAGGTGTTTTAGTTACAAGGCCATCAAGTATACAACATCCTTTCTAAAGGTTTTCTAAGTGTATAGGCAGCATTCCCAAAGATTCTCAGACCTAAAACGACAAACTCAAATGGAGCAGCTTGTGTGATTTAGAATAAGCTACCCTTGTAAAAAATGCTTACTGCTTTAGATACATATTAATACTCACACAGCTTCTGGAAGGCTATGATGTAACAACATAACACTAGTCCAATTTTTATCAGGCTTTTATATCCATTTCCTTTGCAAAAGAATCACCTGTGAGCTTGTTAAATTATTTGTGAGCCAGGCAAAGTAAGGCAGTGCTGCTTGGAACTCTCCAAGCAAATCTTGAAGCACTTCAGAATAATCTGCATATGTGCAATATACCAGCCATCACCAGGTGAAAATGACAGGTGGGATGAAGTTCAGAAGTATGCCTAAGAACAGAATCTGAGTTTGGTCACTGCATTCCACCCATTACTTTATTCTGACTTTTTAGAAAAGAGTACTTGCCATCACCTGTGATGAACTTGCTGCATGGGTCTCCTTTTGGGTGAAGAGGAGAGTGTAGCACAAAACATCATTAACACAAAGTTTATCATCTGTGGCACAGAGTTAAGGGGTGCTGTGCAGGATGTACCCACAAGACAATGCAGGATGCACAGCTCCCTCTCTCAAACGTGTCCTCAAGTGAGGCACAAATTCAATCCTCATCACCTCTCCGCTTCCCCCAGCCCTCACAAAGGGAATGAGGGCAACCAGAACCATACATTGACAAGTGTTGGTGTGACAATTTGTAAATATACTGAGGAAACTGGAAATTGAGTAGAAACAAGGATATCTGTAGTATCTTGACCAAAAGCATTCTAAAGCTGTTTAAGGTTCAATGATTCTCAAAAGGACCTACAAGACAGTCCAGGGAATGTAAGCTGCTTCCACAAAAATACGTATGAAGCCAGGATAAAAACTGAGTCTTGTTCATTTGGACAAGAATTTAAATAACAGATTTTAAAAGATATGCAGATGGTTCATGTTAGATAAAAGCCTTCAACTACTCCAAGAAATCAATTTTCAACACGACAAATCCTGCTGTTTAGAATACAAACTGTTCCAAGAGTACTGGAAGAGCGTTTCTCCAAGTGTGGTGTACACACATCATGATCTAGTTAAAACCACAGTATCATTATTTGAAGTTTTCAGAGTCAAAACCAGTAACTTCCTACCATCTGCTATTAAAAATTAACACCACCAATAACCAAACCCACAAACACATGCTAAGTCAAGAGAAAGTCCTATGCCAAGCTGCAGGAGCACTGCAAATTTACACGATATTTATTACCTTTCTTATAACTTAAATGTTACATCCATCATGTAGACTGACAAACTGAACAGGAAAACACAACTTTTATTTCAACTCAACCACAATTTGAAAGAACCAAATAGTAATCTCAAGAAAAGGTTGATAATCTTTACAGGAAATGCATGACAGGAAGCATCAAGACTGCCACTACTTGGCACCAGCTTTGTCACATGCAGCACGGAGAACCTGGGTGTCAGTCAGAGCTGGGATGTTTAACAAGCTGCTGCATGAAACAAAGCCAACAAAGACAAAATAACAAAAAGAACATGTGGCCCAGAGGGATGTTGCTAACCAAAAGGGATTGAAAACTGCACTGTACCGTGCACTGCATCCATGGAGACTACCACAGATCTATTACTGCTTGTTTTATTTATTACTCTGCTCTCAAAGGACTCTCTATACAGGATGTCTCCAGGGAGCTTTTATCAGGTGGGGTTTTCTTCCCTTACAAAGTAAGACTACAGACCTGGTACTTTTCCTCAGCCCTCTAAAGTTTTGTTATGAAGATAAGTGTTTTAAACCACAACAGCCCAAAACAAATCTCATTTAAGAGATTTAATTCTACACCTCTCAAACCCACACAAAACTGACAAATAAGAGCCTGTTTATTTCCATCAGAAATGCTGCATTTTCAGAACGTACTTATCCGATTATATTTATTGCCTCACAAGCAGCCAGTTACAAATTGAACCACAGCCATCTCCAAAAGTGATATCCCTTTGAGGTAAGATTATTTTCCTAAGTAGAGGTCTCCTAACAGCTGCAGCTCCAGAATGTACTTCAAAAGCTCCCTTCTCTCTTTCAGGGTCACCTTTGTGGAGTCTGAGGGAGCCTGACCACTGTTTATACTTCTGCAGGTAATTAGTCTGGCTCCTTTCCCATGTCATTTATCAAGTTGTCAATTGTATCAATTACAGCACAAACACTCAAGAATATGGCTGGGTTTTCATCTTTAGCTAAAGGAGAAGCTTTCACACCAGACATCTGAAGGCAGTAAGTACCAGTAATTTGTTCTGCCCTATGACATAGAAAGCCAGCAAAAATTTAGACTTTACTGCACAAAATTCAAGTTCCCTGCACACGCACACTTGGAAATCCAGCATCCTGAAAGTTCCACAAGCCCGTTGTACACTTACAGCTTTATAGCTTTTACTTTCAGTATTTTGCAATTTGTAGAGCTGAAAACAGAAGATATAATAATGACAGCATGATGTTGACAGATTGTCACATACCTTGATTAATCTACATTTGTGACAATGACACAGCTGGCCCAGAAGCAGTCCCAAACAGGAGGCACACTGCTGCTGAAGCCACATAACTACTCTCACAAACTAGTAAAGCATTATAAACACTGATGGGAGCTACAGGGTAGGCATGGGAGTCAGCATGCTGCATTAGACTTGGCCTTGATCTTCCAGTTAAAGTTTCAGAAAATGTATTTTTAAATAATCAGAATTAAACCACAGTCAGAGCTTTCAAAGAATGTGCATTTGTTCCAGGATATTGACTATTTCTCCAGAGCTAACAGAATGTAATTGTTTTCCAACAGTGCTTGACAGATGAATTCCAGGTTCACACTCCTGAGCTTCCTCTCACTGCAGAAAGGTCTAGATCTGCTTTTCCATTTTGCTTTAATGTAGCTACATGATTGTGCATCTTTGCAGTCAGGACTCCTAGTGAGCAATATGCAACCAGCTTTATAAAAAGGGAAAAAAAAAAAAAAAGACTACAGGATGCCACAGTTATGTGATACAAGACCTTTTTTGGTTGTCAGACTCGAATGCGCAACTTCTGAAACATTCTCAGCTCTGCCAGTCCAGAAAGAATGGAGAATTTTAAGAATTATATATTGACTTCAGCAAGCTGATATTTATCATGGTAAGTCTGCAGTTGAGTCTATACTCCAGAGTACAGAAACTGCATTCCATTGTTGTCTGCTGACCTAAAAATCACCATTAAATATAGCTTTAAGACTATGAGATAAAGAAAGGCATCGTTAAATCTGAAGTGTCACTAAAAGCAAAGCTATACATCACATCCAAGCTACTTCCTGCACTGTGAGTTTCAAGTTAACATTATTAGAAAAATTCTGACAGATGGAAATATTATTTAGTGCCTCGCTGTTTCCTGCTACAAAGTGTCAGCTGCATTATCATTTTCACCAGAGTGCACTATAGAATCTCATGGTTCACATCCAGTTCTGGCATTATGCTTGGTCCCAGCTGATTTTTCATTGCTATTTCCTATGTAAGAAAAATTCATCTGTAAGCTGAAGTGTTTGTACACTACACTTGGTTTGTAGTTAGACATCTGCTAGAGAACTGCACCAATTTATTACTCAATGATTTATAACTGAAGGTAACCAAATTCACAGTCAAGCTCTCCCTCAAAGCAGTAATGAGTACAACAAACTCCATGCACCACCTTCACCTGTCCAACTAGTTTCTTACCCCTGGAGACTGTGCTGCTCAGGGGGAACCCTCTGGTTCCTTTTCAATCCTTGAGCAGCTCATGTGTTAAGCAGAATAACTTGACACCACACTGAAGCCAGAGCAGGAATGGCTAAGCCATGTATCAGCAAGAAGATGCACTCGTGAACCAGGTGCTGACTGCCCAGCCACCCTTCAGTCGGAGAACACGAGGGACAGGAGGGACACAGCTCACACCAGAACATGTTTTCAACCACTACAAACACCTTCATAGTACACCAGCTCATAGATGGTGCTTCTTTAAGATAGACCAGAGCCCAGATAAAAGAGGGAGGTCTTCAGATGCCTGACAAATACACAGTTCAAAAGAGCCCCATTTACCTCCACATCATCAAGCACATTCCTATTTGAAAAGTTACTAATTTGAATAACCCAGAGTAATAACTCTAGACAGAAGATTTTGCAGTCCAGCAAGTAACTGCACCGATCTGTACTGCTCTGTAAATCAGCAGTTAAATTACAGTCTTGATTTAAAACCACTCACACAGGGGCTCAGAGGGATGACACAACAGCACTCAGATTTGGCTTTTGCAGCCAACTGTGTGACTTGCTGCTTCTGGCACATGGGTATTACTTTGCAAACTCAGAGCACCAGGGGAAGGCATCACATCTTAGCCACAACGTCACCTGAACTGGACAGAGGTGACAAACTCACTGCTCAAACGTAACTTACAAAGAACACTTTTGTCAATGTCCACCTACTTAAAAGCCCTTTAACTAGTAACCCTAACTACTATTTTAGTCAATTTATGAGATGCGCTAATGACAACAGTAGGAGGCACACTTGACTCAGAATAACTAGAGCTGAGATGAATACATACAAAGGGAATAAAAGCATTTGAAGGCCAACACTACACTAACAATTTCCTTGCAGCAACTGAAGCTGAGCACAGGCACGAAGCAATAGCCGCTGAGCTCTTCACAGCAGGGCAGGTATTTCACATTTAAACACCTGCACACAATATTTTAAAATAAGTTCAGCTACAATTTGCTTCATATGGACAGGTCACAAGGTGAACTAGGATAGTCCATCAGTCACACCTCTGTTGAGTTTTTGTTACATTCAACAAAATTGATTCATCTTTCACAGATCCAGAAAAAATTAAGTCTTGGCCAGGACCTTGGCTTGCTGGAGATACTAAGAACACCAGTAGGCCACCCAGTCAACTTCAGCTCTTCCCCCTTCTACTTCCTCCACAGTTCAATTCATCAAGCAGAAGGGACAGTTCAGTTACAAGGCAATTCAAGAGCTTGAGGACATGAGCAATATCCTCCACAGTTTCACTAACTTGGGAACACAAGCTGCATTTCACATTTCATAAACAGCATCTAAACTTCCTTTGAAAGGAAGCATAGTCATAGTCTCAGGTTTTGATCTTCATTGCTACAGAGAACATACAAAAAAAAAAAAAACCAAGCATAGTTGCATTATTCAGAATTTAAAAGTCATTCTGCCAGACACCAACACAAAATCTTCAGCAGTGCTATTTAGAAGATTCTGGGGAGGTGAGACACCTCAGATGCCTACACAGGAATATAGAGAAAAACTGCTATTGTTGAGGAACATTATTTCAAGATAATTAAAAGCAACCATCAGTTAGTTATGGTTGCTGTAACACAGCATGGAAAAAAAATCATTCATGTTTCCCTAATAAAGTAATTATGCTTTGATGGTTCATCAGTCCTCAACCCATGGCATCCTAAAAAACCAGTAACATCTAAGTTTCAGTTCATCTTTGTGAATGCAGATTTCATTTTGATACAAATCATGCATAACAAATACCAACCCATCAACAATTGCATTTTCCTATATAAGGGGATATACCCCATCCCAATAAATACCAAGTTCCTCCTTCTCTTCCTAGTCACAAACAATAAAACAGGACTTAAAATATTCTACTAGCTGTAGAGTCTAGCTCCTTCAGCAAATACTTTTAACAGCTATAAAATGAACATTCCCTTCTTAAACTTGTCACTTTTTATTGTCTCCTGAGAGGAAGAACACAGCCTTTGGAATCAGGCTGAACTTAACCCACAAGGCACTCCTGCAATGCAGTTCCCCTCTGAGCAATACATCAAGCATTTCCCCCTCACAAACGTTTCCATTCATGCTTTTTGCAACTTTTCTATTCCAATACTACTCATTAAATTCACCAATCAAGTGAAGGGCCAGCAACATGCCCTTTAAAAATGAGCTTCTTCATTAAATTCCTTCAAAGGTAGTGATTCTTCAGATGGTTTGTCCACATGGTACTGGTGAAGATTAAGACACTTCAAGAGGCAACATTAGTGAAAAGCAACTGATGCCAAGCTGAGGTTAGCTTCTGATCAGTAAGTGTAAAGATTAAAACACAGAGATTAAAGTCACAGAGCTCGAAAATTGAAAAGATTAAAATTTCAAATAAAAGTCGTATAATTTTGACGGGTTATTAATCTCCTCACAGTTCAAATTGCACAAGTAATGCTTCAGCAGAGCCCAACACTTGATCATTTCACTTTTAATTTAAAATCAATGCTGAAACAGACCACCACAGCAAGTATGCAGCTAGCTAGGAGGAGCAGGGCATGCTGTAGGGTCACAAAGAAAAGTGGAAGCTTTCTTCCACGGTTAGCAAGCACAGAATAACGGCAATAACATAACGAACCAAGATACTGGCAGAATGCTTGAGCAACCATCCAAAAGCAAACATGAATATAAATTAAGAAATCTTTTAATAAATTCCCTCAGCTTGACTGGAACAGATATATAAGTACTTTTGAAAAAGTTCTGATGCAGTTACTGCAATCAATCATTTGTGAGTGAGCCATTGACTGCTTAAAAACCCTACAAAGAGTTTTGGGATTTTCACCCAGTGCTCTTTTATCTGCCCTAAAGTGGATGGGAACACAAACAATAATAAAGATGTACTACATGAGCCCTTATACAAGCTGCACCAAAACCCAACACTAAAAAACAAACACTAAACCTTTTACCTTAACTCCGAGGCTTTGAAAACAAACCAGCACACCAGGTATTTGTTCCTGGTACTCCAAGCTCTTCCCACTTCTTTTCAGGTTGTTGCACAGCAACCTGCGTCTGTTACACAAGCTCTGACTCGCAGGGAACACTAAGGGTGTTCTTGCCATCCTCAGACTGGGCTCCTACATAGCTCTGACTGTACTCGGTCTAGAAACTCGATCAAAGAGCAGCGTCTTAGCCCAGTTTAATCCTCCAGTCATCTAGAAAGGCTAAACTTGAGGGTGTTTTCTAAAGCTTCAGAAAGAAGATAGTTTCTTTCTTTCCTTGTCCCTGTTAACAAGTATGAACCCTGGAAGCTGGAATGAAAAATACAGCTTTGCAAAACTAAATGGTGTGATACACTACACGACTTGTGTGTATTCTACAGTTATCTATCCCACAAGAATTCTCTGCCACTACCTATGAAATGTCCGTGAAATTGTCGTTTTCACATTTTTTCGTAAGAAAAGCAACTAAAAAAAATTCTGAAAAATTAAGGATAGTTAAAGTCAAGTCAACATTCACTTACACGTCTTCCCTCACCCTCCCTGAAGCTGCACACAAGTGATTTTACAATCCTCCAAGCTACCTTTTGGAGGCATAAAATGCAAGACGCTATACGAAACAGAACTGTAGCACGTTTTGTGATGATAAAGCTAAAATACGCTTCAGAGAGCGCAGTAATTAAAATAATTAAAAGGCAAACTGACTCTCTGGAAGGGATGCAGCTTTCTTCCAAAGGACTGCCTCAGGTAAGGTCTGCAGTTCCTTCCGAATTAAGTAGACCTCGAGCTGATGGGTTTTACCCCCTTCGAGCACAATGACTAGCACCTGGGAGAGTGACTGCGCTGTGATAATTCACATTTTTTTTACTTATTTTACCTGTAGCTCGCACCAGGCAACTTCCACAGTGGTTTCAGTATCCAGTCCTTTATACACAGTTTTGAAAGAGCCTCTTCCAATCTCGATGTCAAACTTCAGGAAGCGGCCATCCGGGGAGATGCCCACCGCCTTGGTCTCAAGCTCTTCGATGTCTTCCTGCTGCGTCCTCCGCTCCTCAAATTCCCGGCTGGCAGCTGACAGGCTGCCGGCGGCGCTGGTAGGGGGTAGCGCAGTTGCCTCATCCCCCTCCTCCTCCTCCTTGGGCAGCAGCGGGGCGGCATCCTTGGCGGCCGGGGGCTCCTCGGCAGCCTGTCCTTCCAGGGGGAGCGGGGCGGGCGGCGGCGGCCGCGAGTCGGCCTCGGTGGCGGGCGCAGGGGCGTACGGGGGCCCGCCGGCCCCCTCGGGAGGGAACACCGAGGGAGCCGCGCTGCCTCCCGAGACAGGGGCCGAGGGCGCTGCGGGCTGCAAGCTGGGCAGCTCCAAGGCCGTGGCGTTGGAGTCGCAGATCACGCTCCGGCGGAAGAAGCGGTGCTCGGTGGCTGCCGCCCCTCGGCTGTCCTTGTCCATGGTGTGGCGGCGGCGCCGGTACTCCTCGCTGCGGCCTCCGTTCCCCGGCCCGCCGCCCGCTCCACCGGCGCCGGAGGCTCCGTGCTCGGCGGCTCCCAGCCTGTCTCCGACGGAGCTGTCCGAGCTGGAACCGTTCTTGGGCGGCGGCGGCGGCGGCACCAGGAAGCGGGGGCTCGGGGGGCCGCTGCCGGTGGTGCCCCCCGACATGGTGCCCCGGGGGAGCGCGGCTGCGGCGAGGCGGCGGCGGCGGCGGGAGGCGAGAGAAGGGCCGGTCACTGAGCGGGGAGCGCGCCCGGCCGCGGCTCCCGTTGCAGCTGCAACAGAGGAGGGTCCCAAGGGCTCCTCGCGGCGGAGCTGGGAGGTTGGGCCGGCGGGGTGGATCCCCGGTCAGCGTCTGCATCCATCCTGCAGCGGGGAGCCGGGCAGCGGGGCCGACATGGAGCACCGGGAGCGGACGCGGGGCGCCGGGTCGGAGTGGGGGACGGCGAGGGAAGGGAAAGCCTGAGCACCGGGGAGACCCCCGAGCGGGGAGACGCCGGTGCCTCGCCGGCCGCAGTTACTGCCGGCGATGGAGAGCGAGCGGGGCCGGCCCGGGTGCGGGGAGGGGAGGGAAAGGGGCCGGGACGCGAGGAGGGAGCGGGGCGCAGGCCCGCACGCCAAGAAAGCCGCCGCGCTCAGTCACTCGCTCCGAGCGGCAGAGGCCCGGGCAGGCCCAGGGCAGGGAAAGGGGTCCCGGGGGCTCAGCCCCGCCTCACCGGGGCGCCCATGGCGGCCGCGGCCTCTCCACCGCCCGGCAGGCGCAGCCACCGCCCGCGCGGCCGGGCCGCTCTCTCTCCAACAGCCGCGGCCGCCTCGCGCGGAGCCGGAAACCCTCCTCCTCCCTCTTCTTCTTCTCCTGCTACTGCTCCTGCTGCCCGCGGCCCGGGGCCGCCGCTCCCCGGGGCCGCCGCCGAGCTGAGTCCGGGTGGCGCCCGGCGGGCAGGACCGAGCGCGGCCGCCCGGCGACGCCTCGGCGCTAAATGGCGACGGCGGGAGCCCCAACCGACACACGGTCCGCGGGGGGAGGAGGGGCCGCGCCGCCGGCCACGCCCCGCCCGAGCCCGGGCCGCGCGTCGTCCCCTCCCCCCGCCGTTGAGGGGAGGTGGCCGCGCCCGCCTCGCGCGGGGCACTATGGGAGCTGTAGTTTGCAGCGGCCGCGCCGCACCGGGGGAGCCGCCCATGGATTCCCCCGGGATGGGAGAAAGGGAGCGAGAGAGCGGGGAAGGGAATCGGGGAGGGAAGGGAGCGACGAAGAACGATGCACGAAGGAGGTGTGCCCGGGGTCAGGCGGCTCATGTGGTGTGGGGAAGCTCGTCCTGCGCGGCCGCCCCTTCCTCCACCCGCCCTGCGGGTCAAAAGGCACCGGGGCTGCTTGCGCTGCTCGTTTCAAGTCCTGCGTTACACCCACAAGTCAAATATTTTGAATGTACCTATTTATTCAGATATTGTCTATAAGTAGTTAAATATATTTCACAGGGTATGGCGAGTTGGAAGGGACCTCCAGGATCACCGAGCCCAGCGCCTGGCCCTGCACAGCACCATCCCCAAGAGTCCCACGCTGTACCCGGGAGCGCTGGCAGGCTGGGGCTGTGCCCGCTGCCCTGGGGAGCTGTTCCCAAAACACCCTCTGGGGGAAAAACCTTTTCCTGCTCCCCAAGCCAAACCTGCCCTGGCCCAGCTCCGGGCCATTCCCTCGGCTCCTGTCACTGTCACCAGATGGAAGAGGTCAGTGCTGTGTCTCCTCTTCCCCTCCTGATGCAGCTCTAGGTAACAATGAGCTCATGTTTCCCAGCAGCCTCTAAAGTTCTTTAAAATCATGGACAGCAAAGAGTCCGTGTAGCAGAGTACTGTATGAACAAGTGGGGGTTTGGGTTTTTCCTCCGTTTAGGCCATTTGGCACTAAGTGGCCAAGCAATCTGAAATGCAGTTACCTGCTCTGTAAATTGTTCAAAAGAAAGAGAATTTGCAGCCCCCACCTTTAACACGAGTGTTTCTGCTGAACCCGGGCTGTACAAAACCCAGCCTGTACAGCAGCCAGAGCCCACGGGAACCCTGACACGAATTGGGAACTTTCAGCTTTGGCAAAGACGAGTCATCTAAATTATTTATATCATGTTCCTCTTTTGTATCAATAAACCAAAACCAAGCACTTTCCTTCTTACGGCAGCAGTCTTTTGAAGTCAACTGGAATGTACTGCAGAAGGAGTAAATGATTTTGTACCATGATTTTCAGGCAGCTACAAAGCAAAAATTACATTGAGAAAGAAAAAGAAAACTAAGAAAATTCCCTGAGTAAGTAGTATGTTCCCAGCAAACACACTGTTGTTTTAAATACTTTTTCTAAAGTTATTTTAGAAGTTTAGAGGAAGTTGTGAGCTGCTGATGCGAGGCCTTAACTCCTTCTGCAGAAAGTGGCACAAGTGGCGCTTTCAGAGCTCCACAGCTCCCAGCCACAAATCATCAACCTGCGCAGTTCTCACGTGCTTATGTTCCTCACAAATAAAATTTGACACAGTAGTCAGCAGGCTGTTGTTTTCCTTACATCCTTCTGTCCTACTTTTGAGCCCTTGTAACAACAAACAAACTAACGCTACAGTCCTCACAAAGAGGACAAGAAGCGTTTGGCTGTACAAATCTACAGTGAAGATTTCTGCATGGCTTAGGCCTTCTGGAGCCTGCCTTCACCAAAAACGTGGGTTTAGTTCGTGTGTTCATCAGGGTGCCACCCAAACAGCATCGGCACCGAGAGCAGACACGCTCCAAAGCAGTGCTGAGCTGAGCAGCATCATTTGATTAGCAGCAGAGCGGCTGGATCGAAACTGATTAACTCCTAATTCAATCTGCCTCATCCCCCTGCCCTGGCAGGACCAGCAGCTCCTCCGAGCCCAGCAGGCTCCATCCAGCGTGTTCCTGCGTGTCTCTGTTCATTTGTAGCAGCAGCAGCAGCCGTGTCCACGCTGCCTTTGTGCTGTAAAGAGCAGCAGGACACAGTAGCAGGGCTGCAGCCACTGCCTGCACCAGCAGCGATTGCACTGCTTGCTCAGTGTGAGCCAGGTGGGCCCAAAGCAGCGCCCCGAAATCTCTGCTGTGGCTGAACCCCTGGGGCTGGGGGTGAACCCTGGGCAGAGCAGGATGGGCAGGAGGCATCTCCTGCATCTCCTGCATCATCTCCTGCATCATCTCCTGCATCTCATCTCCTGCATCATCTCCTGCATCATCTCCTGCATCTCATCTCCTGTATCTCATCTCCTGCATCTCATCTCCTGCATAATCTCCTGCATCTCATCTCCTGCATCTCATCTCCTGCATCATCTCCTGCATCATCTCCTGCATCATCTCCTGCATCTCATCTCCTGTATCTCATCTCCTGCATCTCATCTCCTGCATAATCTCCTGTATCTCATCTCCTGCATCTCATCTCCTGCATAATCTCCTGCATCTCATCTCCTGCATCATCTCCCACATCTCATCTCCTGCATCATCTCCTGCATCTCCCACATCTCATCTCCCGCATCATCTCCTGCATCTCATCTCCTGCATCTCATCTCCTGCATCATCTCCTGCATCATCTCCTGCATCTCATCTCCTGCATCATCTCCCACATCTCATCTCCTGCATCATCTCCTGCATCTCATCTCCTGCATCATCTCCTGCATCTCCCACATCTCATCTCCTGCATCATCTCCTGCATCTCCCACATCTCATCTCCTGCATCATCTCCCTCATCTCCGGCATGGGCTGCTCACAGCTCCCCTGGCCCCATCCCCTCCTCACTCCCGGGCTCTCAGCAGTTCCTCTCGATCACCTTTCCCTTCAGTTAACTCGACAAAAGCCTGGCAGAAGAGGCTGCAGCAGAGCCACGGGGAGCCCGAGGCGGTGTTTGACTAAGAAATGGTGGTAATTATGTCCAAAGGCACCTCCCCGGTGCCTGATCCAGCACATTCCCAAACGCTCTGGGAAGTCAGGGAATCCTCGGTGCGAGGTCCCGAAGAGCTGCTCCCCTCACTGGTTCCTCTCCTGGGCAGAGGAAGGCAGAGCACTCATCCTGGCAGGCAAAAAGAGCCGAGCAGCTGACCTGGAGGTGGGAATGATGGATTTTTGTCTTCTTTGGCTCTGAAAAAAGAAGCGGTATGATATTGGCAATTATATTTTATGTGGGTGCTGATTTAATTTTGTCATTCTAAAAAAAGATGAATGTAATAAAGAGTGTGGGCTTGCTTTCCCTTCAATTTTATTTCTTTTAATCTGTAAAGCTCTGTTTAGGCTAAATGGAAAATTTCGGTATTGCAGCAAGATTTAATAAGCCTGAAGTAAATTCTATATGTATTCTATGTTTAGAAACAATTAATTTAAATAGTTTCAGTGCCAGAGCCCCTCAACCAATTAAAACTATTTCTTTTGCCTTTTGCTGTAAGAAAAACCCACAGAAATAAGGAGCCTGACTACACTTGAGAAATTACAGGCAAAGAGACTTCAGCGATCTTTTGATTGAATCCAAAGGGCTTACACTTGACATCGTAAAAATATCCTTCTGTCAAGCCTTTTATAGTTACAATCATCTTGGTTGGAACAATAATGGTTTAAAAAATTACTTTGAATGAAGTGTGATTTTGGAAGTTGACCGAATCAATTTTTTTTTTTTTCAGTTTTGCTTTCTCCGGTGAAATTTCATCCACTGTTGGCATCCATGACCTGTCCATGTGACAAAGTCTTAATGGGAAGCAGCTATTCCCTATTTTCTCTTATGCAATACATTATGCAATACATAATTTTGAGGCATGTGATTTTATTCCATAACCTAAGTGCTCTTCAAAGCAAACTCCTCATCTCAGTTTTATTGCCCATTACCAGATTGCAGCTACAGTGCCATATTACAGCAGTGACAATACAAGTTTTTCTACAGCAGTTTCTTTTTCTTTGACATTTCTTAAATCTAGCCCTCTGCCAGTGTTCACTCCTGTTTCTTAAAGCTGAAAGCAAGTGAAAATATTTCAAGACCTCATGCTTGAGAAATGAGAGTGTTTAACTTGCCAGATATTCTGTTTTGCTTTGTTTTTTCCCCTACCAAGTCAAAGTTAATTGGAAACTTAATCTAAAACCTTTCATTTGTTTTCCTTCAAGTGAGGTTTTGTACTTGCAAGTAGCTCTGGAAGTTGGCTTGGTTATGAAATGGCTGTAGCCATCCCTAGGACCTAGAGGGAGTGCAAATCCTCAGGCTCTGTAGTGGGTGGTCTGTCAGACAGCGTTGCGTGGTGAGTCCTGCCCAGACCTCTGATCCTGGCTGCTCTCTCCACTAGCAGGACCCATGGGAACTGGAAAGAGGAAGAACTGCAAGTCTTACAGGGCTCAAAACCAGGCATCCCTCTTGATGCCATCCTGGCTTACAGAGTCTGAAAGTTCTGCGGGAAGCCAGGTCCACACCAGAGCCAAAACACCTGAGCAAAGCCTGAACCGTAGCTGAAGGACCAGGGAAAGAGACAGCCAGACTGAATAAGAAGGACTAAATCCAGGAATGATGAATTATGTGACATTTCTTATTTATTGCTTGAGAAAATGCCAACAATCCTGCACCATCAAACTGGAGCAGAGCATGTGCTTCTTCATCAGCTTGAAGCATTCGTTTCCCTTTCACCCACCCATCCACCCCCATTCTAGCTGCTAGAATAGAAAGCACAACCCTTTTGCTTTCCTTTTTTTCACTCTCCTCTTGAGCTGCACTAACAAATGGATCCCAAGCATGTGAAAGCAAACCGGTGAGGGAGCCAGCAGAGGGATGTATCCCTGCTTTGTCACCTGTGCTTTTGAAGGAACAAAGCACGACTTTCCACTGTGTTAGCAACCACTTTTAGCCTAGAGTTCATCGTAGGCTGTGCTGCTGGCTCCCTGTTGTTTGTACCTAATCAATTCTTGTATTTATTATTAGCATATTTATCTCTGTACATGCTCCAGACGTAATCCATTCAGATGAAGCTGAGCAACAGGAACGGGACAGAAGTAACTCAAACACTGAATTTTATCAGAAATGAGGTTCAGTTATTGTTCATGCTCACATATATTGCAAACTGTATCAAGTCATAATGGCAGATGCTGTGGCCAAATTCAACAGTGGTCCTATTTGGAGCAGAGGAAAAACGTGGCTCACTGCTTTCTTCATCATTTTCATGGCTATTCTTGTGATGTTTCCTTATATAACGAGTTTCTGGAGTAGTCTAACAGTAAGTGTTGTGGAAGCACAGAGATTTGCTGAAATCAGCATCGTGATCTTCCTTTTTTCTGTCTTTAGTCAATTGCCCAGGATGCCTCATTTATCTTTTCCCCTTCTGAGGCTTTAGGGAATTCTGTGCTTCACAGCAGTGTCATAACACTTCTAAAGCAAGCACAGAGGCAGGGGCACTGCTTTAATGAAGAGGAGCTGTTTGATGGAGGTGGGTGGAGGGAAGTGTGAAGAAGATGGTGATGCTGGGTGTGCAGCTGACTGATGCTGTGCAGCATCAACCTGCCCTGCTTTCTGCTCTCCACTCACAAGCTGATGAAAATCAATCACTCTCACAGCAGGTCCAGTCCTGCTCCTCTCTACATCAAAGCACAAAAATAAAATACTACTCCAGTCAAAGCAGGAGCAGGCTCATATCCACCACAATGAACTTCCTCGTGTCCTTCAAAAGCACAGCCCGGTCCGAGCACTAAACACTGGTCTGCCCTGGTGCCATTTCTGCCAGATCCAGTCCTGGAGGGTGCCTGCCATTCCTGAAATGTGTGGGATGCTCCTGAAGGACAAGGAGTGTTCTCCACGGCCATGGGCACTGTGGAGAGGAGAGCACTCCCCCCTCCCAGCGGGGCTCAAAGCCTTGCAGAACAGAGCCCCTGGTGAGGCAGGATTCCTGGGGGAAGGGGAACATGTCATCATGTGGCTGAAGGGAGCCATAGAAGCCTGGAGTAACCCCCTCAGGCCACTTCTCTCCTGGCCACATAGAGTGAGGAGGGATTGGCAAGTCGAGCACATCACGGAGCTTCCAGCCTTGGGCAGCTCTCGCAGCCTGCCAGGACCAGGAGGCACAAAGCTGGAACCTCACACGTGCTGGCAGCCCACAGCAGAGGCATGGCCTGCTGCAGTGCCCTGGCAGGAGTGAGAGGCTCTACTGACAGCAAAAGCACACTGCTGTTAAAACTGACCAAAGCTCTGGACCCAGATGGCTCCTGCTCCTCACGTGCAAAGCTTCCCCACTCAGGTAGTTTCAGCGGTGTAATTATAATCCCATGAAAAAATATCCAGGGTAAACAAGCTCATGGGGGCCACTGCCAGATGACACAGGTCACAGCAGCTCTCATGTTGCTCAAATCTGTGTCCAAGACTGGGAAGAGAATCAGGGAGCTGCAGCTGCCTTGCAGATAGCACCAGATCTTCTGCTGTGCTTGATCTCAAGTGAAACGCTTCAAGGAATCTATTTCATGTTTCTCAGAGACCTTGGGAGGCTGATGAGTGTCCTAAGGTTCCAGGTGAGAAGGGAGAGGTGATCTGAGTGTATTTGATAATTGGAAAAGCTCTTTGTTTCCTTTTCATGCCTTTGGTACTACCTAGACGTGGACAACTGTATCCAAATAGTTACAAATAGTTAATGCCACAGTTAATGACTGACTCCATCCCAGAACAGCAGCCTCTCCAAAGTAATTGACATACACAAGAACTCACCAAGTGGCCTCAAATACAGCAGAATGGAAATCAATAGTTCAATGGCCTTTAAGGTATGACAAAAACTTTTCAGAAGTATTTCAACTACATACGTGTGTGTGTTTGTGTGTGTGTATGAGACACCTCTATTTTTATGTCTTCTCTGAGAAACAGCTTGCTCAGTCTATCTGCCTCTGGTACCAACACGGTGCTTCTGCTGTTTCAATCCTGAAACATCAGTCTTTTAAAGTCTTTCTGTTTCATATTCTCATTTTCTGAGAACAGCTTCCCCTTCTCGTCCATGAGCTATAAACTGCCACTGACAGCTGGAAAGCAAAGACACTGCCTTCTGGGGACACAGGAAAGTGTGTTTTACCCACAGGAAAACCAGACTATGGGGGACAGTGGGAGCAATGTCTTTCTGCTCAGCCAGCTCCTCGAGTGCCCCAGGCAGGCAGGACAAAGCCTCAGGAAGCAGGTGTCTTTAGATACAGCCACAGCTGCAAAAAGTGCAGCTACACTGAGATCAGGCAGGTTGGCTACAGCACTACCAATATAAAGGACAAATCATTAAAACTTTTTGGATGAGTCAGAGTAATTCCCTGGAGATCCCACTTTGGGATGCAGTGCTTAACTTCCCTGGGTGCCTGCAGCCTGAACCACAAGCTCTTTACTGCCAGCACCTTCTCCCTCCCCATCAGGAGCCTCTCCACTGTGCTGGAGACGGGCACACAAACCTGCATGGTCACACAAAGTGCAACTGGGAAAGTGCACCCAGTCCTGTGAGCACCAACAGATGAATGTCCACCTGCATTTCACATCCCACACAGCAGCAGGGCTCTGGAGGATCAGGCTCTTGGTGATTTTGTGATTTACAGGAGCGTCACTTCAGGTTCAAAACAATGCCGGTCATAGAAAGGCAAATAATTCTGGTCTCTCTTAAAGTAGTAAAAATCCCCCAAATCAAACACCAGTACCTAAAATTAGATCCACAAGCAAGTGACAGAGGTTACACAACATTCATTACAAGGTTGGCCAGGATTTTCCAGCAGAAAAGACCCAGAAGGAAGTACAGATCCACTCATTAGGACTTCTAATATCACAGTGAGTAAATTACTTTTTAAAAACATCTTGCATTACAGGGAATATTCAATCTCAGGGGAAACAAACAGTCTCTGAGCAGCTTACACTTTTGGCAGCAGCCCAAGATAGCATGAGGCACAAATCACACAAATGCCTGAGTTTGTGTAAATTCTGTGCTCAACATCTGCACGAGCTTTCTTCCTAGCTGTAAAAAAAATCATAGCCCAAGTTTCAAACATCAATGATGTTATTAGACACATCAGAAAAATCATGATTGTTCCTTGGATCTGAATCTTTCTCATCCCCTCCCTCTACCAGATATGGAACACCCCATGTGACTGATCCTGTACTGACAGTCAATTAAAACCAACAAAATCCAACAAAAAAGGCCGATCACTACGCTGGGGTTTACCTCCTTTAAGGGACTAATTTCTGTTAATTTAATTACATTGATTTAAAAGGCCTAATTTCTGTTAAAATGTAGGTGTTATTACCATGCAGGAGGTATTGAGGACTAGAAATGTGATTATTTGGGTATTACAACAGTCTATAAATATTTAAAGCATTAAACCCCAGAGAAGGTTAATGAAACACAGGAAAGTAACATTAGAACTACTCGGGTGAATTGTCGAATGGAAAAATGAACAAGTCTGAATATATTTGAATGTGGGATAATGTCCTGATAAGACAAAGCTGATACTGTATTACTTGACATTGTTTCAGTGACAATCCCTGAAGAGCATTCAAAATCTCCTGTGTTAAAACATGCAAAATGAGAGATGCATTAGAACATGAAACTGATTACTTATGCAATCTGTTACAAACAGAACTCATCACCCTGATTTTAAGAGTAATGATTTCATCATTGTCAATAAAACACATCATTGGAAACACTGGCTTGAGAACAAAAATACCCACCCTGACCTATAGCCATTTTCTTGGTCATCCTGTTTGCAAACCAGCACATACACCGTGTTCAGTGCCTGTCAGACTGGTAGCACCTGTACACCACGCCAGGACATGAAGCTGTTGATATGGTTTTATCGATGCTGCTGAGATCTGTGTGCAGGGGAGGATGCTAACCACGGCTGGGGTGTGCTTCCTGACCTGCCTGCTAGCAGCTCAGCCAACTCAGCTGGCTGCTGTGGGGTTTTTAAAAATGCAAGCTGACAACAACGTGCTCTAAATGTTGGACTAAGCAATTTCAGAGTGCATGTCTAGCTCACTGTCTTGATTCCTTTTTCTTTCAAGCTTGCTTGGTAAGAGAGAAATATTCCTGCCTTAGAAAAGCTGATCATAGGCAGACAGGCAGCATTTATCTGTATTTATTTATCTCTAGTACACAGTACGGGCTCTGCTTGAGCAGGGAGCACTCAGTCTGGACACATGATATTAGGAATGTTAGAATTCTAACAAAACCCTAACTACTTTTTGTTTGAATCCCATTAATCCCTCCCAAAACGAGCCAGAAATTGTATGTGGGAGCTCTCCTTGTCAAATCTTCTGTTACCACTCAGAGATTTACTCGGTGGATTTTGAGAGCCTTGCTCAGGATCACTAAATGTTTCCCTCCAAAGGGGGTTCTGTACATGCAGGATTTTGGGAGGACCCCCACAAAGCCCTCCAGAGAGAGGTACAATTGAGTAGGAAGTTCTGATACATCAGCCCAAGAGCAAAGCAGCAGAAAGGCAGCTCTCAGATTTCTGGGGCGTTGTGAATTCAGGAGGAAAATGAAGTACTAAGGCAGCAGGTAGGGGAAAAAAAAAAAATAGTTACAAGCCCATTCATAAGGTTTTTAGTTTTTTATAGTACAAATAGACGTCACCAGTGACACTACATGCTGGATCAGACCTGTCAGAAGGACAGGCAATTGCTGTAGGCAGACCACAGCACATTTTTGTGCCATGAGAGAAACGAGAACTTAGCTGAACACAAATAACTCACATTTCCTTCAGTCAGTTTTCAGCTTCCAGCCCCAAAACTACGCCTTCTTGTTCCTCACACTTAGCTCTGTGAAGTTGTCCCACTAACCCGTTCAACCCTGTCCCTTCTCCGTGGTCCTCCAGCAGTTCACGCCTAATTCAGATTATTGAGACACACAGTACTTCTCTCTTCGCCATCTATGGATTGTTTTCTTACCTGAATCCCAGATTGCACAATGGGGATGATTGCTGCTTACCTAATGTTTGTTATAAAACCCGTGACAGCATTTTTTCCTCTCTGCTCCAGGAGAGGAAATAGCATTTTATTTGAAACGCTGTGCTGAGTGTCAACATGAGAGGTGTTTTAAAAGAGCTGAGAAGTATGCTGTCAGGAAAATGTTTCCAGGCCTACCTTCCCTCCCACATCCAACTGTGTTGAAATAACCCAATGCTATCCCACTCATACTTGGGAAGAGGATGACTAACTGCAGCTAATTACTGCTCAATCTGTTGCCCTCAGCAGCTCTTGCTGTGAATCACAGCCCCTGGCACCCAGGGCCACCCCGATCTTCGGGCTCTTCCTTGGGAGGCAGCAGGAGCTTCAGGAGCTGCTCACATGAAGGTGCTATCACAGAGGCTGCTGTCACTGTTCTGGCCGAGCAGATGTCCTGAGCAGCCTGGCTCGGAGCCCCTCTGGCTCAGCCCTGTCCTGCTGGGGCTGCGGGCACACCGCACGGGGAGGAGAAGGTGCTCCTCACTCATCCCTTCCTCCTGCTCCATCCTGTGCAGCAGGGACTGAACCTCGCTCAGTGCTCCTGGAGACTGGCTCCTGCTCTCTTCCAGTGCTCCTGGAGACTGGCTCCTGCTCTCTTCCAGTGCTCCTGGAGACTGGCTCCTGCTCTCTTCCAGTGCTCCTGGAGACTGGCTCCTGCTCTCTTCCAGTGCTCCTGGAGACTGGCTCCTGCTCTCTTCCAGTGCTGCTGGAGACTGGCTCCTGCTCTCTTCCCACTTTGCTGCTGGAGACTGGCTCCTGCTCTCTTCCAGTGCTCCTGGAGACTGGCTCCTGCTCTCTTCCCAGTTTGCTGCTGCCGTAGCAGAGAGTTGGCAGAGGGCCTCCTGTATCACATTTGATCTGTTGACTCTTGCAGCAGCGCTGGACTCTGACGCTGTAGGAGTTTCCGTCTGCAGAAATATGGTAGCCCTTCCTGCCTCCTCATTCCACTCCCTACGGAAAACCTCCCTTTTGTTTTCCCAAATTCTGGGCCAAATAAAATACACCAAAATAACACTGGAGACACAGAAGGAATCTCTTGCCTCAAGCTTGGCCTCGGAGCGGGCCATGCAGCCATTAGTTGTCTCACGAGTGAAGTCATGCGGGTGGAATCCAGGCAGGGTTTCAGCAGCAGGGACTGCGGGTTTGTCCTGGCTGCTCTGCAAACAGGTACCCCCTTGTTTGTGGTGGCCACAGTGACCACTCACTCTGTTTCCATGCTAGGAAAGTCCAGCATGAGACTCTTCAGCTGGTTGATTTAAAACTTTCTAGGAAAGACAGGGACAGAAGGTCTGGAGCTGTGGCGGTGTAGCTGCCTGCTGGCCAACATGCTGTGACATTTCAGTGTTGCACAAAGACAGGAAAGCAACACTTTCATCAGTCATTAGAGCTCCTGCCTCACTGCTGAAGCTTTTTATTATTTCAGGAATATCTCAGAATGATCAGGTTAGAAGAGACTTCCAAGATCATCGAGTCCATCCCAGCCCTAACACCTCAACTAAAGCATGGCACCGAGTGCCACATCCAGTCTGTTTTTAAACATCCAGGGATGGTGACTGCACCACCTCCCCAGGCAGACCATTCCAGTGCTTTATCACCCTCTCTGTAAAAAACTTTTTCCTAATATCCAACCTGTATTTCCCTTGGCACAGCTTGAGGCTGTGTCCTCTGTTCTGTCAGTGCTGCCTGGAGAAAGAGACCAACCCCACCTGAGCACAGCCACCTTCCAGGGAGCTGTAGAGAGTGATAAGGTCACCTCTGAGTCTCCTTTTCTCCTGGCAGAACAACCCCAGCTCCCTCAGCTGTTCCTCACAGGGTTTGTGTTCCCAGCCCCTCCCCAGCCTCCTTGCCTCCCCTGGAAGTGCTCAAGTGTCCCAATGTCCTTCCTGAACCGAGGGGCCAGAACTAATATTCTCCTGATTAATCGGGTCATTCTGCTGCACCCATATGAAGCACTGAACACCTGAGAGCTGGGCCAGAGGCTGGCTGTGCACAGCACCACCCACCTGCACAAAGGCACCAGCAGCATGGTGTCTGTGCAGAGCACAGCTCCCTTACAGGGAGAGCTCACGTCCGGGACAGCCAGGCCAGCACAGAGATATTACAGAGCCTCCTTTCTCACTCAGGGCTCCTCAGTGTCATTCCAGGCTCAAGCACTACACCAGGAAGGGATCTGGGATTTGGCCTAGAGCTGATGGTGCAGTATGGTTCTGTTCTTTACTTGGAAGGGAGCTGAGCATTGTTATCAAGCTTGTGTCATCGCTGTCTCACCTCCAGTGCATCCCAGCTCTGCAGTTAATGCCGCAGCCCCTTTAACACAAGGCACTTAGAGAAGGTTTCTCTAAAATGGAGCTTCTCTGCTTCTGTTCTGTTTGAAAAGCATATTAGTAAGTAAAACCTGTTTAATTTATCCTACCTTGTAGAGATTTCCCCCCCCCGTGTGCAATCAGTGTCGAGACAATACGTCTGGTGATAATGAGCAGCCGCACACTGTGTGCTGTGACTTCAATTCTCTTTATGGAGCTTTAATCTGCCCAATTCCATCTGCCTCCTGGTCTAACAAAGGCCATATGGCTCTTCAGAGCCACCTATGTGCTGCTTGGGTGGGATGCAAGTGTCTGATGAGGCACTTGCTCTTCTGAGGAAATTTCCACTTCAGGTACAGGCTGGGGATGGGGTCACCCACTGCTTGTGGGCACTTCTGGGACACTTGGCCTTAAATGCCAAAAGGGATGCTCCCCACAGCCTGGCTGGACACACTGTTTGAGCTCTCCTAAACATGAGAAGCCTAACTGGCTGAACCTCATTATTAGTGTAGAGGTATTCAGCCCCTAAACTGGGTCCTGAGGATGCCCCTCTGCAACCTGTCTCCAGCCTGGCATGGAGAATGTCGAGTCATCTAGTACAGACAGCAAGATAATTTATACCAAGTGAAGTGCTCAGCCTCCTTTTTCTCCTCCTTTCTCTACGTTCCTCTCCTCACACTGGTCTACTGTTTTCAGATGCAAATTGCTTGTGAAAATGGATATTTCAAATATTTTGTCTTAGAAAGAAGTTCTCCCTAATGGTCCAGCAGCTTCTCAGTGGCAGCATTATTTGAGAGATGTTCAGGAAAGAACTTTACGTCTCTAGCTAGGCTTTCACACTTGACTAGAATGTGCTCTCACCTTTGTATGGAAACACTTGGGTGCTGACAAAGAGGCCCTTATTCATGGATGTAGCAGACACAGCAGCCAGCAGCAGCTCATCAAGTGTGCTCTGGGTATCTGCAGGGAATTCAAGGTAACAACTGCATGAATGTTCATAGGATCGCTGGTTAACTAACGAGAAGAATAATGTTATTTAAAAAATCAAATAATAAAATGTGTGAAGATTCCACTTTTCCTGCTGTACTCCTCCTCTTACCTAACTTCCCCTTGTATGAACTCCAGGTTTCCTCAAGTAATTCCTGGCAAACAGCCTTGCTCTGGCTTGTGTGTCCTATGCTCCACATTCTTTAGATTTTTCCTATAGATGTTATGGTTGAGATTTTTCCCCTTTTTTGCTTCTTTTTATCACATTCCCTTGCTCTTGCACCCAGCTCCTCCTGGTCAACTGGTTTTCCACCTCTGTCTGCCTTTCCATCCTGCCTTCCCACCTTGGGTGTCATGTGCCCCCTGCTCTGAGCCCTCCATCAGAGGGACCTTTGAGAACAGGTTAGACTCACATTTACCAGAAATAGCATAAGTACAGTTCATTCTTGCCTTCGGGCAGGAAACCAATTAAAGGGCTTAGCGAGGCCCCTTCCAGACCTGCTCTTTCTGATTCTATTATCCTTTGCATTAGTGGGAGAGCAGTAATGGAGCCACCCTTCTTGGCACAGCCCTTCCCCAGTGATGCTATCTGCCACTCCTGGGCCTGCAGCTGGAGCTCCCCTGTTGGCTGCATGTGCCAGGGCTCATGACTTCAATATCCGAGCCTCTGCTTCCCATAGGCTTATCAAATTACCCTCATTTTCACTGATTCTGTATCTTACAAGTAAGACAATTTATACTTATATATTATCTTACAAATATTATATATTATACTTATATTATATATATATTTTATATATAAAGTATATATATTTATATATAAATATATACAAATTATGTATTTATTATATATAATTATATATAATAATTTTAATATATAAATTATTTTCATATATAAATTATATATTTTATAAATTATATACAAATTATAAATTTATATATAAATATATGTAATATATTATATATAATACATTATATATAAATCTTATATATTATACTTATAAATTATCTTACAAGTAAAACAATTTATACTGCTTTATACTATTATTGGTTTTATTATTAAAAAAAGGGGTCTTTCCTCATTCTATTTGTCTCTGTGGATGATTCTGCAGGTGGCACAGGTGGCACACAATGCTCCTCCACATTACATCCTGAAACATTTGGAGTAGAGCTACTCTCAATCAGCCAGTGAACTCGCTGTCAGGTGGGCAGGTAGGATATCCCAGGTAAGAAATTCAGCTCTTTCAAAATTATTAATTTTCTCTTGTATTAAATTCTTTGGTTAATAGCTTTATAAAGAGCAAAAAAAAAAAAAAAATAAATTGCATGTAAAAACATTCTGGAATGAATGCCCCATTATACCCATCCAGCTGCAAATTGCTGTTATCTATTCAGAACAATTAGCCTATTATCCATCCTCTTAAAACCTGACACCAGCCCATCATCTTGGAGCCCGAAGCATAAAGCCATCCATTAACTTCCTTCTGCTTTGGACCAGCCCTCAGAAGCAGCTCGGTGTTCCAGCATCCTTCTCGGTGGGGCTGCTCATTATCAGCTCGCCTGCCCTTCTCTATTATTTTAAACGCTTTGGCCTCAACTTACATCAATATTGTTACTGGTGTACTTAAAATAATAGTCGAAAGAATAGATGACTGGAAAAAGGTGAGGTGGTTTGGGGAGGAGGAGGAAATACCGATGCTGCTGGAAAAACAACTTTTTTCTTTATAAAAAACCACGGTGTTTCAGTGAGGCGGCTTTTACAACAAGCACCACTGACTTCTGGGGAGTTGCTCCTAAATTGTACTGAGAGAACTGAGGAAGGAGCAGAAATTTTATAGAGGTATGAACCAGTTAAAATACACAAAACATTTCAAACAAAATGGATCTTTGAAACAATCAGAAGTTTTCAGAACTCTGGTACAGACAGTCCAAAGCTCAAAGGCTTTTGGGCTTGTGTAACCCTCTGAAGTAAATCCATGCAGCTCACTGGGCAGAGAACTCATAGAAAGCATTTTCAAAATCAAAGGCCTGACTACTATATCGTTTCCTTGGAAAACTGGGCTGTCCTTGTGCTGCTTGCCAGTCTTTAGTCACCTATAAATTACAACATGATGTGTACTTGTGGGTCATAGCAATTAATTTAATTTCTTTCTGCCTATTCCTTGAAAGTACTCCTGGCTAGCTGTTAGCCTGAGAGGGAATTTGTGAGTGTAGAACACGATTTGTTTTTAAAGTTGTGCTCTATATTGTTTCCTTATATTTCTGTGGTTAAGTTTTCTCATTGTTTTTATTTTCCTTTGAATCTCTGGTCTGCCAGAACACAGGAGCACAGATACAGCAAGGCATGGCCAAAAAACACCTGAAAATAAAACCTTGTGAGCAGAATTTCTCTTTTTCTTCCCTTTGCTTCCAGAGGAGAGCTGTTTGCAGTCCTGGGCTGCTGAGAGCAGCAGAGATGCTGCGTGTCCCAGCAGCATCCCGCGCTGGGTACCAGCTCTGGCTGGCCAGGAGCACCACAGGGATTTGTCCTGTTTGCTGGGATGAACTGTTCCTTGCCTTCATTATGGGGAAAAGTCTCAAACTGAGATGCTCTCAGGCGAGTGCAGGTGGTGCTTGTTGCCAGGAGCTGGCAGGAGGCAGGACTGTCCTGGGATGGCAAAGAACAGAACTTTCCTCATTCAGCATCTTTCCCTCCGAGCTGCTTGTAAAGGGATTCCGCTCTCTTCCCCCGTTTTCACCCTCCTGGCTGAGGGATGCACACTGCCAGCAGCCCTGAGAGGGGGGAAACATCTGCTGGTGATGTTCCAAAGCAGGGAGCAGGCAGAGAAGGCTCAGAGCCTCTGTCTGCAGGGGACCTGGATAAAATACCTGTTTCCAAGGATGCTGCTTTCATTCAGATGGCAGGTGCTGTCTGACAGGAAAGATTCCTTTCTGTACCAGTTTTGGAAGAAGGACCACTCTTCAAAGAGTAATTCTGCTATAATGAGAAGGAAAAAAGCTCCAGTGAGTCAGGATGAAGTTAGTTATTTATAAATTGTTGATTTTGGAATCCTGTTTCAGGCATCCAAAAGCAAGATGGTTGCATTTTCATGCTAACTCATAATTCCCAGTATGCTTTCAATTTGCTATGGATTATATATTGGGCAAGACTGGGATTCTCTTTTGCCTTAGATTGAGGTAAACTTGTAACTCTACACCATGGGCAGCCACAGATGCCTGGTGTCCTGGGTCTCCTGGTCAGCTTTTACACAATACTGGAGAAGTTTGTGAGAAATGCTGTTGTTATCATATTTCTTGGCTTCCACTGCACGGGTTTGGTTTTTTTTTGGTAAGAATTATAACAAATGAAACCACTCTTCATATTAGTTAATGGGCGCAGAAAAAAAGATTCCTGTGGGAGGAATTATTTTTCTAGCATAATGATAGATTTCACTAGGAAAAAATTCTGTTTATTCCAAAATAAACTGTTAGCATTCTAAGCCTTTTCTGGGGGGTTTTATCTATCATAATCTAATCAGAACTATTTTTAGAACAGCAGTGCATGATAATATTAGGCAGCGCTGATCTCTGAGACAATTTGAGACTCCCAGTCGAGATTCTGCCAGAGATGCTTGCCATGAAAAGCCCCATCACAGATTTGCCCCTTTGTTACAGGGGCTGCCAGACAGATCAAGGGCTTCCAGGGCCTGCCATTTGAAGTGTGTGCATTTGAAGATGTGCTGTCAGGGATCAGTGTGGAGAAGGCTTTTGTTCTGCTGCTCCAGTCAGCGTTTGTAGATGAAAGGAGAACGCCTGCGCCTGGGCCATCAACCTGACACTTCTCCAGACATGAAACTCACTCAGAACTGAGCATGGCATGGTGCACTGGAAAATAACACATATTTATTTTGCCTTTGCTTACCGTCCCAATCACTTCATAAAGGAATAGGGACTACTGGAACATGAGTAACCTGCTGGAATGGAGCATTTCCAGCACAAAGAGCAGACGTTTGAAACCACACAAAGTTCTGGGGCTACCTCGCACTCATTGTTTCCATTGCTTTCAGTGTGTTTTGATCAAGCCCTTGGCACTTCTGGAGGAGAGGTATTTGGTCATCTGTCAAAAAAATCTGTGTCACGAGGCCATCACAGTAGTAGGATTTTTTAAACATGAACACAGATACGATGTGGGGTTTCATTCCTCAAATAAACCCCTCGGACCCCAGGGGAAATGCAACAGGAAGTACTTTTAAGTCCACAGAGATTACTTCATTTTTATAATGTCTTTGACACCTTTAAGTTACTCAAGGATGTGTAGCAATGTAATTTCTTTTGTGACCCTACAAAACTGAATATGAAAAGAGGAGGAAGGGTGGGTCACTAAATCCTCAGCTTATGTTTGTCAGCACACCTGGCCTCCTCACCTCACCCATCATCCAGAGCCCACAGGTACTCCTGCCAAGGAGAGAATAACTTGGTGCTGTATCCTCTGGCCAAAGATCTCCAAGCACCCAATGCTCTTCACCTGATTATTTGCTGTAGACATCATTATTTGCTCATCACTGCAATTCAGCCACCCTGGGATGAGAGACAGTGTTTCAGGCAGAGAGCAAGAATTACGCAAGGGATCTAAGCACAGAGTACTGAATTCCATGTTCTTAATAAAACTGAGAGGGAGTTTTGGACAGAGAAAAACAAGGAGATTTACAAAGAAAGTGATGCAGAATTTTAACTGACACAAATAGTTGAGTCCCTGATTTTATTTCTGAGCTTCAAGCACCACCATATCAAACATTGCCTGCTAAATAACGTGCTGGAGATGGGCTCAGGGGAAAATGCTGCCAACGCTATTTTCTAATATTTTTTAGGAGAAAAAAAGGACTGACCCTGTCTACATTTTGAGTACCTTGTAAGAAGGCCTTGTGCCCAGAGAAGCAGACGCAATGGGTGACTGACTGATGTAATCCCACCAGTTGGTGTCTACCACAAAGCTCTGCTTTCTGCCAGAGGATGAGTCAATTATGGCAAAGCAAGGCTGTTATCAAGCACAGCACCTTCTCCTCCTCTCTCCTGTCCTGGCAGCCCGTGCTTTAGGCTGGACACACTTTGGCACCCCGGTGCTTTTACTCATGCACACACAGGGAGAGGTTTGACCTCTCCCCCGTGGCTGGATCTCAGTGTGATTCAGGGGGTGCAGCAGGAGGAGCCTCACTGGAGAAGCTGCTGGCATCTTTTGTACCAGCAGCCATTTGAGGTCAATTTCTGCTCCAGTTATATTGCACCCTAAATGAGAACAAAACGTTACTGCAAAGTATGAAATTTACTGTTACATGAGGAAACAACTCTCCCTAACTTCCATAATCAGTGAGGGAGCCTCAGCCCTCTGAGGCTCTGTGAGTAGCTGGTTAGTGAGTGAGGCTGTGTGAGTAGCTGGCTGGTGAGTAGAGCTGTGTGAGTAGCTGGTGAGTAGAGCTGTGTGAGTAGCTGGTGAGTAGAGCTGTGTGAGTAGCTGGTGAGTAGAACTGTGTGAGTAGCTGGTGAGTAGAGCTGTGTGAGTAGCTGGTGAGTAGAGCTGTGTGAGTAGCTGGTGAGTAGAGCTGTGTGAGTAGCTGGTGAGTAGAGCTGTGTGAGTAGCTGGTGAGTAGAGCTGTGTGAGTAGCTGGTGAGTAGAGCTGTGTGAGTAGCTGGCTGTAGCCCATCCCTGTCTGGAGCCCAGCAGAGCACAGGTGACCCCAGGCAGCCCCGCTGTGCCCCCAGGCTGTGCGGGCTCAGGAGCAGAGGGGCTCCTTGCTCACATCACTCACCCACTAAAGCTCAGCACTTTGATCAATGCTTTGCTGTCTGAGATTGGAGGGGCCAGCACGCTGCAGATTTGAACCTGTCCCTCCTACCACAGCAAAGGGACACTGGGCCAGATTTGCTTTAACTGGTATAAACCGTGTGATAACTGGGAACTCCACTGTGTGCAACACCCTCAGCACTTAAGATCTCCAAGCACCAAATATAAGCACTAAGCAAGTAGTGAAAGATCTCTAAAGCCCACACTACTTTGAAACAGTAACAGTAACATAGTGATTGAAATATTAAAAGTGTGATTTGAAACCCAGAATTTTCACAAAATAGTACTGAGCATCAGTGACTGTACAAGCTAATACTGAGCATAATGCAATGATCCTGTTAAGTACTTAGGCCAGGAAGGGTTTACAGCTTCATTTCCCAATGGTAATCAGAAACAGTCCTGTAGAAATAAATGCAGTTATACTGGTGTAAAAGCCCAGAATTCAGACTACAGGGCAAAAGAAGATCATGTGTTATTTAGTGAATTGCTGCAATCTATTTTTTTGCCACATTCCCTCATCTCACAAGCACATCTGGTGTTTTAGGAACATTGTATTCAACAGTGGTAAAAGGACACTAGGGCCAAGAATAACAAATGAAAAATGAAAACACTGGGGCCTAATGCTGATCTCATATGGGTGTAAATCAGAGGGATTCCAGCAAAGCCTTTGGAACCACCCCAGTGAAGTACTTGTGTCTGATTCAGGATCAAAACTGTACAGACCAGAGATTTTCACTGTCAGGCCTGAAATTCTTCCATTCCACTGGGAAAATTTGCTGCAAAATATCTTTAAAAGAGCTTCTCACCAATATCAGAAATGCTGAGGAGGTGACCAAGTACAGCAGAAAGGCTTTAAGCAGCTCCTGTGTCTGCACCAAGTAATGTAAAACACACATCAAACCAGATGAGGCACAAGTATTCGATTTGCAATTTGCAGCACAAAAAGTGGAGTTTGACCACAAATAAATATATATTTTATACATAGTTACTGGATCAGTACAGAACGTGATTGCTCTTAAGACCTTGAAAGACAGAGAAAGACTTTCCACTGACTGCAGGGTGAGTTGTCCTCAGTAAATAACCTCCTGAATAACATACATTATTATTGCACTTTGTATTTCTGATCCTGACCCCAGGCACTGCCATAACCACAACACTTGTAACACTTGGCAATTTAACTAAGCAGACTGTCTTTAAAATGTAAACAAATCCCAGCTGCTTGTTGACAAAATTGTTTGGAGACACCAGACTTTAAAACCTCTCAGTCCCCATTTGTTGTAGGGAGATCCTGGCAGGGAGGGAAAATGCGTGGATAAATATCTGTGCAGAAACCACCTCTGAGCCTGAAAAATTCTGTTTGCCCTTGGAACCCCACAGGAAAATCCCAGAAGTACATTCAAGACACAAATCCAATAACTACACTGAATTTCCTAATCCCACCTTCCACCGATTATTTTCCCCGGTTGCTGCGCACTTCTCAAACCACATCAAATTAGAAACATTGTAAAATCACTGCTCTTCCTCTTCCTGGAGACACGATGCCAAAACATCGGTAAATTTTGTGTTTGTCACTGTCAGGTGATGCTGCTTTTATTCCATCCCACCCTACTTGTATTTTTACCTCGTTCAGTAACTTCCCTCCTCCCTCCTCTTTCAAACGCTGATGGAATCTCCCCGTCTCCCTTCAGGCTGCTGTAAAGGTGACAGCAAAAGGGACTTTTTGTGGATTTAGAGGGGCTTTGTTGGAGGTACCGGCTTTATTTATCCTCCACATGCTTTTCTTTTAAAACACTTCTTAGCAAATGAGGTTTTGGAGCCTGGAGGTCCCTGCTGCCCATCCATCCTCCCTCTGGTCCTGCTACAAAATCCTTCCTCATTTTCCTCCGTGCCCCTTGGGGTGAGGATGCCCTTTTAAACCGCACTTTGCCACAAGTCAGCAAGCTGCTTTTCTTTGTAAACACGAGGAATAACCCAGCCAGGGCTGCCCCTTGTGTGGCTTTGTGCAGAGCAGCAGTGAGAATGCCTGACCTCAAACACTGAGGCTCAGGAAGAAACTCCGAGATCTTGAGGAGGAGAAGGGTTTCAGATTACTGACTTCCATTGATTAGACGCTTTACAACTGATAGTGGCTTTCAAGGTTTATTTGGAAACCTTGTCAGGAGGGCAGAGATGGGGGAAGGGACAGAGTCAGCAAGGCTGAGGGCTTCTTTTCTATTTAATGTGTGCCATCAGGATGGGGATAAACAGAAGGGAATGCCATTGCCACTCCATTTCCAGGTTTAGCCCTGGGTTTACCGCTGGCTCAGGTCTCTGTGGCTGGAGGAGGAGAGATGGGCTGAGCACTGCCGAGGAGGGAGGGTGC
Organism: Pseudopodoces humilis; assembly: GCF_049639895.1. Lineage (NCBI taxonomy): Eukaryota > Metazoa > Chordata > Aves > Passeriformes > Paridae > Pseudopodoces > Pseudopodoces humilis. Next base: position 501,979 of record NC_142204.1, on the reverse strand, counting down.
AGGAGAAGGAATCTGGGAGTTGTTCACTGCACAGGATTTATTCCCTTCCTGCTCTCCAAACGCTTTGGGCTCCAGCTGAAGCGCCCCAGAGTGATCTGAATATTGGGAATTGGTCTGTGTGAACACCCCAGTTCTGCTCCAGCCTCAGATCCTGGGTCTGATGCCCTCCAGGTGAAGCGCCCCGCTGGAGCCAGGCAGCATCTGCACAATGTGCTGCAGGGAGCATCTGCTGCCAGGGACAGGGACACCTGGGTCAAGAAAAAAGGGAGAAGAGAGGAAAAATCTTATTTTGGCCAGTTCCCAAGAGCCAGATTCAGAGACTTTCAGAAGAAAAGTTCCAGGAGCTTGTAAGAGGGACTCTGGAGTTTTCCAGGATTTACCTTTCAAAGCTGCCAGGCGCAGCAAGGCTGGGAAACTCTGCCGAGGCCAAACTCAGATATGGACCAAGGCTGTAAGCACTGAAGTCAATAGAAACATCCACAGGGAAGCTCAGGTGTCAGCGAGTTTTGGTGAATGCTTTGGTGATGGGTGAGGAGCCAGCAGCAGAGTCTGTGCTGTGGCTCCCTGGAGGATCATGCAGTGAGGACAGGGATGTGGAAGGGGAGATGTGGGCAGGGGCTGTGCCTCCTCACCCTCTGCTGCTGGGAAAGCTCCAAGTGTCCCGAGCTCAGGAGACAAAAAGAGAGCACAAAGCAACCTTTACCTTCTGCAGGCTGTGGCTGTGCTGCTAAAGAGAGGGGGGTGTGCTGGAATGCACATAACCCTGCTCTAACCTCTCACACCTCCCCGTGTTGGAGATAAGGGTTGACATGGGAGTTATTTGTCCACTCAAGCTCTCAAAGAGCTCAAGAAACTGCCAGTCAGGCTGTAGTCAAACTAAACTCCCTGTTTCTGGAGTGATATCTTCTGCCAGGGTTAATTAATGTTCTTAATCTACATTTCAAGTGCAAATTTTTTGACTAAGGGAGAAAAAAAAAATCGAATAACCTAGCAAGCAGGTAAAAACACTGAGGCTTCAGAAACTGTTCTCCAAATGGGACAAATCCTTCTTCTGTCAGACAAAGCAAGTCTGGGCTGCTAGGATTTCTGGGAATCATCAATAATTATGTGAGCTTCAGGAGGTGACCTTGGACTCCTTACAACCTGATCCACCTTTATTCTCGCTCTCACTGTGGTTTACCACAACATTTTAAAAAGTTGAAGAGCTAAAAGAATTTTTCTCGTCTAGAATCTGTCCTCGCCTTCTGGAGGAAAATAGTGATTTTTCTCCCAAGGACAAACAGAAAACTGCTCCTCAGTCAGACCCCACAAAAATTACAGTCTCAGCCCCAGACTCCCATTATCAATCCAAATACACAGAAGATTATTCCTCTATTATTTCTCCCACTTGCACCCCTATGACCATTTCACCTGTGTTACTGCAGACTCCCAACAGCTCCAAACTCTCTGATAATTTAACAGGAAAGAGTTCAGATAGCACCAACAGCACTCAGAGACCTGTGAAATACAGCCTATGAGGAGATGGCAGAAGAATTATTGTTTTCTTCAAGACAGAGAAGACTGCAGAGAGACATGATAACAGTCCTCAAAAATGTAAACAACTGTAGCAAAGAGGAAGGAAATAATCTCTTCTCTCCCACGTGGAGAGGATAAGAATAACAGGCTAAAATTGCAGCAGGGACTGGACATTTTTTTTCTTTTTTCTTTTTCTTTTTTTTTTTTTTTTTAATTAAGTATCAGCAAAACCACTTGTGACTGTTAGAATGGTGTTACTGAAGCCCTGGGAGAGGTTGTCTCAGAAATCAACATATCTGGAGCACTTTGAGAGCAGGCTGGACCAACACCTGTGCTAACGGGGCAGGAGCTGGAGAAGGAATGGGGGACTCTTTAATATCCTTTCTAGCCTTGCTTTCATAAAGTTTGACGATTCCTTGGAGAAGTACACGTTCATTTATCACCCTCTGGGAGACTTTTAGAAGCAGTGCTTGCACGTGTGTGTTCCTTGCCTCCAGAGCCTTCCTTGGGATTATTTCTCTTCCAAACACGAGGCTGCTCTCTGCTCTCTCTCTCCTGTAACAGGTGAAGCTGTTCTGGCCAACCAGGACCTATAGTCCTACCAATACTTGAAAGGACAAATATTCCTAAAGAAACCACAGCAAATGGGCCTTTGTTTGCCTGGTCACTTGCCTTCACTTGTGCAGGAGCATGCACTACAGTTGTGCTGAGCTCTTCCCCCAGCGAAACACAGCAAACAGGAGCTGGGATGAGAATGGTCAGCAGGGCAGTCCCTGGCTGTCACAGGCAGCTGTAGCAGGTAATCCTTGTGGCAAACTCAGCAAACTCCATCCCCAGTCCGCTTCACTTGCTTGGCCTTGCTGCTCTCACTGGCTGGCTTCTTCAGAGCATCAGCACTTAGGCAGCCAAGAACCTTCCTCTGCTTTCTAACCCAGCATTTTTCCTTGGCCAGTTTATTAATTAGTTCCCATGCTGTTGCTGCATTTCCACGTCTCTAGAGCCTTCCAGTTCAGTAGCTGGCATCAGGATCCCTCTTGGTTAAACAGGTCAGGCTGTGTTCTTGTCTTGCCAGGGAGTCAGGGGAACGCACCCACGGCACATCAGCAGCGCTCCTGGCTCCTGAGATAGAGCAGAGGCCACCCAAAATTACAGGGTGGACAAGGAGTGTCCCAGAAGCCAGCCTGATGCGCTGACACAAGATGAGGAGGAGTCAGGAAGCGAGGCTGCCCTGCTGGAAGTGCTGCAGTGGGGCTGCAGAGGCTGCTGCCACCCTGCATGCCCCAAACCCAGAGCAGGGGGAGAGCAGCTCCTGCCCGGAGCTCAGCCTTGCTGGGGTGGGCTCCCTGCTGCTGGCTGTGCCCAGGGCAGGAGCTGAGCCCCAGCTCCATCTGCCCTTCCCCAGCCTCCCCTGCCCCAGCTGCTTTTCCCATCCCCTCCCTGCTGCCAGTGGAGGTGTTTGTGCAGAACCAGCTCGGGGAGCCCGTCCCAGCCAACAAAATATCCTGCAAGTTCATTTTTCCGTCCTGCTGGAAGAAGTTCTGTCTGGTTCCTCGGGTGGCTGCCCAGGCCCTCGGGCTGGCACGAGGGAGGGAAGGGATGGGGCTGTGCCATGAGTGCTGCTCCCAAGTGAAAATCACCCACTTGGGGCTGATCCAGAGCCTGCCCTCGGCTGCTCCCCTGGAAAATCACCCACTTGCTTTGCCCCAGATCCCCCCCAGGCTCCTCTCATGGCCCCGGACAGCAGGACCCCCATGGGAACAGCCAGGTCTCCAGGGTGTCCCTCTTGTCCTGTCCTGCAGAAGAACAGAGCTCAGGGGCTGCTCAGTGGAAAACTGGTGAGTGCTGCTGCTCACTTCTAGAATCCTGCATTTTCTGTGCCTGAGCCTCTGGACCATTACAGTGCTGCATTCTTGCATCATAATTAACAGTTGCTGCAAAGATATTTTGGAAAATGTGGTTCTTTGTAATCACATTTAGCAATGAGTATATCTAAATAATTGTGTTTGTTGAGGCACTCCTTTCTTGGGCAGCTGTTACAACCCACTTTAAAATAAACCCACTCCCCTCATAGGTTTTGGAGCTGAGCTTTGCTATAAATGACGTAGACAAACCATTTCCAAGAGTAATTTCAAAATTTAGAGTTTTCTCATTTTAGTATGTTTGACACTGACACTTCCAGGAAGGCTGGTACACATTACCACTAACACACTTTGCAGAGAGCCTCTCTCATGTTGTCCTGGTTTGATTGAAGGACTTACAGGGGCTGCCATAAGTTTTGGCTGATTTCTGTACTCATTCTGTGGGCACAGTACAAAATTGCTGCTCTTTGCAATACTTCTCTGGAGAGTGTGTTAAAAGAAAAAGCTCCTACCATGGCATTTAGATATATTCGGAAAAAATAGTTTTAAAAAGGCACATTGTCTCGTGCAGTCCTGCCTGAAATTTATGTACTGGTAATATTTGTTTATCTGCTAAATGAAATCATGGACACTTCATTCCTGTCTGACCACCAGAAAATATTTTGTAGTTGGTTTGATGCTTATGTCACATATAGAAACTCAGAAAACCTTGGCCAGCTTTCATGGGCTGTTTGCTGGAAGCCTGTTCACAAAGGACCTGTACAAGATGAAGTCCTTTTAACTCCCAGGAATGCTTTAATGAATACTGTTGGCACTCACCCAGGGTAAATTATCTATTAAAACCAACATATATTTATAACTTGATCAACCATAACATCTTTTTATGGATTATGGTAAAAAAAAACCAAGTTATAGCAGGTAATTGTCTATATTAGCATCTGTGCAATAATGTACTCACAGAGAATTTCAGTTAACACTCAGGTTCCTGTCAGGCCAGCCAGGGAGGTGCCTGCATTTGGGGTTAAATGCTCTTTATACCACGGGGGAAAAAAAAGGCAGAAACCAGCAAAGGCTGTGGAAATCAGCAGTGAGTTACCTCTTTCCCCTCACCTCCACTTCCCTGCAGAATTCAAACAATCACTTCACTGATGACAAGAAGCAGGGACCTCAATTTTCATTCAAAAGTAGGAACCTTGGTGGTGGCTTTTGATTGTAGAATCAGCCTGGTGGTTCCTGATGGTTTTTCAGCCTCAGGCCAAACCCCAAAGCTGAAAGGAGCTGTATCCCGGCCCTGCTTTCCTGTGCAGCACCAGCCCAGTCCCCAAACACACCTCCCTGCTTCAGCCCATGCATCCCTACCTTCAAAAAAAACCCAAAAAAAGCTGTTTAAGAGGAATGCAGAGAGGTTAAATTCATCAGCACTTTGAAGTGAACTTGCAGAACTAAGCACTAGTATTTTCACTGCAAAATGAGGCCTTTTGCTGGGAAGCATCAATGCAACAGGATCATCTACTGACAGACTTGTCAGCACTTCCAGGCAGGCTGGAGTATTAGAACACACATTTGGCTGAACATTTAAACAGAATATATTCCTTACCATAAATTTTCTGTGCCTCTGTAACTACAGAAATTCTCCTTCAAAAGGCAAACACGCCTACCTGATTTGCAAGTAGCACAAAGCAGCACTTTCTCTAAAATCTAGAGAGTTACTGCTGATATTTCTGCCCAAGGAACCCACCTAATAATAACAACATGTTTTTCTGCCCTGTGACTTGGTTCTGGCTGCACACATTTCCATTCTGGTGTCATTCATAGCTGTTTTTAACTTCAGCGAAAAGCAAGCCTTCCTTTCAGCTAAGACCAGGCATATCAAGTTCAACTAAAAAAAAAGTGTTGGGAGGGGAAAGGAAGGGCATTTTGGCTGGGGAGAAAAACGAGAGGAAAGGACTGTAAAAAGAGTAAAGTGCCAATTCTCTCTGAGATGTAACACCATCTTAGCAGCAGCAGCAGCAACCAGCAGGCACAGCTTTGTGGACCTCGCTTCTTGGCCCCTTGGTTTTTCATCTGTACATCCAGCAGTGCGCTGGGGAGGGAGGGAGGCAGGGAGGGAAGAGGTTGGGATGGCTGCTGTGGTGTAGAACTCTGCCAGGAGCCCTGGATCTGGGGCAGAACCATGCCAGGAGCTGTGCCAGGAACCCCTCGGAGCCCTGGCTGTGAGAGAACCATGCCAGGAGCCCTGGCTGTGGTGCAGAACCATGCCAGGAGGCTCTCAGAGCCCTGGCTGTGGTGCAGAGCCATGCCAGGAGCCCTGGACCCGGGGCAGAACCATGCCAGGAGCCCTGGCTGTGGTGCAGAACTGTGCCAAGAGCCGTACCAGGAGCCTCTCAGAGCCCTGGTTATGATGTAGAACCGTACCAGGAGCCCTGGTTATGATGTAGAACCGTACCAGGAGCCTCTCGGAGCCCTGTTTGTGGTGTAGAACCGTACCAGGAGCCTCTCGGAGCGCTGCCCGCCCACCGCTCCCTGCCCCCGCAGCTGCCGGGGCTCGGCCGGGCTGGCCGGGCGGCGGAGGCGCGATCCCCACGCGTGTCATGGAAAGCCTCAGAGGGAGGGCCGCCGGTTCCAGGGCTGCCCGGACAAAGGAGAACGGGCTGCCGCCCCCGTCTCGGCCCCCGGGCCGTGCCAAGGCCAGCACATGAATAGCGGCTGTGTTCTGGCTGTGTTCTGGCTGTGTTCTGGCTGTGTTCTGGCTGTGTTCTGGCTGTGTTCTGGCTGTGTTCTGGCTGTGTTCTGGCTGTGTTCTGGCTGTGTCCTGGCTGTGTTCTGGCTGTGTTCTGGCTGTGTTCTGGCTGTGTTCTGGCTGTGTTCTGGCTGTGTTCTGGCTGTGTTCTGCAGCCCGGCGCACGGAGCGGCGCTCGGCCACAGCCGGGCCCGAGAGCGGAGGGGATGGCATCGGACGGGGACAGCTCCAGCCACAATGTGAGTGCTCGGGAAAACAGCCCTGGGGCCGGGCAGAGGGAGGGAACAGCCCCGGCTCGGGGGACAGACACCGCTCCCATCGTTTGCTCCTCCGCTTTGGCAGGCGCTTTCCTCTGAAAACTCGCTTCTGCTTTTTTCCTTCGCTCCCCTTTGAAGAAAAACCAGCGGCAGGATGTCTGCTGTGTTCTGCCAAGGGCAGTTAGTTAGTTTTCTCCAAAAAAATGAGGGTAAGAGGAGGGATATTGCTAAAAAAGAGATGGTTTTTAGGGAAGGAAGGGCAGCGGAGGAAGAGATCAGCCCCGAGCCCTCAGGAGGAGGCAGCACACGCTCTACACCCTGCACGGGTCTGATCTGCCCCTCGTCTCACAAAGCCTTCCTCTGTTCGGCACAAAGTACCCTCAATCTGGAGGGGAGAAAAAGAAATAAATACAGCAAATACTGAGGCCAAGGTTTCCTATGTAGGGTTTATAGAGAAACAGAACTTCTTGCTGAAGCTCTTTCGGTTCTCTGCGTTCCTGTTCTGGGTGTTTGTGTTTTTTAAGAAGGGTGTTTCTTGTGCGCAGCGTGCGTTCTCGGAAAGGGCAGCTGCCCAAAGGTCTGGAAAAAAGAGACTGTTAGAGATGAAATGGAATCACAAGCCCAGAGCACAAACACCCATCAAACCTCGGAAGCTCAAGTCCAGATCTGCCCCTCAGAGAGCTGTGGAGAAGGGAAGAACATGAAGCATTGCCTAGGGCACAGCTCCCAGCCCTGAGGAGGTGGCATCAGGGTCCACATTTTGCAGCTGATTTTTCTGTCTGAAATGGTCTTAATCATCCTCAGACCTGGCAGCAGGGAAGTCACTCTGGGGTCACAGTTTCTGTTTCTTTGGCCCCTGTCAAAGAAATTAAAATGGTAAGATTTGTGGCCTTGGAAAAAATCAGGACAATGTTCCTTAACTAGAAAGGAAGAGTGAGACTCCCCAAACCTGCAGATTGTATCTCTGGTGAGATATGAGGTGCAGAGCAGCTTTTGAAGATCTGGGATTAGCTGTAAGGGACACAATTAGTGAGGAGAATGCACAGGTAACTATGACAGTTACTGAAAATGTACTTTATTAAGACTGGGAGAGATAAATGTTAGTCTTTCCTAGAACTAGACAGCAAGACAGAAATATACAGACATCATTAAGCCAGGAACTGATGGTAAAGAGAGGACAAGAAAATCATGTTAAATAAAAAGTCAAATTAACTCCCTGTATATTGAATCACTCCACTTGATGGATAGTTTCAGGTGCATCATCTATTTAAAGTCCAGGTATAATAGATGAAAAAAGATCACTTCACTCATTAAAGATCTCCTAAATTACTGAAAAATCTGGGGTGTCGAGTTTTCTCTTCCAACCCATCTTGAGGTTAAGTGAAGAGCCACCAGCACCTTTGGCCTGTACAATACTCAGATAAGTAAGCCCAGAAGGCCAGAGGTTCCCTGGGCTCAGGAAGAACATCCTGTGTGTCCAGAGCAGCGATGTGGAGAGGGTGCAGCACCACAGAGTGTCCCAAGAGTCCCTGTGCTGCTGAGGTGTCCTCTGTGTCCCCTTGGCACAAAACACAGGTGAAGGCTCACACATTCCTGCAGTGCTCAGAGACACTCGGTTCCAGGAGAGGGAGAGCTACTCACTGGTGTAAAACCCTTTAACCAAACGAATGCAGTTTGGTCCAGACTCCAAAGGACCTAAAGGCATAAAGTGCAAAAGGACCAAGCTGCTTTCAGTCTGCTTTCTGCAAAGCCAGGGAGGAGCAGAGCTGACCCAGGGAGCATCGAGGCATGAGCGGGGAGCAGCAATCATGCGATCAACACATGAATAGCGAGCGCCTTTTCCAAGACTCATTTAGCAAGGAACAAAGAAAGTTGTGGGTACAAGGAGTCTCAGGCATACCTTTACTATCACATGTAATTTGACTGCAAGCCAGCCACTTTATTCTATAAATAAAGGCCCAGTGAGCCTTCTCTGAGCTCTCCTGGCTCAGCAGCCTGGCTGCATGGCAGAGATTGTCCCTCACGCTGGGACAACCCTCAGGGCTGCTCCTCAAAGCTGAGACCTCTCACCAGCAGCAGATCTTCGGTAAGTGATTGATACTGCACATAACCCCCTGGTATGGGAACTCTGATTTGTGCCCTGCTAACTTTGATTTTATCTTGGTAACTTTGATGGTTTTTTCTTGGTGAAAACTTTTCCCCAGAACTTCTTTTCCTTCTTTTGCTTGTGCCTTGGTAGCTTTGATTCATTGTTGAAATGGTTGTGCTGTGTAACACCCCAGTGAAGCTACCCATCAAGCATTTTAAGTCCCATTTTTACAGCATCATATTAAAATCAGTTTCACAGATGTCGTTGATGATGATCCTTGAAGTGATCTAAATCCCTGTTCATGAAGAATCGGTGTAGCTGGCAGAATCCTGAGTCAGGATTCAGGACAATGGCTGAGATGAGCAGAGGGTCCTGTAAATGACGTGACTTGACAAGTGGGAGGTCATGGGAGAAGTGGTCACTGGCAGAGGGGGAAAAAAAGAGTGTTTTTCAGTGGGAAGTAGATTTAAAAGCCTCTTTTGAGTGCCTGCTGTGAGCAGTGAATGCAGAGCAGATATCTTCATGGAAGTTTCCAGCCGTGGATTTAGGAAGGTCTGGGGAATGCTCAGCACGCTGTGACTCACTGCTCCTCAAAGCAGGAAAGTCCTGGAAGCTGTGATACAGAAAAGGAACTTTTATTTAGAGGCTGAGGGTCCTGTGTGTGTGCACAGCACCTCTGAGCATTCCTTGTACAACATTTACAGGGACGTGCTAGGCAGGTAGCTAAAGCTGAAACACTGCAGCTTTGTCCTCATGGAGGAGACTGCAGGAAAAGGCAGGCAGCATTTTAGAAGGCTCTGAGGAGAACTGATCAGTCCCCGACGTTTTTTGCTTATTCTGAAGCACGAGCAGGAGCTCACTCAGCAAAATTGAAAGTGTCTGTAACAGGACTCCCTCGTCCAGCATGTCATCAGCCTGTGGAATTTGCCATCTCCTGGGGCAGGTTAGGAGGTCAAATATTGGGGCGAGCAAACACTGAAAAGAGGTCGGGAGGTCCAGTAACAATATTTACAGTTCTGCAAGCTAAAAAAGGTACCTTCAAATTCCATTAGCCAACAGCAGGATAAAAATAAATATGCTTTTCAGTTCCCTCCAGGCTGTGGCACAATGGCTGAGCAGACCACGAGGGGTTGCTTGCATTAGAGAAGTTGGACACCAGCTCCCCATAAGTGGCACCTGGGACTGCTGTTTAACAGCAAGAAGCATCTCCACTTTCTCCCTCACAGAAATTCTCCTGTTCTGTGTATTTCTAGGGAGTCTGCTTTCCCATTCTGACTTCTAGGAAGGCCAACAAAACCTCAAACAGTGCAGAGAGAGCTGCAAAAAGGAAATGGTGCTGAAATAGGAAAAAGGCACAAGAGTGTGCAGCCTTAGCTGATTTATGCCAACCAGTCAAGTGCTAGGAAAACAAATAAAACTGGAAGGAAAATATTTTAATTAAATAGATTAATTTACCTATTAAAAGATAAAACATTGACAGTGTTTCATCTGAATGATGCATTTTTCTCCCCAGACATCTCTATTTGTGGCTTCCAAGTGAAACTTTCACCTTCCTCTATTAAACTGACAAGACACCAGGCAGAGAGCAGTGTCCTGGTGAGGTATAGCAGATATCCTGAGATAGATCTGAAAAATACATTTGGGATAGAAACAGAACAATGCAACAAGATCCAGATCCCATCACCAATTTCCTTTTACTTCAGGAAACACGGGTTTATAAAATAGAAGTATGGCTTTGATAGAAGTGCTCTGGCTGATTTGTCTGTACTTCTTTGTGCTGTTTTGGCCCCAGACTCTCACCTCCAGCCCTTCCACAGAGATTTGCAGGGGGGAGAAGGGAGGGGGGAGCCACAGAGGACAGCTCTTTTCAGCAGCAAAAGGCCCATTAAATCAGTTTAGCTGTGCACCTCAGCTGCTGCAGCTCACGCTCTGGCACCTCAACACAGCCCTGTTTCATTGGGGATCTGAGGCAATGTCCCAGGCTCTGAATGGGAGCCACTGACAGCATCATTCCAGCACTCCCAGCCAGGAACAGCCCTGTGGACAGCTGAAACTCACACTTACTGCCACAGCTAGGCCTGCTGGAGCCCCAGATGGATATTGCAGAGCAAAGACTGGGGCTGGTACTCAGTGGCTCCGCAGTTTTATTAGATTTGTATTTGTTCTGATGAAATGTCATCTGTGTTCATACTGCAAAAGAGGTCATATACTGTATGTTGTGTCGTTCTTTTTATAGTTTCTTACTCTTTGGATTAAAAAAATTTACAATCCTCTGGGATGAGAAGCAGAAGTAATACCTCACCATTTAGGGAATCATTCATACTTCAAAAGTAAAAAGAGTAAACAGCTAAAATAATCGTTCTGGAAAACGCTGAAATTTTTGGCAGGAGTTGCTTCATGAATACCTTGAATGGAAAATACATCTGTGGAAATAAAGACAGGTTTATAAGTAACTTGCAAGGAAAAAAAGATTTCAAGTAATTGCATAGTTTACTTCCAGTGCTTGGTTTTTTGACCAGATCTACAGCAGGCAGACTTTAGAAGGGCAGATAAGCAGAGTTAGCTGCAGGTCTAACAGTGTGGACTTTTCCAAAATGCCCACAAACAAACAATTGGAAAGTCCCCCTTACCACAGTAAATCCCATCTCCCACATCCCACTTTCAGTCTAAATCTGATAAGGGCATGCAGAGAGTGTGTTCACAGCTGGGGCAGACTTTCAGTTTTTTGGTATTTTGTGGCTTTACCTTGTGCCTCAAGGCTGTGATGTGCTTACAAGTTCCTGGTTTGGGCATGTATTCACCTGCTTCTTCAAGAGTAGCCAGCCTCTCCTCTCCTCTCCTCTCCTCTCCTCTCCTCTCCTCTCCTCTCCTCTCCTCTCCTCTCCTCTCCTCTCCTCTCCTCTCCTCTCCTCTCCTCTCCTCTCCTCTCCTCTCCTCTCCTCTCCTCTCCTCTCCTCTCCTCTCCTCTCTCCTCTCCTCTCCTCTCCTCTCCTCTCCTCTCCTCTCCTCTCCTCTCCTCTCCTCTCCTCTCCTCTCCTCTCCTCTCCTCTCCTCTCTCTCCTCTCCTCTCCTCTCCTCTCCTCTCCTCTCCTCTCCTCTCCTCTCCTCTCCTCTCCTCTCCTCTCCTCTCCTCTCCTCTCCTCCCCTCTCCTCTCCCCTCCTTCCTCCCTCTCCTCCTCCTCTCCTCTCCTCTCCTCTCCTCTCCTCTCCTCTCCTCTCCTCTCCTCTCCTCTCCTCTCCTCTCCTCTCCTCTCCTCTCCTCTCCTCTCCTCTCCTCTCCTCTCCTCTCCTCTCCTCTCCTCTCCTCTCCTCTCCTCTCCTCTCCCTAGTTGGTTAAGAGACAGGTATGAAATATATTATTACACTTTGGAGCAAGAGTCACCCTATGCTTTTCTTCCCCAGCTGCCAGGACCCGAATGTGTGTGTATTAAAGTGCCAGGACCTGGCAGTGTGTGTATCACAGTGCCAGGACCTGGCAGTGTGTGTGGGATTATCTGTGCTGGTCCCAGAAGCCAGCAGCACTCCCACTGGAGCACTGACAAGCGTGCTCACATCGTGCTGAGAGGAAGGAGACTCTTTCTTGCTCCTCGATTGCTCCTTGGTTCTGCGGCCAGATGTGACATTTCCATTTTCGTTCCTCCTGCCTGGGCATGGCCAGCTTTCCCTTGGGGCAGATTTTGCTGAGGCCCTTCCCAAACACAGGGATAGGATTTGAGGAATTGAGCTCTGGGTTTTGAGGTGTCTGGGAAAAATGAGGCACGTGTGGAGTCAAATGTCCCCTGGGGCATCCTTGCAGCAGAGGCTGGTCTGGGTCCTCACACTTCATCTGAGGGCAGTGAAGGGAAGGTGGGAATGGCTTTCTGAGGGAGGGAGCCTGGCCCCACACCACACTGGACATGTCTGATGACCACAGAGCAGCCAGAGTTCAGTAAAAGCAATCTGATGAAGCTCAGACATTTCTGAAGAGAAAATTGGGAGGGAGGGAGGGAGGGAATGGCCAGGGGTCAGCGTGGCTGTACCCTGTCTGGGGGCCAGCTCTGGCAGCAAACCTTGCTGTGTTTCTCCTGTGAGAACCAAAAATGAGCAGTGACTCAGGGTACAGCAACCCCACACAGAGAGGTGAGAGCTTCTCCGAGAGCCAAAGGGTGAACAGGCACCTGCACTGCCCCTGTCCTGTGCCTGCCCTGAGAGCCAAGGGTTTATTAAACTGTCTCTGAGGACAGGCAACACAAGAAATGAGCTCCTGTAATCCAGAGTGCCCCAGGTGTGTAAACACAAACCAGAAACATTGGAGTTGGACAGCACAGTGATGGAGGGGCCAATGCAGAGGCTGCAGGATCCACATCACCAGTCACCTTGACACACTCCTTTGAACCAGCCAAGATGTAATTCCTTGTCAAATTACATGAATCGGATACGTGACTCTGTAATTACACCTGTGAAAACCATTATACACAGGATCATAGAACTTTCTACCCAAAACAACCCTTGGGGAAGAAATTTCTCGTGAAGCTGCTTGGGTCAAGGTTCAGTGAGTGCTGGAAATTCTGGGGGAATCCTGTTGGCAGGTTTAGAGAAACGAGAACAGGAAAATGAGATAATGTTCTGTTTTGTGGCTTGTTCATGCTCTCTTGGGTTTTTCTTTATTTTTTTCCCTAATATTTATGCACATTTGCAGGAGTTTTCTCTTCTGCAGTCACATAACTGAATAATGTTTTGTGACATTTAAAAGAAGGTCAAAGTTCACCACAGACCTTGATTATGTGAGTAAAATAACTGCTTCTACCAATCCAACCAGAGCCAAAGGGTGGCCAACCATTCCTCTGTAACCTATGTTTTACTGAAGGAGTATTTCCACAGAAAATAACAACACAGAAATTCTGTCCCAGGACTTGTGTGAGAAGCAAGTTCTGTCCCTAGTTCCCCGAGAGTGCTATGAATATCAATGAATTTAATTTCACAGTCTCCACATGGAGCAAGAGGTGTTTTCCTGCCTGTTTTCCAGCTATGAAGTCAAGGCAGGGATGGTTAAATGGCACTGAGGTAGCCAAGGGCACACCAGGAGGAGGAAGGAAAGGCTGAGCACCTCTGGATGGGTGAATTGCCACCGAGCAGCAGTATTCTTTGGTTTCATTTTTGTTCTCACTGGTTAAATTCTTAATCTCCATCAATTCTTGAGGGAGCTGCTGAGGATTTTTTTAGTCACCAGAGCCCTCTCTGTTACTTCACAGGGTGTAAAGAGGAGCATTAACTGAAGCTGCCAACAAGAGACCACACATAATTCCTTCCCCTGCTGAATATTAACTTCAGCGCCCATTGGAAACAAATTTTGACACACTTTCTAAAGTTCAGGCACACAGCTGTGTCTGCACCTCTTTCTGCTGGAACTGGAGTCACTCACCCACACCGGTGTGGTGTGAAACCCTGAGGCCAAAGAGAAACAAGCTGAAATATGTTAAACAGAAATTCTGACTCAGAATGACCATACAGGTTCTTGATGCAACTTTTCAACTTGAACTTTGCACCTCCTTCTGGCTGATTCAAGATGAAATGTTGCTGCATGTCCCTGTGTGATTTCAGGCTGTGGCCACACGGTTTTTGCTGACTGAAGCTGGAGCAGGGAGGTTCAGCCTTCCTCATGACCACCATCAATTATTATTGCTGACTCAATGCAATGCTCAAAGCAATCACTCTATCAAGAATGTCTGGGCTAGGAAACCTCCATTACTGAGTGTCTAAGCTCACCCAGATCATTGTGAAAGAACTTGTTTAAGGAATATGTCTGGACAGAGACAGGAACAGCAGCTCCTTTCCACAGGCCCTCATCTATCTTACTGCAATGGGATAATTGCTCAAATTCTTGAACATTTCTTAGCTGGTTAAGTTAGCTGAAGATCTAGTTCTTCTGTGATTATCAGAAGACAGCAGGTATTCAGTCTGGGTTCTTCTTCACTTGGCTGTAAGAATTAAGGCAAACAGTTAACAAATATGAACACAATAAAAACTATTCCTACATAAACATTGGCACCTGGGGTTTTTCTCACCTTTTGCCCATGGTGATACCTTGATTGGCAATCCACACTGATCAGGGAGACATCCACCAAAGGATTGATATGCTACAAGAAAACACACTGCTCTGCTGTTTGCTTTTAGCCAGAACAGATTTTTGGTTAAACCATCCTCACGTGCTGGATTCCTGGGAGCTGACTCTGGTTCCTTAGCCAGCCCCCATTTTTGGCATGTGCTTGTGAAAAAGTCGCCGAAGGGAGTTGTGCCAAAGGGCTTTTACTCTGCTCTTAATGGCTCCACGTAGAGTCTGAAGGAATCTGAAGCGCTCACAAAATGTGGTTTCCCCTCTGGTGTTTGCTGTTCAGCTGGCTCAGCAGCTCAGCCATTTAAAACCATTGTGAGTGGATTTAGCACTTGTGAAATAATGCTGGCCTGTTCAGACCCAGAGAGGGATGGGCAAAGTCCACTGGTACAATAAAAGCCCCTCTTACCTCCTTCTCCTGTGAGGAGCCAGGGTGCAGTGGAGTTGGAGGGAGGAAACTGCTCCCAGGCAGGTGCAGGCACACAGACATCGGGTGCAAGAGACAGCAACTACCAAAATAAAAACAGCTAACGTGTGTTCACAGGTAGGAATAACTTCTGTATCCCAGAAGCAGAAAAAACCCAACCAAACAAAAAAAAACACCCCAAAACAAAACAAAACAATACAAAACAAACAAAAAACCACCCAAAACAAAATAACCAAACCCACACCAAAACAAGCACACCAAAACCTCACTAAGTAAGCACAGGGAGAAAATCGTGAAGGAGAAGGGAAAAAAAAAGAGGAGCACAGCCCCAGAAGATAGAGCTCCAGCAGGGTGTGTTCCATAAAATCCCAGAGTCTGAGTGCTGCTCAGCCAAATGGGGGGAGCAGATCCAGAGAACAGAGCCCCAGAGGTCTCTGTCCCCAGAAACCAGAGCAGATGGAGTGCCCCACTTCCTCCTAGTCTGAGCTGCTACCTATAGCAGGAGGTGTGTTCTGTCCCTGAGCTGATCCAATGCCCAGTTATTCTGCTGAGACCATAAAAAAGGAGATAACAGGCACGCTGTAGATCTGTATCCTCGTGCAGAGATCTGAACCCAGAACCAGGCTCAGACAAGCAGCTCCAGAGCAGATGGCAACAGGTCTTGGTGGCTGCTCAATAGATTGGCTTTTGGTCATATTTGGAATCAGATTCTGGTTCATTTCCAATCCTTCTGCCTTCAGCCACGAGCCTCCAGCCACCCCCTGAGCTGCAGGGGCACTTGGAGGGGTTTTGGGGCACCGCGGGTCCCTGCCTGGGAAGGGAAGGGCTGGGGAGGTGAGCTCAGCTCTTTGGGGCCAGATGCAGAGAAGGGTGTCCCTGCCATCACCAGCAGCAAAGAATGGCTAAAAAATAAAAAAATACATCACTCTATGGCTGCAAATGATAACAACACATTCCTCTTTATTCTGATCCAAAAGCAATTTTTTCTTCCTTTGTTCCCCTCCCTGTGTTTTCCTATCTGATGAGAACTTGTTTCTCAGCCAGGAGCCCGGCCAGCCTGTTATTGGTGTGCCTGACATCGTTTTTATGTTCCTCCCATTTTTTTGTTTTACCTATTATCAAATGACTTATGAAAAGCAAAGTTCAGCCAAGCAAACCTCAAAGGAATTATGCAAGAGGCAGCAGCCCTGAGCTTTGCCACAAGCCCCGTGCAGGAGAGGCGATGTGGATTGATAAATCTGTTTGTGGGGTACTGTGTGGGTACACAGAGGTGCAGATACAGCTGGCAGGGGCTGTTCCCAGTGGCTATCCCTCAATCAAACGCTGTCTCTAGCCCTGCTCTCCACCTCTCTGAGAACTGAGGGGCACTATCCAGCCCAGCAACTCCTATCATTCCATAGGGATGATACAATTCCATGGACATGATACATTTGTACCCTGCACGCTGACAGAGTACTTCCCTCTCCTTATCAGCTGCTCAGTGGGCGTAATTGTGAGGCTGGTTCAGCAGAAATGGGAGCCACACTTGTGTCAGGACCAGCCAAACACACAGGCTGAGAGAAGGCTGTGATTTCCTGATCACAATCTTTGTACAGAAAGATCTACGGGCTTTAAAGGCCCCTTTCTCCTTTTGGAGCCTTGGGAAGGGCAGGCAGGACTCTGGCTCCTCTGGGTGGGCTGCAGAGGATTCTTTGGGGATGTAAAATTGTGGGAATATTGTATCTGTTACACAGCAGCATTCAGTCTGCCTCTTGCCCAAGGCACACGGGATACGTGCACAGTCAGTGCTAACATGTTGATACCTGTGAGCAGAGGGAAATTCACATTCTGTACTCCAGTGCTGCAGGAGCTGAGGTGTTGAGATGATGCAGGGAGGGCAGAGGATGGATTACAAGGTAAAAGGTCTTCAGAAGGCTCAGGAAAACAAAACTGTTTGGTGCCAGGGTCAAAAACTGGAGAGAAAAATTACAGTGATTTCACTAAATACTTATCTCCCTATCAGGTAGGGATAAATATATATTAAAAGTCACTGGTCATGTTAATAATATTAATAAGAGCAAAAAAGTTTCTTTTGCCCACTTTCTCTGGTCATGCTAGCAGCAGCACCAGAGTATCAGGGTGCCCAAACAGAATATGAGAAGTCATGAATAAGAAAAAAAAGAGGCAAATTGGCATTTCTTTTTGTTGGGTTTTGTTTAGGATTTATTTTTTAGGGGAAGGAAAAAAATAAAAAAGACTGTAGTGAGTGCACAGAAAGGCACCACAAAACTCCAGGACTACTGCACAAGATATTGACAGTAAAGGCAGAAACCCAGAAGGGAAGGGTGTGATCAGGAGTGAATAAACCATAGGGATAAATTCCTCAATCATTTCATGCTGGGTGTTGTAAATGTTTCAGTGCACAGCTAAAGTGGGGAGCTAATATGAGCCTTTTGAAATATGGCCAAATAAAGACCAGCACAACTGCCTTTTAAACAGATTCATCCAATGCCCATCTGTCCTACATGGTCCAGGGTTTTTCTTCCTCCTTCTTTGGCTATCCCCTTACAAGAGTCCAGCTTTGGTACACAATGCTTTCTGAGTGAGCCCCACCTGAAATCCAGGGCATTTCTTCTGCAGCAGTGGTTCCCACTTCTTCTGTCCCTTGGCCACCTTGAAGGGACAAACTACAGGATAAACACAGGTACAGTGAGAAAGGAGCCACACAAAACTTCAGCTCCTGCAAAGTTTTGTTTTCCCCCTCCTAAAAGTTAACGTGTTCAGTGTCTGAATGTGAATGTTTCTTCAGAGCAAGACTGTGTTTGCAGAAGCTGGGCATTCAATCATCAGAAAAATGGTTATTCTGCTTTAATCTCCTCCCATTCCTATTGTGGCTCTGAGGGATTTGCTCCCCTGAGCAGTCTCCCGGGAAGGCCTCATTTGCTACACCCCTTTCCAAAGGTCTCTCAGAGCAACCTGCACTCAGGAGAGCTCTGAAAAACACAGTTGTCACTCTGGGGATCTGGGCCTCCCTTGAATTTCTGCCGTGCTGTACTATAGCTCCTCATTATAAAGTTAGCTCTTAAAGGTTCTTTGTCTCTGCAGGGTTGAAAGTTGCTGACTGAATGTCTGGGTCCAATTTTCCACCAGTCCTCCTTTAACTGGCCGTTCTCAGCTGTGCAAAGCGCTTGCATAATGCTGCAGGATCATTCACACATCAATCTTATTTTACATTTTGAACCTGTTTTGCAGAGGGGCTAATGAGAAAACAAAAGACAACCTGAATAATAAGTCACCAGAAAAAACCACTGTCCTAATCCTTTAATATAGAGCCAGAACAGCAGTTCTTTTCACAGAGGGAAGAGGAGGGACATTTTTCTAATCTGAGAATGTAATTCCCAGGGACAGTGTATGAGAAAACAGCAGTAATCTACAGAACACCCAGGAACAGTTGCTGAAAGATTCCCAGGGTGTTACTTTTGGCAGGACATCAGGTTCCAATAAAACCCTCTGAAAACACTAGCCTAACAACAACAATAATAATAATATTTTACACAGATGAAGAGTCTTTTATCTAAGGCTCACTGCAAATGATGAACGAGCTTCTTGAGGAGAGGTGGATAAAACCAATGCTCCACAGATATTGCCACTGATTTGGTGATGCAGAAAACAGGTTATTGTGTGCAGACTTTGGAGGGCACACAGAAGAGTTAACATGCACGGGCAAGCTTGGGAGCATTCTTTATGGTGAACTTTCCTGGGCATGGTAATGTATTTTTGAACGTTTTCAGTAAATCAGCTGCTGAATTCCTCACACACAACCTGAGCACCTGTACACAAATCAAGCAAGCAATGATTGATTACGTGGTGTAAATACACAGAGCACTTGCTGAGTTCATTCACAGCCACTTCACTGGAATGTGAAGTTCTGTGTACTCTGCCTCAGTTCCTTCCTGGCGTGCTCTTGGATGTTTTCTGAGAGCAGCCTGGACTTTAGATATGTATCCAAGCACAGATGAGTGTATGAAAAGCTATGGACTGGAAGGGAGAGGCTGGTGTGAGCTGGAAGTTTTGGATCCAGACTTTCACCTTGCACTGTGAGCCCATCCCTGCAGGGGAGCTGCTCCACAGTGTGGCTCCCTTCCACAAAACCTGAAATTCTGCCTCACTCTGGGCCACACATGAATCTCAGCCTCTATTTCATGTGCCACACTGTCAAGATGTTGCTTGTGGTGTCCCAGTGGCAAAACCTGCAGTGAAATACAGCTTCTACTGCATCATTAACAGTTTTCATGGCTGAATTGGATTGCATGTGACTTTTTGGCATGAACATATCATCAAATGCTGCTGCCCTGACCTTACCTAGGTGACCTTAAGAGGACAGCATATATCGAGATAAGTGGTTCCTTTCCTCAGGGCCTCCCAGTTTATATTTCACAGGAAGATTACATCTTGCTCTTTGGAGCCACTTTCAGAGCCAGCATCACTCTTATTTCCCAGTACAGCACTCTCCTCAGACAGCAGAAGCTGCTGAGCTGTCTGGGCCTGGACCCTGGAGTTCCTACTCACTGCTTACATGAAGGAAACTGTGAGAAACAAGTCGTGTTTCCTCTGTGTCATAAGGGTAACAACACCAGCAGCAGAGGTTTGCCAAGGCAGCCCCAGCCTCAGCAGTGAGTTATAGCAGAAAGATGAGATTTGGGGGTGGTCTAACAGCCTGCTGCTCCCAATAGGGGGGTGCCCTGCTCACTGCAGCCCACGACCCTTTGCTCCCTCCTTATCTCCCTCTCCCAGACACATCCACCTTGTCCTTGTGCTGGAATCTGCCAAGCCCTTCTCACAGACAGTTCAGCTCATTAAAGCTGGAGAAAATGGTCTCTTTTAAAGATGTATTTATTTGTTTGTCTGGGTTTAGCTTAGCTTGTTGAGCTGGATTGGCTCAGAACAGAGTCTAAGGAAAGCAAAAGCACGAGAGAGCACAGGAGTCACAGCAGCAGCGTTTGCTCTGCACTCGTAGATCTCCTTAGCTACAAGGTGTAACCCTCAGAGCTGGGCTGAAGACACCCTGTGGCTGCTATTTTCACTTTTTTTTCCTTATGGTTGACCATAGCTACTTTCTGAGATGATTCTGCCAAGTCAGGAAGCAGATTAGCAAAATAATTGGTATAATTCAGAAGCTGCATTCAGCTGCAAATGCAGAAGAGAGAATAATTCTGGTCTCTTAGAGCTGCATTACACAACACCACAAAAGAATGAAGAGGGGCAGTTAGAACTGATGACACACAACTGGAATGGCTTTTATGGGTTGAACATACCATGGTGGGAAGGCATCACAGCCTCCAGGAGCTGTGCAATGCTTTACTCACTATCAGACAGGCCCACGTGGCTGCCCTGTGGCTGGAAGCAGCTTCTATCACCAAGCTAAAATACAGAGGAGCTCACCAAGCATCATGAGTCACTGCAGCATTCGAGTCCATTCTCTCTGTCCAGTTTTGCTTGCCCTAGACCTGGAGGGCAGCTGGTCAGAATCCTTAAAGGACCTTTGATACCAGCATTACTGGAGTGCTTTTGCCTCCCTACAGATGCAGCTGCACTTGTTTCTTGTCTTGCACTTGTTCTGTGGCGCTCAGTTCCCGTGCAGGGGTGACAGATGTGCAACTGCTGATGTTAGACACGGGATAAAAGTTTGCAAACTGGTCTCAGCAGCTGCATTTGGAAGTTAAATTCTGAGAAAGTGAACTACTCCCATCTTCCCAGATTCTGCTTTTGAACAGCCCTATAGTTGTGGTCAGACACTGGAGAGATTTTTGTGGTGTTGAAAGAACGTTTTGGAATTTCTTGTGCAGCTATCTGCCCTCAGAATTTAGCAGATGACTCACTAACATTCACCTCTATTTGTTACTGAGCTAAAACTTTTATCCCCTCGGCTTCTTGTGAAGTTCCACTCTGTATCCTTTCAGAAGCAGAGCCTGTTCCAATGGGAAAGAACAAACAACGTGGGCAGCGGCTCAGGACTCAAGTTTTCAAAAGCTCCCGTGTTAAATTCCCCCTGAGCTCACGTGCACGTGTCCAGAGAGGCATTTGCACACCTAAATCCCTCTTGCTCACTTCTGGCACACCAGGGCTGCAGCCACTGACTGCAGCTCTGCAGAGGAGTTTGAAGGAGTTCCTTTGGAAAACCTGGCCCAGAGTTTTGCTGATGTTCTTTAGGTGTCAGGCTCGCTGCTGCCTGCCACTTCCTGATGGAGTTTCTGCAGCCTTGCACCCATGGCATTAATCAAAAATCCCACTTTTTATTCCTGGCAAGTGGGAACGGTATTTCCACATCCCAGGTGTTATTGGTTCACCTTGCTGTACCTGTGAGTGATCACAACTTGACCAAGCTTCAACTTCAAGGAAAGCAGCTGTCTAAAGCAGCAAAGAGCACCTGACCCAGGAGCAGCTCACTCTTCTGCTTGCATATTCAGCCCCAAATATAGAAGATATGGCCAGAGGAGTTCAAGCTAAAAATACCAATCCTGTGCCATAGCTAGTTATTTTACCACCTTGTACCAGGGTAGGTGCACATCAAGTGAATTTTTCAGAGCTGTTTGTGGAAGTTCCTTTGTAGCACAACATTGATCACATCTCTTTCAACTGTAATTCTTTTCCCCCTGCAAGTGGGTCAGATTCCTTCTGGGCCCTAAACTTTTGAGAAAGGAATATTTCTTTTACTCTTAACCTGGAAATTCACAATCTGGTCAGAAGTGCTTTGAGTTGTGCAAGTCCAGATCTGTACTCCTTTCATAATTGTCTGCCATGGTAACAAGGAGGGCAGTGCCATGTCTGGTCCCTCAAGCTCTGTACTTGTGCCAAAGATAACCAGTTATACTGGCATAATTAATTTTGATGCATTAATAGCACAACAGTTTTCGTCTTTACCAGCCAGAATATTTGCCAGTAGGATTTAGCAAGCACAATTTAACAAAGATTTTTTTCCTCTGTTAAGAGGGAGAAAAATCCCTGATTTTAAAGAACAGGAGAGGAATCCTCATTTAGGGATTAATCACCACTTCGTAACTCCTGCAAAATCCACACTCCAGGCTCTGATTTAGTTACACACAATTGCTCTGGCTTACTAATTAAGAATAACATGGGTATTAGCCTTTCTTCTTTCAGGTTTTTAAATTGCTGATTTAAAACTTCTGCCTGTGTGAGAAGCATTGCTAAATATCTGAAGTGTAAAACAGCAAGGACATTTGCATCTCCAGCCAAACCCACAGGGGTCCAAAGGAAAGGCATGATCTGCATTCAGCACCTCCACCTATAACCTGGAGGACATCTGGAACTCTTCAACCTCCACTCTGTGAGGAAGGGACTTCTCTCCTGAGGGTACAGGGCAGATTCATATTTGGACTCCATTTGTTGTCACTGAGGGGTTTGAGTTTGAAATGATCAATTCCCTCCCACCACTCGTGTGAGACAAAGCAAGAAGTGCCCCAGGGACACGTGAAGCTGACACTACAAAGCCTTTCTTGCCCTTTCCCTCGAGTTCCTAGCAGATATCCAGCTTTCTATCCCCAGTCACACTCCATTTATTGTGAATGGAAATGAAAGGAAAACAGCTTCTCCATCTGACTTCGGATGGGAAAACCTCCCCACCTTCCCTTCTGAATTCTAAATTCTAATTCTAGTTCTAAAGTGAGTCCCACTTTGTTACCAGTACCAATAAGGCTGCTGTTAGGCAGGAAGGAGATGATTTACAAGGGGCAGCTGACCACATCTGCAGGGTATTGGTCCTCTTTACAGGAGGAGTTTGATGGTGCTGCTGAATGGCAGGGCTGATTACTCATCTCAGCCTGATTAAGGCAACATTTCTTCTAATAACTTGTTATTAAGAGATTTGTGATTAACTTTGACTTCAGCACTCTGTAGGGATTTATTATTTCCCTGATTCCTTTGAGCCTGATTTGATAGCAGCTTTGAATTACGAAATTTGATGCCATCTTTGATTCGGTTGCATCAATAGCTTTTTTTTTCCCCCAAAAAAGCTCTCTTTGCTCACTCCTTTATGCTACCAAGACTTGGTAATCTCTTTGTACCTGCAGAACATAATAATAATAATAATAATAATAATAATAATAATAATAATAATAATAATAATAATAATATAAAAGGGCAGCACACAAGATTACAAGATTATTTGGCTGTACCAAGCCAAAGCTCCCCAGAACACATGGCAAGATGGAAAACAGGCAGAGATGTGAGTCAGAGGAGATGGATGAGATGGATGATAAGCCCAGAGGCAGAAGGAAGCATGGCACAAGGAGCAGGGAGTGCTGGAGGCAGCCATTAGGCAAATAAGGCACATCCAACCATGTCCCCATCATGAGGGGTTCCAGAGGGAGCCACGTCAGCTTTTCCTGATTGACTTTGATGAAGGGATGCTGGGATAGTCAGACCATTCCAGCTGGGACATCCTAGACACAGTAAACATTCCCACTGGAATGATCTGCTGCCCCTGGGTCCTCAGTGTCAAGGTGCAACAGGAGGCTGACCGAGAACTCCTTCTGAAGATGATTGTGGTATGTGGGGTCCTGGGGGGAAGTGGGGGTGGAGCAGCATCTGCTTTACTCCTCAGCAACTTCCAAACACATCTGGAGCCTTGGCACATTGCATAACCTCCTGCCACAGCAGCAGAAGTGCTTTGGGGGGGGGTCTTTGGCATGGAGAGAAACCAACAGAATGAAAACCATTTGTACTGGACATTACTATTAGATTTCATTGTGCTCTGTCCTTCTGTGGGGGGCCTGGGTTCCCAAAGGAAAAGAATTGCCAGGAAGGTGTTTTCTGTGCATTTTTCCAGGTAGCTGCAATCATTTCTTTCACATGGAGATGTCATTTCCACAAGGCAGTGCTCTCTCTCTCAGTTAGCTCCAGAGCACATCCCTGGTGGTGCAAACCTGCAAGCTGCCCAGGAACACAAGGCAGTGCACATGGGGCTGCTTGCTGATTTAACCCTCAGATACATAGCTGAGCTAAGAAGTGCTTTCTCCATTTCTAGGTGTACTCAGGGCACTAAATGCATTTTGAAAAGCACTCATGCTCTGTTTGCAGCAGTAGCCATCTCTTAGCCAGGCATAGCTGGAAAAGCTGAGATCCACTGCAGTGACTTCCCTGACACCCAGGGACAGGGTACTTTGGATAGCGAGCCCTTCATTCCTCATTCTGTAGACCCAGCTGCTCCACAGAGGCTGACATCATTTGACCACAAAGTATAATGCTAACCACCAAGATTTTTGCCAAAATATAATTTGATAGCTCAACACATTAAAATTTCTTTTGGAATCAAGTCAGTGTCCAGTAGATATGCTATTATTCACCAGTGGCATGCATTCGATGTCTCTATGCAATCATCCAGCAGTCTTTTTTTTTTTTCTATGGGTATATCTGCCAAGATGAAAAACAAGGAAAAATGTAAACCATTTTCAATGTGATTCCAACTGTTGGATGAAGTTTTCTGAAGCACATTGTTGAGTTGTGATCTAAATTAACCAACATTCTCCTGAGCAGCTGCTATTCAAACAGTAACTCTCCATTTTCTATTTTGATTATGATCTGCAAACCATTGAACATGAATATTATCAGGTGGGCTACACATGTGGAGGATCTGGGTTCATTATGAGGCAGGTCATAAGGGAAGTTACCTCTTCCCCTGTAGCCTGGAATGATTTTATGGTCTTTTCTGGAACGAAGAGTTCTCTTTAAACAAAAAAAGTCCACCTTCCCAAATATCTGCTGGTGTTGCTGTTGCCAATTTGACAACTGTGACATATGAACACTTCACAGGAAATTTGGAGGTTTTTTGGGTTTGTATTTTTTCTTCCCTCAGGCAGCTCAGAGTCCTGAAAGAGCTGCTGATGAAATATTGAAGAAGCGTTGCTAACATCTACTTCCAGCAATATAACAGCTCAGCTATACCTTTTAGACAGAATAAAATCTTGGTATGGAATAGCTTTCCACTGGAAAATGTTCTAAGGAATCTTTCTGAAACTGCGTTGAGAATACCAAAATTTGTGAAAGTTTTCCATCTAAATGTTTCAGAATGAAACATTTAATCTTTTCACTTTGAAGTAGCTCTTTATTTTGTATTTGATCTACCTGGTTTTGTTCGTTACAAAACATTTAAAATATTTTTTGAGTAGTTGAAGCATTTTCTCTCAGCACAATATAGGATATTTTTCCCCTTTCACTTCTCTTTCCCTGACAATTTTGAAGCATTTAGCATCATCCTAGAACAAAGTGAAGGGAATGTAACAGAGAAATGAGGGTGTTTTACCCCCTCTCCTCTGGATGTGAGCCACACAAGGTCTGGCTCAGCTCCAGCTTTCTGCTGGACAGCTGGGGCTGCAGGGGCTCACAGGATCACCTCTGGACATCCTCAGTGAAGGTTTCAGTGCCAAGGCTTTGGCTGTCACAGCATCCACACTGCCTGCGTTCTGCAATCCCTCCAGGAACCACGGAGTGTGTGGTCCTAGGAAACACAGAGCCACTTCCAAACCCTGTAGCAAGATATCTCAAACAAACACTTTGTGTCTATTAACAAAATTAACAAAACAGTTAATGGGTTAAAATTAACAAAATTAACAAACTAGAAGAGTTCAGGCTTTACCAGAATGTTGTGGGGAGGACTGAGATTTTCTGCTTGAAACGTTTCCCCCTCTCAACCCTGAGGAACAGAGGAAGATCTAAACACAGTTATCTACAGTGAAATTATTGATCACATGTATTATTGTAATAATAATAATAATAATTGTAATTATTGATTACAGCCTGTTGGCTGAGATGCAGGCTATTTCCAGCTGAACAGAACAACTTTAACCACACTATGAGAAATTCAGTGGTGGTTGCCAGAGCGTATAATTGAGGTTGTTACAGGTAAACACCAGCAAGGGCTGGGTATTTACCAGCTAAAACCAGCACTGTTCCAGCACTTGCTAACCACCAGCCCCTTTCTAACCTGTGCTCACAACGTTTATCTCTTCAAAGAACCACAGAATGGATGGAGTTGGACCCCCTCTGCCACGGGCAGGGACTTGTCCCACTAGACCAGGTTATGTCCAGCCTGGCCTCAAGCATTTCCAGGGATGGGCAGTCCACAAACCCTCTGAGCAGCCTGTTCCAGCACCTCACCACCCCTGCAGTAAAGAATTCCTCCCTGATATCACCTGTAAACCTGCCCTACTTCAGCTTAAGGCCCTTCACCCTTGTCCTAGCCCTGCATGCCCTTGGAAAACATCCTTCTCCCACTCTCACAGGCCCTTCCAGCTGCAGGAAAGTGCCCCAGAGCCTTCTCTTCTCCAGGCTCTCTCGGTGCTTGGCAGAGGAGAGGAGCTCCAGCCCTGGCATCAACTCAGTGGCTGTCCACTGAGGCTCAGGTCACCACCTGCCCTGGGCTGGGCTCCAGGTGGATACAGGACAGGCTCCAGGTGGATACAGGTTCCAGTTGGATGCAGGACAGGCTCCAGGTGGATGCAGGACTCAGGTGGATGCAGGACTCAGGTGGATGCAGGACAGGTTCCAGGTGGATGCAGGACAGGTTCCAGGTGGATGCAGGACTCAGGTGGATGCAGGACAGGCTCCAGGTGGATGCAGGACTCAGGTGGATGCAGGACAGGCTCCAGGTGGATGCAGGACAGGCTCCAGGTGGGCTCTCCCAGCAGCACTGGTGCAGGTCTCACCTGGCTGCCATGCACAGGAGCAGAGCAGAGGGTGCTTTAAGCCCAGGGCTGAATCTCACAGTGGCTGTGCCTCAGCCCCTGTGTTTTTGTGTTACAGCTCCACAGCCTTTCCCAGGGACATGAACCCAAGGAAGTTCCTCCTAATCCTGCCCACCATTTCCACCTTTGGGATTTCATTGTTGCTAGGTGAATCCATCCAACAAAAGAAACTTCTGATGCCAGGACACAACCAGATCTGAAGGATGCACTGCCTTTACTGTCTCTTTAACTCTACAATTTACTGTCTTTTAAAGCCATGCTGGATTATTTATGGAGAGGAAAGTATTAAAAGGTGCAGATATATGGCAGAGATTTCAGAATGTTCTCTGGCAGGAAGCTGTGCAAAAGCAGAGAAGTCACTGCAGGGAAAAGACAGCTTCTCTAAAAAAAATAAAACTATCTAGTATTAAGAGAAATGCACTTTGTCATCATCACATGGCAAGGTCCTTACAAACACCCTTGATTTTGGAACCTCTTAAATTTACACTTTCTGGCATCAATATCCTGATGCAACAGATCTGTTTGGACAGAGATGACAATCTGTTACTTGATTAAACTGAAGAATTGACTAAGTCTAGCTTTACCTGCAGTGAAATAGATCAGTAGAATTGCTGCTATATCAGCAGCAGAGCTGACTCAAGTTTACCAGTGTACAGCAATACATTTCAAAAGTTTAGGAAGAGAAACAGATCCTCAGGAGTCCTTGGGGATCACTGAATTATTCAGTGTTGCCTTCTGAGTAAGGCTGATGCTGCACCACTTGGCTGCTTCTGTAGCAAATCCAGTAACTGGTGTTTGACTGGAGCATATGAAGGTGTCACATCTTGATTTAAAGAGTTCAGGAGATGGAGATTTCACCCCCTCTCTTGGCAAGTTATCTCCCTGTCCTCATTTTCAATTTAAACTTAACCTCAATTCAGCTTCCTGTTAGAGGGGCGTTTGTATGAATTCTCCAGCAATATTTAAAAGTTGGTTTAGTACCTGATACTAATTAAATCTAATTAAATAAAGAATTAATATTTCTTTTAAGCAGGACAGCTGCATCTCTTTCAGTTTCCCATTGCAAGGCATTTTATAGCATCTCCATGATTTGTATGGCTTTTCCTTTTCTGTGCACTCTCCAGATTCTATGGGTTTCTCATCTGTGAGCAAATTTCCCATGTCATTGTGATGTTAAACAAATTAATCTCATGAACACAGCTCTGCTCCTGTCATCACTGTAGAACTGCTGTGTCCCACAGCAAGCTCATGTTCAGTGCTCTTTCCATGAGGATCCTTAAAGCCATTTCTGAAACTGCCTTCCACTTGGATGGCTCTTAATGCTCCTAAGCTGTATTTCACTTGTATTGTAGCTAGAAATCATAGGAAAGGCTAGATGAAAAAGAGTTGGAGTAACCCTTGCTATTTCATGCCATATCCATGCAAACTGGCAGAATTACCTGGCACAGGGCCACGTTGATGAGAACCAAGTTACCTGTTCATACTGGCTCAGCTGAGGCTGCTTTCACTCTGTGGCACACAGATCCCCCCCTGCCTTCCCCGTCTCCACAAATAAATCCAAACAGCTTTTTGTTAAATGGCATCAGTTTCACGTGCCCCTCAGCCACATTTGCAGCCTCATGCCCTCTGTCACAGGCTGCCTCTCACACATTCTGTTCTCCAGGCCTGCAAGGGTCCTTTCTCACACTTATTTCAGCTTTGGGCTCAAGAATGACACAGATAAAAACCCTGAAGTGCCTCAGCCTCAGTCAGCACGTCAGCCCCAGTTTGGATGGTTCCAGCTCTAGCACTCAGCATCTGTGCCAGAGCCAGCCTCAGCACCAGCCAATTGTGGCCACCAGAGCACAGCTCTGGGGCTCAGCGAGGGCTGCAAAGGGCAACAAATCCAACAGGGGATCACTGAACACAGTCAATATCTTCAAATGATGTTTTCTGAAACAAAAAGTAATGCCCAGAAAGCCAAAGCTCACTTTATATTGGGCACAATCCTGTCTATTCCCTTTCCTGCTCTGCTGGTTGAACCCCATATCAAGCTTTCTCCTTGTTTGCCCTCTGCTATCAGAGAAGCTGAGCCAGGGTTACCGAGGTCATCTTCTTTTGCCTCTCTCTGGTCACTCTCCTCCAGACTCAAAAGGCTGCTTCTTGCTCAAAGACCTATTAAAAGTTAGCAAGAGAAAGCTGTGCACCTCACACTGCTCTTTTGCTTCCCTGCTGCTGTTTAGGCATGCTGGGGTTTATTTTCTCATTCTTTATGGCTGCTGGTTTTCATCTTTCACAGCTATTTGTGAGGGCTGGAAAGCGTTTCTGCATTCCCTTGGTGCTTGATTACCTCATCCCAGTTCTCTTTAAACACAAATGAGAACTACTGAGTATTTCTGCTGTTCCTGGATCATTAAGACTTTCAGCATCTTCTGCTAAGTAAGTGAGCAGTTCAGTAACAATTTCTACTGTTAGAAATTATTTTATTGCTGGTACTCTTTAAAACCCCATACTGTCCTTGCAAGGCTGCAAGGTAAAGGTTTCTTTTGCTCCCTTTCAAGTCTTTCCCCTCTTTATATTTCCACAGGCTCTAATTTGCATAATTGCTGCCTCCTTCCTTTTTTCTTCTCCTCTTCCCCATTTATCTGATATATTTTTAATAGCTGCCTTTACTTCCTCACTTAATAGGGAGGTGCCGCTAACCAAAGATGTCCTTGCTCAAGATTATGAAATTGTGGTTTTCAGTCATCTAGTAAAGTTTCCTAGAATCATTTCCAGTTTTCTTTCACACTTTCCTGTCTAGACCTCACAACTTCCATCCCATTTTCTCTTCCCAAACACATCCATTTATCATTTTCTTGGTTGCTTTGCAGTGCAGGACATGGGGAGCGTCACACACAGGAATAGAGATGTAGAAAACAGACTAGAAAGTAAACCTTATATCTTTCCTTAGACAAGGTAAAAGATGGAAAGTTCTTCATTTAACATCCTAACAAGAAAAATGAGATTATTTTCAATGTCTCTTCAGAATATGCTGGACTGGGGTTCAGGTCCTGTTCTCATTTAGTCTAATTAGAGAGTCATTACCAGGAATTACTAAGCTTGCACAGGCAGTCTCTTTTCTAGGAATTAACCAGCTCTACTCAGTTTGAAAATTGTTGGAAATACGTTTTAGCCATTACCACCGAAGGAAAGAGAGGCTACTGTGAAAACGAGATTAAGAAGTCCAGAAGTTTAAATAAGCACTAAAATACCAAGCACTCACTCACCCATTCCTATTAAACTTCCCAGAAGCTTGTGCTTTATTAACAGCAGTGCTAATTAAAGGTGCTGTTTGTTAGTCCAGCTGTGATGCACTTGGGAATCCTGAGGGAAAACACTAAGGCAGAGCATTGGAGTCCCAGATTTTTAGGAGTACCTCGGTGAAAGATGGAAAATGAGTCCCCTAAAAACCTGGGAAGAGATGGATGGAGCTGCCTTTGCTGCTCCTCCTTCCTGTTGCATGCTGGCTTTGAGAATTGTAAGGAAGCAAAGGACAAGAGCACGTGATGATGCAGGAGTTAGGCAGAACTGAAAGTGCTAATGATTATGAAATTAGAGTCTTGATTGCAACTGAGCACTGATTAAGCAAAAATGTGGTAGAAACAAAAGGCTACTCCTTGGTAGATTTTATTTTGGTTTGTTTCTGTTTGGGTTTGTTTGTTTGTTTGTTTGTTTGTTTGTTTGAGGGCCAGTGTGATAACACACAACAGCAAAAGTAGCATCCAGCTCTGCATAAGCAAAATGCCTAAAGAGCTTTTCTGGTTTTGTTTTCTGGGTGGTGGGGATTTTTTTGTTTGGTTGGTTTATTTCCCCTTTTTTTCTTCCTGGAGTGAAGCTGTCTGCAAAAGCATGAGGGAAGAGGAAAAGAGGAAGAGAACTTTTGGGAAAACAGTATTCCTCATAAACATTATAGAAACTTTACTCCACCATTTTAGTTATTTACCTGATTTTAATGCTGCTGTTTGTGGGGAAATAAAATAGTGTACAAACCAGGTAAAAATGGCTAGCAGCCAGGAAAAATTAGAAACACAGCAGAAGGACTCAGGGGTTTGGGGTATGTAGTAAACATGGATCTGTCAGGAGGAAAATGACTACTGTCAACCTCAGGAAAAGGCTTCTTCATCCCAGGTGTGCTACTGTTACTTCAGCCCATATGACTGATGCAAGGGCTGAGTTTTGTGTTTCATGTATAATGCAACAGGAGAAGTAATTCCAGTGCAGGAATAAAAAAGTTGGTTGTTTTCCATCAACCCCAGCCTCCTTTCTTAGCTCATTTTAAAGTTTTAAATCTCTTTCCAGACTGAAATTACACCCACATAGTCCTATCCCCACTGGAGTTCAATTTAGTTATCTTGGAAACACGACGATGAAATGATACTGCAACTATTTCTCAGTTATGGTGAAACCAAGACAATTTTATGGAAAAAAAAAAAAGGTTTAACTGGGGCAGAGAATAGAACTAGGTACTAAATATTTTACTACAGAAAGAGATCTGGAACATACACAAATTGGTGCAGCAGATTTGGTTTTCTGTGCTATTGGCAATTCTTTTTTAAAAATTAGGTCACTTTTCCAAGGAAACCTTAGTAACTGGCATATGTGGGGATTATACACTGCAGCTTGAAAGAAAAGGGCTTTTTAACAGCAGCATCTCCCATCCTATGTCTATTGTTTTTCAGCAAACAACAGAAGATTTGTCAAATTGGAATGGCTGTGTTTAGTCTCGTGTTTACTCTTCTCTACATCTGAATGCTAAATTAGAGTCGTCACATTGTCATAATTCCCTAAGCTGGTTTGTTTCTTTTTCTACTCAGTGTTCCTGTACACATTCCTTCAAATCACAGGGAAATTTACTTTGAACTTAACTATTTGACTTTTTCTGTGGGAAAGACTGTCTTCTGCTTCAGAAATGTAAACCTAGAGACAGGAGATGTAGATATATCTGTGCCAGGTGTAGGTGCTGGTCCTTACAAAGCAGAAAGGCAGGAGCAGGTGCTGTGGCTGACTGCAGAGCACTCCTTCTCTGCCCAGTCTGATACAGACTCATCCTTACTTAACCCTTGACATCCATCTCTAAACACCCTCTGAGACCTCTGAGGACAGAGCAGCTCTCTCTGACGGTGGCCAGACGTTGCAGCAGGTTGCTCAGCGAGGTTTTGGAGACACCACCAGTTGATCACTTTATTGAGATGAGCCCGGGGAAGTTCAGCTGTCTCCACTCTTGGCTGAGCTGTGAGCAGAGGGTGACCCCAGGGGTGGCTGCTCTCTTCAGGAGCAGTGACAGCAGTGACTGCCATCCCCAGCAGGCTCCCCAGGGCTGTGAAGCCCCCTGGGCTCGGGCACCATGTACCCAGCACCGTGTACCCAGCACCGTGTACCCAGCACCGGGCGCCAGGCCTGGCACGGTCAGACGGGCACAGGTGCACGGACAGCTCACCAGCAGGGCTGTGCTGGTGGATGCTGCTGCTGAAACCTTCAAATATGCTCTGAGGGGAGGATTGCTCTTCCGTGAGAGTGGCCACAGAGGCAGCCTCCCCTCGACAGAAACGCTGCTCTTGAGTACGTGAAATAATTATGAGATGAATATGAATTGAAAGTGCACTTCCTCTTGACCTACTTCCCAGGCAGGGAAGCACAGCTTGATGCCCTCCTGTTTGGAGAGGTAAAATTATCTCTGCATTCCCTGGGCTCCACACAAGCCTCTATTGTTTGGTACCAACCACATGGCTCATTATCGTGCCTACTACACAGTCTCTCGTAATGATTTCCTTCCCTCTCCTGTCAACACCCAGCTGACTAACCAAACTGGTTTCTGGGCAGAGAACTGGACCTGTTTACCCTGCCAATAAATGCACCTCTTTTTTGTTGGTGCTGTGGAGGTAAACATGCACAATGGCAGCGTGAGCTGGCCTTGGGACGGGGGCTGCTGATGCCGAGGTGCTCCAGGACTGTAGGCGTCAGATTCCTTCCTTGTCAAGGGAACAGACCTTTCCTACTCACCTGGCTGTGGGATGCATCTTTTTACTCCACCACAAAATCAATTACATGTTCCATTAATGCCAGTGGAGCCTGGCTGGGCCCTGAGCCTCCAAGGATAAATCCTGCAGCAGCTCAAGGGTTAGAGCAGGACAGCAGTGCCAATTCTGTGACAATCTCCTGGCATGAAGGATGAAAGCTCCAGAAATAGAGCTTTTGACACACGTCCTGTCCCTTCAGAGAGGTCTGTGGCTCTTGCTCAGGTGTCTAAGTACAGAGGATGCTCCAGCACAGCTCCTGCTGGCATTTCAAAGCCATCAACTGTGCTGGCACTGCATGGTTCTTCCATCAAAAAACCTGTTTGAAAGGGGAGAGGCTGCTGGGATTTTCTGCCCTGGATATGCTTCCCCCCCTGCCCCCCCAAAAAAAAACCAGTTCATGTGTTTTTTTAGGTATTTATTAGAACTGATGTCTTGCTATACCAAGTTGTACTGGAAGCAGGAGGGAGCAAGGGGTCACTGAATGATTTTTTAGTTAATCCATGGACCTGAATAAGCCACATGGAGAGAAGTGATAGGATGGTGCATAAATTGCCAGAACAAAATCTTCATCATTCCAACTTCCCAGGCTGAAGTCTGTAGGCCACAGCAAGGAAAACTTCTGCTAGGAGAGAATCTGGTCAGGGGCTGTGTTTTCTTTCACATGTACATGCCATCAGAGATAACAGCTTTTCCTGCAGACTTCAGCCAGGATGGATTGTGAGTCAGGGTACATGAATCACCTGCCAAACCCTGCAGTGCGTCAGTGATAAGAGAATACAAATTCAAAAGTGCAGGTGCCATATCAGCAGCTGGAGTGGAGCTGACAGAGCAGTGAGAGACAATGGCCACTCCTGAATTCTTTGCTTTGAATGTTTCATCTCACTTTCCACATGAAGATGTGACACATCTGAGTGATGTGACAGGTCTGGATGTCCATCTGAGCTCTCTTGCCTTGGCAGCAGCGATAATTTCATTCTGTTTGGGCATCAGTAGCTGCTGCTGTAATCTCAGGCATCACTGACTGATCTCACAACAACCAGGTGTGTCCAATAACCAAGTGTAGTTCTGCATTTACCTTATCTCAGGGGGTGTGTGCATGTGGGTTTGGGTTTTTTGGGGGGGTTTTCTTCCCCTCCAATGTACTGGGGTACAATGTTTTCTTCCTTCTGAAGACAATTCTGTTATTGTCTTCAATAATTCTGTTATTTCTGTTATATCAGCAAGGATGCTGAACAGGGAAACTCTTTGCTTGAATTAATTCAAGGAAACTGATTCAAAGGCATTGTTTTGGTTGTCGAAGCAAGCACAGCTTCAGCTGAACCGGGCTTCAATTCTCTCAATTTGTTGTCACAGTCTAATTAAATTAATCTTAATTTAGATCAATTAATTAATTAAGATTGCCTCAAACCCACGCAAATGCTGAAAGCATGCCAAATCCAAAGCCAATAGGAGTTATTAATCACCCTTGGCCAGCCAGCCACAGCCCAGGGCTGCCCACTGGGCTCCAGCTGCAGTGGCTCCTCCTTGCCCACAGCCCCCAGGAGGAGCACAGCTGGCCATGGAGCCAGGCAAGCTTCAGGCAGCTCCTGCCCCAAGGGCACTGCAGGCAAAAGCCCATCCCAATTAAAGAAAATTAAAGCTGTTTGCCTAAATGCTGCTTTGGCTTCCCCGATGCCAAGCGCTTCCTGCGACACTCCACACGTGTCAGAAGCTCAGAGCTCATTTCCCTCCACCTCCTTCCAAGTGGCTGGTGAGGCCTCAGACAGGCTGATTTCTCCCAGAAAATTTCTTTTCAGGCTATTTCTGATAATGATATTTCAGGCTAATACTGATTTCTGAGTATTTCCCTGCCCTGCTGCCTGAGCAAGGCATTGTGGCTGAGAAGTTTCCTCTGGCTGCACCAGAGGTTCCAGCCCTGTCGGGCTCATCGAAGGGATCCACGTTCAGTGGTTTGGAGAGAGCACTGTTCATTTGGAAATGGGACATTTATAAACCAGTTTTTGCTTCATGCTGGATGGGTAAGAGCAGCCAAGGCCTGGTGTCCTGCTGCTGTGCCCAGGGACGAGCCCACCCCGGACACCCTGGCTCCCCTGGGCAGGCAGGAGCAGGAACCAGCCCACCTTCCTCCCCACACATCTGCTGCTGCAGAGCTTCCCCAGCCTCAGGAGCCTCCCCAGGGACACAGGAACGCTTCCCAACTCCTTCCTACTCGGAATCTGGGAAGGGCTCCACACTGCTGGAAGCATCCAACCCCATTTCCTGGCTCACTTAACCTGGCTGATCCTGAGATGTGCTACCCTAAAAGCCTTTCTGTCTTCTGTGACCTGGGCTAGAAAGTGATGGGGTGCATCTCATTTTCCTGCCACATCTGGGACAAGCAGACCTTCACCATTTAAGGCTATCCAGGAACACTTCTTCCACAGCACAATTGCTCTAAATCATTGCTTTAAAAGCTGAAATGTTTAAACAACTGAGAATGAAGTTTATGCTTGCTTGCATTCTCTGTGTTATCAGCAAGTGAGGTTGCACAGAGTTTAGGTTAAGGCCAGTTTAATTTCTAAACCACTCTAATCTAATCTTTAATACTTCTTTTACATAAAACTGAACAGCCACAGCATCAGCTGCGTGAGACTCTGAGCCCAAAACATAAAACCTCTCCAAGCCCTACTGCAGTGTCCTTCCTGCACTGCAGGAAAGAAAAATTGAAGACTTCAGGGGGCTAAAATTGACATTCAGGACATGTAGTGTTAAAGCAGGAGAAACAGCTTTAACTGAGGAGAAATTTTATGGGAGGAATGCATGTCACGTGGTTTGTATCCAATATTCAGAAGAACACAATATAGGGCTGCAACAGCCATTAAAAAATATCTCACATTTAATAAGGGGCAGCTTTTACTTGCATGACAAACCTCTGAAGCAGCTCTTTTTACAGTTCCCCTCCCAAGCTTTCTTGTAAACATTATTCACTGTTAGCTTCCAGTCACAGCTTAGTCCAGGGTCTTGTGTATTATCTAAAATGCAACACAAAAGCATAAAATTAAAACAAAAATAAAATTTAATAGATAATTAATAGAAGAAAAACAAGAGAGAGAGCTCTACAGTTTCTTTTACAGTATGGATACTTCCAGCATTATCTTAAATGAGTTACATTAGCATCTTTGAAGACCAAAGAATTCTGATTTCTGAACTCTTTGCCCTTAGACTTCAATCCCTGCTGTGCAGCTGCTCAGAGAAGTTTCCAAATTATTCAGTGCACTTTTGTAATACCTCCTGACCTAGAATGCCTGTCTAGAAGGCATAAAACCCTTTCTAAACATAGTTATAGCCAAATTCATAATCCACTGGAAAAAGATTGTCAGTATATTAGCAGAGGCACAGGATAAGGAAGTTTCTTAATGGTGATGCTTTCAGGGCCACACTTTTGGAGTATAATTTAATTTAGCCCTGTGAACTTAGGCTAAGATGGACAAAGTTTTAATTGTTTTACTTCCATTGAACTCGGTGGAAGTCCCAGTACCACTTTTCCAAAGAGGGAGATATTGCTGCCCACCAGCTGTTTCACTTCTGATCTCTGCCCAACAGTAATTCACAATTTATGTTCAAAGTTCTGCTATTCCACTGGCCATTTTTATAACCCATTAAATCTGAACTGCCCTGAACTTAGCATGCCTAACTCCTACAGCACCATCAAGCTGCACTGGAGGATGGGAAGCAAAAGCAGAAACAATCTCATCCTATGAATCCTTCTGTCAACATAGCAAGCTATAAACCCAAACAACAGAATGACCCCACCCTTGAAAGAACTCCAGGAAGAAAATGGGAAGCCAAACTTAATATTTTTAATTACCAAGGAAAACCTTCCATTCTATCTCATTCTATAACCACCTTAAACCTCCCCCAAGAGCTTTCCTGAATCCTAAGGCAGGGCCTTGGCCCAGCTTTCCAATTATTAAACTCCTATAAAGCAGCACAGCACTGGATCTGCTCATTTCAGATTTTCCTTCTGTGTCCAGGGGTTTGGGTGTGTGTTGTGTTGCGTCTTTCCTTTGCTCTGAACATAAGAAGGGCTCCCTTGGTGACTCAGTTAACAGTTAATATGCCTCATCCAACCATTTATCTAATTGAATAATCCCCTTCTTTTTTAGCTTAATAGTCCATTCTCACATCTCCAGTTTTACTAGAAACCTTTTTCTTTTTTCATGTGTGCATTTTGATGTGAGGTAATTCCATCTCAAAGCTTTGTCTGCTTCAGGTTTCTGTCTCATATGGCCAAAAATACAGGTTCTGGCACAAAACCCCATCTGGATTTTCCTGTTGGTTCAGAGTCACACAACTTCAGTTAAGAGCAGCAAGACTGCAGAGGAACCTGAACATCCCCAAAACAATGTCTGTGTGCCCCCAGACAAAAGACACTGAGTGTCCCAATGAAAGAGGAGAACTGGGGAGGAAGGGGAGGAGTGGGGGATTCTTTTGGTTCCAGCAGCGAGCAGGGGCTCAGCAAGCTGCAGGCTGAAGGAAGGGAGGTAATGCTGCATCTGTCAGAATCTGGGTTGCTTCTGTTGCAGGCTGCCTGTGTGCTCTTAAGCAAGTCTGTGCCCGTCCTAACAGGACACCCATGGTGTGCTGAGGTGTCTGGTGCCACTTGATTCTGAGAACAGAAGCATCCCCTCCTTGTGGGACACATCCCCTGCCTCTGCAGTAACTCCTTCTCGACCTGGACTGCAGTGGCAATTCTTCCTGAGAGGTGACAGGAGCAGAGAGCCGTGCACTGACCACCTGTTACAGGCTCACAGGGACAAAAGCTCAACCTCAGCTGCTTAGAAGGGATCCCCTGGAGGCCTCTAAGGCATTTCACTGAGGATTTCCATTGCTTTGTGACTCTGACCTGTGAAGGTTTCCCAGCAGACTGGCAGACCCTTTCAGACCCACCACTTACAAGAGTTGAAGAGCTGCCTTGCCCAGGTGAGCTGTGCCTCGGTCCCCTTTAGGGAATGCCCAGGAAGGAGCTGATGCAGCTCTCTGTGCCAGGTGCCCGTGGCCAGCGCTGTGTGGCACGTGCATGTGACAGAGCAGAAGCCCTGAGTGCCACCGCTCATGGATGCAGTGCCAAAACCCTCAGCCATGCTCTCCCCTCTTCCCACCCGGATTCACACAGCTTCCTTTCCATGGAGAGCACTCCAAGGGTGGCCAGGGGCTTGTAAAGCTCAAAACGTGCAGATGAACCTGAGCTCCTGTGCCTTGGAGCAAGGTTTATCTGGGAATTGCTGCAAGAGGTAGAACACCCTGGGAATGGGAATTCCTGCCTGGTTTCATCAGCTTCAGGGCTCCCCTGCCTGGCAAATGGAGTGCAGGTGGATTGTGTTCACAGCACAGGAACACACTGCACTTCTGCAGGACAGCTCACCCATCCCTCTCTCCCCCTGCACATCACCCCTATGAGCATTCCTGTTAACTCACAGGCAGGGAAAACTGAAATGCAGGGAGGGCAGCTAGGATGTCCTGAGCCACATGGCAAATGACAAATGAACCCTGGGCTACCTCACATGAAAATCAACATCAGGCCAGGGCTGGGGCAGTTCTAAATACAGGGTTATGGGTCACAAGGGACCATTGTTATATGCTTGTCCCATTCTAAGATTTTTCTCTTCCCCTCCTCAAACATCTGCTGCAAAGCAGAGTCAGAGGGGAGCTGGACCTCTGGCCTGATCCAGTACAGCTGTTACTATGTTCTCTCAGTTTTAGAAATCAACCTGACCCCTCAACACTGGATACAAACACGCTTAGGCTTGGAAGGAGTCCAGTTTTAGGACCTTGCTTTATGAATGTTTTGTATTAAAATGATTTATACGAACACATTTGCTCTTTGGATCTGGCAGCAGCCTGCGATCAGACCCAGCTTTTCTTAATATTTTGGGCCATAAGCCATCCAGCTTGGGGATTTATTCATCTTAACGTGTTTAGCTTTGTAAGCACAATGCAGTAGTTACTGTTGTGCCTCCCGGCTGCTCTTCCATTTTTTATAAACTCATTCTCTCTGCTAACCTACTTTGAATTTTTTCTTCTAAAGCTGTTTTTAGTCTTCCCCTGCCCCTTTTCTTTTTACTCTTCCCCCACCCGCCTTTTTTTTTTGTCCCCCAAAACACTGGGATAAAACACTGGTGACTTGAATAGGCTCCAGCTTCTATATCCTGACTCTGGAAATAATTGTTCCCACTAATCCTTTTGAGTGCACTCCCAATTCCATATATTCAAAGAGCTGTCCCCCCCACCCCCCATACACACCCGATTGCTTCTGCTCAACAATCAGAGATTATGCATCAGCACTTTGTAATTGCTGGTGCCAAGCAGCTCTTGAGCCCCAAACTCCCAAATTGCCCCAACCCATGCACGGAGGCTCCTCCAGCACTGCCTCCAGCCTTCCCTCCTCATCCTCAGCTACCTGGAAAAGAAAAATGATCTTGTATTCCAGCTCAGACTGCAGCCTGCCAGTCGATTCCTGGATCCCTCCAATTCGGTGTCATAAATCCACTTAACGGGGGAGCTCCATACAGCTTTGGTGAGACACTTATTTGAGCGATACATAATTTATGTTGCCCTGAGGTTCGGGAACCCTTGAGTGAAGTTGGAGAAAGCTGGCAGGCAGCAGCAGGGAGTGCCCGAGGGGGAGAGGGGAGCAGGAGACGGCAGCCAGGGAAGGAGGGCACGGAGCAGAGGAGCTGGGTAGCAGGAGAGGGCGAGAAGGACACACAGGGCAGAGGGCACAGGGAGAGAAAGGAGAAAAGGAGGAGGGGAGGAGGAGCCCTGGAGCTGCAGACGGGCAGAGAGGGACAGGGGACGAGCAGGAGGGGAGGGGAGCAGGGGAGAGCAGGGGAGAGCAGGGGAGAGCAGGGGAGAGCAGGGGAGAGCAGGGGAGAGCAGGGGAGAGCAGGGGAGAGCAGGGGAGAGCAGGGCAGAGCAGGGCAGGGCAGGGGAGAGCAGGGGAGAGCAGAGCAGGGCAGAGCAGGGGAGAGCAGGGCAGAGCAGGGCAGAGCAGGGGAGAGCAGGGCAGGGCTGGACAGGACAGGGATCACCAGCAGCACCGGCGGGGATGCGCTCCCGCAGGCGGCCGGGGCTGCGCTCCCCCGATCCCCCCGATCCCCTGCCAGCCTTCCCAGCCTTCCCAGCCTTCCCAGCCTTCCCAGCCTCTCCAGCCTCTCCAGCCTCTCCAGCCTCTGCAGCCCTGCCAGCCCTGCCAGCCCTGCCAGCCCTGCCGAGCCCAGCCTGCCGCATCCCGCTCCGTGCAGGAGCTGGAGGGACAGCGCAGGGCGCTGCAGTTTTCCCTCCAGCCGGGAACAGGGCTCAGCCAGCGGCACCTCCATCCTCCAGAGACAGAGGGGCCCTCCTCTGACACCCCTTGGCTCAAGGACGAGGATGCTGAAGGCTGCACTGCAGGTGACATCTGTGCCCGAGAGACCTCAGCAGTTTGCTCGCACCTACGAGACGAAACACGGGAGGCAGAGAGAGCAAATGGAAAGGCCAAGTGTGGCAGACTACAGAACACGAACAGCGCTTGTCAAACCCACAGAATCTGTGCCTGCTGCTTGCCCAGGCTTCCACCCCTGAAGAGGCACTGGCTCCCAGTCGCTCCTGGAAGTCACTTTTTGGCTGGAGAACTCTCATCCAAACAGCTGGTGTCAGTGGGTTCTCTGTTAAACTCAGCAGTGATCTGTCACAGAGGTGTAGGGACACCTCAGAGATAGATCTCCATCGGGACCAGTCTCTGATATGTGGGGAGAGGTACTGGGAAAGCACCTCTGATTGATTTTCTGGGATTTTTGCAATATGATGAACTGAAGGCAGCAAACACTTGGCTCTGAACAGGAGCCCTGGTGAGCACAACAGATGGCCATATTGCAAGGAAAAAACCATGAGCACAACTGGACTAGCCAAGAGCCTCCACAGAGGCTGAGGAGGAGGGCTGGCCCTGAGCACCCAGTTTTCCTTCCACCTGCAGCATCCACCACGAGGTTTGCTATTACTTCTGTTCATGGAAAGCAGCCACTTGCTGTTGTGCCAAACTGGAGAAAAACAGCCTTTTCCTCTCCAAGTTCCCAGCACAGTCAGTATTGGGGTATTGGGCAAAGTGCTCCTCGGGTGTCCCCTCTCCTGCACACCCTGCACAGAGCTGCTTCCTCAGCCATGAGCTGCCACACAGAGCTGGCAGTGCCAGGTGAGCAGGGCTGGCCAAGCCGCTCCTCCCGCTGCTGCTGCTCTCTGTGCCCGGCCATGGATGCTAAAAAGGGCAACATTCGCTCCCTTCATCCCAGGTGAAGTGGTCAGGAGCTGCAGGGAGTGAGTTTCCCTGCCGAGGGAGAGAAGTCAATAACTGTGCCCTCAGAAGCAGGAGCACTGACTGGGGACCAGCCTTTAACCCCTTGCTTTCTGCCACGGAAAGGGGACCGTGCTCCTCTGCTGCCCTGCAAGATGAAGGTGACTGCCAGTGAGATTTTGCCTCCATCAGTGCTTACAAAGCCTTTCCAAAGCTGCTGACTGGCCAGTGCTGGGGAAATGCTCCCTGGGTTTCCCCGTGCCTGATGCCGTGTGTGGCTGCTCAGGGCGGGATCCCCATGGTGGCCGTCTCCGAGTGCCTGGCCTACATTTGTGTCTGTTTTCTTTGGCATCCTCCAGCATTTCCCTTGGAAGGAATGGCCAATAACACAGTTCCTACTCAGACATCTCCCTCTGACAGACAGCTCCCATAAAGATCATCATTCTCATTCTTGGGAGCCTCGTGCTGTTCCACTGTCTCTTTCAGGCTGTTCTCCTCTGGGGACAGGGTCACAAAACCCACAGAGTACACAGAGATTTGCAATTAGATCTGCTCTCTAATTCTTTTTCCCCTAATCTGAAAAATGTGACAAGTAAACTGCAGGTTTTGTAGAAATTGTCCAAGAAAATTCAGAAGAGG
The DNA here is from genome assembly GCF_049639895.1 of Pseudopodoces humilis. Taxonomy (NCBI): domain Eukaryota; kingdom Metazoa; phylum Chordata; class Aves; order Passeriformes; family Paridae; genus Pseudopodoces; species Pseudopodoces humilis. The sequence goes on along the minus strand of NC_142204.1, from coordinate 460,278 downwards.
TTTGTGCTTCCCTTTGACCCCAAATCTGCTGGCTTTGAAAGAAATATTTAGATGAAGCTCCTCCAAAAGTTTACAGAAGAGAGTAGCTATTTCTTGTAAAAATAAATGCATGAAAAGCCCTAAGAATTTCTCTTGAAAACTAATTTTAGTGGAAATTTCTCAGGTAGTTTCAGGGAGCTGTGGAGCTCAGCATACCCTCTGGTACCGGAGCCTGGTTTCACCGGCCTGGGGACCTGAGAGCTCCCTTCGGCAAAACCAGAGGACAAGTTGAAAAAGAAATTAAAATAAAAATCCATTCTGTTTTTTTGCAGTGATATTGATCCTTCTTTCCATAAGAATTCCTACACAAATTAAAACTAAAAATAGAAGTGGGAGTTACATATCTGTGCACAGTTCTGAGTGAGAATTAAGCCTCTGATGTAGAACACATAGATGGGTGCCTCGCTCAGCCCCTGAGGGGATCTGTGTCACTGTGCCAGCTTAACACAAGAGAAAAAGGGATTTGCCTGGGTCAGATTGAAGGCAGCAGGGTCCTTGCAGGGAGAGAGGCTGTGTCACAGGGAAAGAGGAAACATCCAGACACGGGACACAGGGGAGCTGCTCCAACAGGAGCTCACCCAGTGCTGGTGCATGGCAGGGCTGGAGCTGCTCAGTTCCACTCAATTAATGCTCTCATTTCCCTACTCTCAGCAAGGGGCAGTGGTGTAGAGCCCCCTTGGGAAAGGGCTGTGTCCAGCACATGTGCTGGCTCTGCAACAATGCTCTCAAGATGGGCTTGGGGTCTGGCTGCCAGATCCAGCTCCTTGACACGTTACAGAGAAGAAAAGACAATGATCTCCACTTCCCTAAGGACAATCCTTTCAAAGTGATTGGAAAGTCACCAGCTCTAGCCTGATGGCATAAATCACTTTTAGGTGAGCCTTCAGGTATGTCCTGTGACTCCACTTAGGGCTCTGTTTGCCAAAAGGGAATCATTTCATCTCCTCAGTGATACCACATAACCTCCCACAGCTGTCTGGGCAATCCTCCTACAGGGGAACCCAAGATGCTTGTGAACCAGCTCCTGAGCTGCAGGAGTTTACAGGCCTGAGCTTTAAAGAAAGCAAAAGCAGAAATGGTCTTTGGAAAGCTCTGTGTGCATTCTGGCAGCTCAAGGAAAGCGTCACAGCATCCCACAAACAGCGGTTCACTGCGACAGCAGCGGCACCCCAAGCAAAGCCATCCTCCAGCATCCATCCAAATGCCTGAAGTCTGAATCCAAAGTCTCTGAAGACTCCTGGTTTGTTTGAGCCTCTCCTTATTGGAAACATCAGGCTTCCATTCCCAGCTGCTGGACTAGACAGACCACTGAGGGCCAAATCCATCTGTGACTCTTCCCTGCATCACAAGGAGCCACGGAACTGGTGAAGGGGCTGGAGCACCAAGGTGATGAGGAGTGGCTGAGGGAGCTGGGGGTGTTCAGCCTGGGCAGGAGGAGGCTCAGGAGGGACCTTATTGCTCCCTACAGCTGCCTGAGAGGAGGCTGTAATGGGGTGGGTGTTTGGGGGCTGCCCATCACAAACCTTAAGCCATCCAGATTCAAGTTTAGTGTCCAACTTCCATCATCCTTTATCCTTTCGGAGATCCTGCTGGATCTGCCTGGTCTGGCAGAGCCTTGAATCTGGAGTCACAGCTTTTCAGTTGTGCAGGTTTCCCCATTCCAGTTGCTCTGCAGAGGACAGCAGGAGCTGCCTGTGTTTTCATGTCCCAGATGGGAACATGCCATCACACTCCATGTGAGACAAGTCCACCTCAGAGCTGTTTGTTTTCTCTGCCTGATCAGCTGGGACACAGAGCTCAGGACATTGCAGCTCTGCCCCATTTCACCCTCCAGGTAGAGGAACACAAGCTCAAAAGAAGGAATTCTACCAGAATTCATTCTACCAGAGCTCCTTGCTTTCTTTTTCTCCCCTCAAGCAGCCAGAAACAGATGCCTCAGGCTCCTGGTACCAGTCACTCACGTAACAGCAGCTCTGCCCTGTTTGTACAGTGCCCTTGTTCCCAGGCCTTAACTCATCCTTACACAGCCACAAACCATCAATGCTCAGCCTTGTGGTGCTGCAAGGAGGGGCTGATCCCTCAGGAATGGGGGAAACAGCAACGAGAGGGCTCAAATTGCCAGCCCTGCACCCTTTGGTAGTGGTTCCTCTCTGCTTCAGCAGGAGCACATGTTCTGAAGCCATCTCAGGGGAGCAGCCCCTCAAGACAGGTTTTTAAAATGTGTTCTCAGGACATGAGGACATGTTCTCATGACCTTTTGCTGCCTCCTTTCCTCAAGGTGCCTCGATTCTGCCCCTGCCACTGTAATGTTTAAATCCCAAACACCTCCACACAGCCCTGGAGTTTTTACCAGTTCTTCAGCCTTCCACCTCCTTGCAGTATCTTTGACCTTCCAGAGCAAGCAGTACAGGCTTTGCAAAGGACCTGTGTAACCAACCACAGGAATGTCACTGTCACAAACTGTAAGAACTAAATGCTCTCAGCTATCATATTAAAGAAAAGCCCTTTCCTACCCCGAGCAAGCCCCTTGTTAAGGGATCACCAACAGCTCAAAACAGACACAGCCTTTCCTGCCACTTTTTCATGTCTTTGTGACATCAGGGTGACCACTGGACACTGGCAGTGCTGTTTTCCTTTCTTTTTGAGAAAAAAGAGCACAGTTTATTGCAAATACACCTAAATCTCTTGTAATTGTTGCCTTTGCTGTGGTTTATTACCGGCTTGTAATGCTCTGGGTGAATGGAAAACTATCATCCACTTTTTATTTTTTGGGTTTGGGTTTTTTGGGCATTTTTGGTTTTGTTTTTTGCTTTGTGTGTGTTTTTTAATCACTTGGGTCAAGAGAGCAACAGGTGAACTCACTTAACAATGGATGGCCAAAAGCAGCCCAAGTACCTACACCTTGCCATTAGGTTAAGGGCAGCCAGATGTTTTGGCTTTTGTAACCAGCTGTTTCTTTCCACTGCCAAAAAAACCTGCCTGAATGACTAATTAAGGTTAAGTGTGATGGATCCCACCCCTTGTCTCATTGCATTTCAGTGCCTGGTGTTTTGAAGAAACGCTGTCCTTGGTTTCAGAAACAAACCCCTGGACTATTTTGTCTGCTTTAGCATTTTGTGTAAGACAGAAGCCAGCAAAAATCATTCAGAGGAGGAATAAAGCCCAGCCACTGACAGTCCTAGAATTAGAGAATTGTTTATGTTGGAAAAGACCTTTAGGATCATCAAGGCCTGTCACTAATGTAATACTGCCAAGGCCACCACTAATCCATGTGTCTAAGCACCACATCTGCATGTCTTTTGAATTCCTCCAGGGATGGGGACTCAAGCATTTCCCTGGGCAGCCTGTTCCAGCATCTGACAAGCCTTTTGTTGAAGGCAGATTTTTTAAATATCCAGTCTAAACCTTCCCTGGTGCAGCTTGAGGCACAATTGCTTCTCACTTGGGAGAAGAGCTGGCTGCAGCCTCCTTTCAGACAGTGTGGAGAGCAACAAGGTCCCTCCTGAGCCTCCTCCTCTGCAGGCTGGGCACCCCCAGCTCAGCTGTTCCTCATGTGCCTTGCTCTGCAGACCTTTCACTGGCTCCATTGCCCTTCTCTGGGCCTGCTCCAGCGCCCCAATGTCCCCTCTGGATTGTCAGGGGACAGAAACTGAACCCAGGATTTGAGGTGCAGCCTCACCAGTGCCCAGTACAGGGGGATGATCCCTTCCCTGCTCCTGCTGGCCACATACTCCTCATACAGGCCAGGCACCATTGGCCTTCTTGGCCACCTGGGCACACTGCTGGCTCATGTTCAGCCAGCATTTCTAGGTCCTTTTCCCACCAGGAAAGCCTTCTCCAGGTCCTTTTCCTGCCAGGAAAGCTTTCTCCAGGTCCTTTTTCTGCCAGGAAAGCTTTCTCCAGGTCCTTTTCCCACCAGGCAGCCTTCCAGCCTCGCTTCCCCAAGTGTGTAGTGCTTCATGGAGTTGTTGTGACCCAGGACCCAGCTCTTCATCTTGTCCAACCAAGTGGCCTCAGTCCCTTGATGCAGCCCCTGCAGATCCCTCTGCAGAGCCTTTCTGCCCCCCAGCAGGTCCCACCCAGCTGGGTGCTCCCTGCAAACTGAGGGTGCACCCCATGCTCTGGTCCAGACCACTGGTAATGTTATGAAACACAACACCCAACCCAAAGAGAAGATCTGTCTTTAATCCCCTGTAAATTTGAGTCTTATCCTTGTCCTGAAGGAAGAGAATTTAATATTCCTTGCAAAATCCCTGGCTTTTGGATAATCTCTGTCATTGTTACTCTGGACAAGCTTGTTTTTCACAAAAACACCCATTATTTTTTTAACCTTGCTGAGTTCCTGATCACAAATCTCGATCTTGTGCCTATTAATACCACGAGGCAACTGCGAGGGGAAGCTGGGTGCTGCCAACACGTTTAAAGAATGCAACTTTGACCCTTTCCCAGGCTTTCTAGGTGACCCCCAGGGAGAAGACAGCATCCCATGGGAGCCAGAGTTGTCTGTTGGTTTAGCAATGCAGGTGGTTCCTCCTGTCTCCCCAGGGCATGAACCCTCACCTGCAGATCAACGGGCCGATGAACATCAACCACTACGCCACCAAGAAGAGCGTGGCGGAGAGCATGCTGGACGTGGCGCTCTTCATGGCCAACGTCACCCAGCTCAAAGCTGTGCTGGAGCAGGGCACGTCCTTCCAGTACTACTCCACCCTCATCGTGCTCATCAGCATCTCCCTCTTCTTCCAGGTGATGATTGGGATTCTCCTCATCGTCACGGGTAAGGCGTGTGTGCCCCGGCAGGGTGCTGCAGGGACAGGGTGCTGCAGGGACAGGGTGCTGTGGGGTGGAAGGGAGGAGCCTCTTCCCCCAAACCTTTCCCCTCTGGCTCCATCCGGGGCTGGATGTGGGTGGCAGGGAGAAGGTTGGTGTCAGTGGGAATGGTGGGTGGGTTGTTTTTGGTTTGCACGTCTCTGAGCACAGCTCTTCCTTCACTTTCCCACTGCTGGCCCCTGTGGAAGAGAGGGGATTTGGGCAGGGTGGGCCCCTTGCTGCCCCCCTGCTCCCTCATGCAGCTCTTGCAGACACCACCTTTCAGCTGTATCTTGTGTCCTGTTTCACCTGGGACTAAACAGAACAATTTAGGCACAGAATTCCCTGTTTTAACCTCACATTTGACCAATCCCACAGTTTTCCTACTGGCCCACAGACAGTACATTAACACCAGCATTGGTTTGCTGGTGCCTGCCCAGTGCTCCATCTGGTATAGGAGTTGCTGGATTTCAGTCTCCAACAGATTCCCACTATTAAAAACCTGCAAAATGCTGCATTTTCCTGCATATCCTACAGAACATACAGGGTTTTTCCAGGGGGCAGAGGATTGGAGGCTTTGGGAAATGAACAATGCGTTCCTTCCCCTGTGGCACACACCACAGCTTTTCCTGGTGCCAGCTGGGAGGAGAGAGGGGACAAGGGACCACAAGGTGGCTGCTGTTTGCATGGCTTATTGGCCAGAGAGCCCTGGTAGCCAGGTCTTGCTGTGTCTGAAGGGACCAAGGTCCATCAGCCAGGACTGACCCCGTTCACGTAGCCAGGGCTGAGAGCTGTGTCACCACAGAGGTGGCACCTGGCTGCTGGGGAGGAACTGGCTGTGCAAGCAGAGCACTGCAGCCCTTGTCTCCCGTGTCCCACAGCCTGTCCCCACCACACCCCACGGCCATGCAGTGCTGGGGGCACCGTGGCACGTGTCTGGCCAGGGTGCAGAGTAATTGCCTGCTTAGGGCTGACCCACTGCAGGGCCATGGCATCTTCATGGCAAAACAAAACATTTTGCCCAAAAATCAAAACAAGGTGAGTTTTTCTCTGCTGCAGCCCTCTGTGTCATCCTAGAGCAAGCTCCTGCAGGACTCCTGTGACTATCCCCTCTGCTCTGTGGCCTCAGCACTCAGGGGCACCGTGAACATTCAGCAGGCAGGGGAGGCTTGCAGGAGCTGGGGGACTCAGAGTCAGTCTGCAAGCCCCCTCCTCTTTTTGGGTTGTGTTGCACAGCTCGTCTGAACCTGAACGACATCGCCAAGCAACCCCGCCTGAACATCCTCAACAACGCTGCCACAGCTCTCATCTTCATCACAGTCATCCTCAACATCTTCATCACAGCCTTCGGCGTGCAGAAGACTGGCCTCTACCCTGCCAGGAATTTTGGACCTTATTAATTCACGGGGCAGTGGATTCAGGTAAGAAAGGGTGAGTTCCCATCACTGCCAGCCCCTGGGAGGGCTCTCAGGCTCAGAAAACACCACAGCAAGGCGGAGAAAGCACAAATTAACAAAACCTTTCCAGAGGCACGCTGCTGTCCCACAAAAACCTGCAGCCACTGAACAAATTCCCTCAGAGGAGGAGGAGCTCTCCTCACTTGGTCCCTAAAGCAAGAAGAGCAAACATCCCAGTTGTGGGATTTCCCAGCAGCTTTTGGAAGGCTGCAGGGCTCATGCTGGATACGAGCAGCAGCTGTGGATGGGAGTTCAGAGCTAGCTGTGCTCTGGGAGGAAGCCCAAGCAGAAGGAAAGGAAGGTGCTGGGCAAGGCAGGGGGGAAGAGCTCTTTACAACAGCACCTGTAGCTGGGCAGGGACTCTTTTAAGCACCTAATGCTCATTTTCAAGGAAGCCCTGTAAGTAAGTGCTCATCCAAATGGCTGGGTTCCCACGTCACGTCAGCGAGGGAATGACACGTTCTTAAATCAAAAGCACTTCAGCTCAAGAAGCAAAATTCACATTTCTTGCTTATAACCTGCAAAATGTAAACACGGTTTAAATGCAACATACCAGGGCAACAGCCAACAAGAGAGCTCAACAGACACAGGCTGTGGTGAGGATGGATGCAAAGGCCAAAAGCCTCTACAGAAACACGGCTGCTTTGGGATGCAGACAGGGGCAAGGGCTGAAGAGCAGCACCCCACACGTGTGGGGCAGTGGTGCTGTGGGGCAGAGGCTGTGCCTGCTCCTCTCTGGCCGTGCACAGAGGAGCCTGACGTGACCTTACCAGCATTTCTTGTGTTCCCTGCAGGGTCTGAGCAGTGCAGCTCTCCTCCACTGACCTCAGCAGGAGCCCACGGACCAATCCAGAGATCTGGGTTAAATTCAAACCTCTGTGTGTGTCACAGCACACCAGCCCCTTACTGCAATGCTTCTGCAGCTCTGGGGGCTGGGAGCGCTGCCTTTCCCAGCTACAGCAAACTTTGCAAGAGAAAACTGCAGGAACAGCAGCAGGTATACCTTGTAAAAGTGCAGTTCTGTAAATCTCTCCTTATTTTAGCTGCCTGCTTCACATATTCAATATTGGCTCATTTGCTAGAGAAAACTGAATTATTTACTTTGTAGGCTAAAGAAATAAACCCAGTCTTTTTTTTTTTTTTTTGGTCTCAAATATAAGTTGATGCCCTTAAAGCAATTCTATCTAATAGTTTACCTCCCAAATGTTGGAATGGATTTCTCAAACTGAAAAAGAAGTTTTCCCAGGAGGACAGAATGGTGTGTGCACATGAAGATAGCTAAAACCAGTTCAAATGTTTTCCTAGTCCTTTAAAATTAAATGTGACATAGTCAAGAAAACAATCAGGTATTTCCAGCACTGGAATATTAACAAGGGCAGAAAATAGTTATTGTGGTTTGATGTCATCATCAGGGACCTATCAGGAATGATGTCAGAATAGGCTGACAATATTTAGTAGAAAATGAGGAAACATTATACATAAGGACACAGCCTAGACTTATTGCCACAAAGAAAAATTACAGTTGAATAGCTTATTACTTTATTAAAAAAAAGATCACCATTATGATTTATTCTTATTACTAACATAAATGTTTTAAAATGTATTTGGTTTATAATGACAGCTCTGGTAATTCTCTTGTATTAGAATAATTTGTTTCCTTAAAAAAAAATCCCTTGAATTAATGAACTTCAAGATTTTTATGGAAGAGCAAAAATTTTCTATCCTAAATTTTTTAACTCTGCAGTCATGCTAAAAAATGGTATTTTAATAGCCTCATGTAAGCCTATTTAAATAATTCCATTCTCTTTTGATTATTAAATGATTTTTCCATTATAGTGCAGAATCAGAGTTTAATATGGACTTCTCATTTTGTACATCCTTGCCACCCCTGGGAGAAAAATGCCATGAAAGCATCCTCACACCAGTCTTCAGGAGCTACTGGGAGTGCCTGACACTTAGAAACAGATACAGATTTCATTTGTACTCTGTATTTGACTTTCCAAACCCAAGTTTGTGTCAGTCACACAGCCGTGGTGCTTTTCCTGGGAGGCTGTGAATGATCTCACCCACGAAGGCGCTGGGTAAGGCCAGGGGCCAGCAGCAGCTCAGCACCTGACACTGAGAGACTTCTCTGAGCTGAAGCAAAGCTGCATAAAAAGGGGAGGGTGGAAAATACCAGTTATGTATCTACCAGAACCTGGAGTGGCAAAGCCGAGCAGAGTCTGAGATCGGTTTGGGGAAGCAGGCAGAGACTCGTCCTCCACTTCTTCTCGGGGTGGCAGCTCTGGGGTGGCTCGGAGCTTGCTGCTTGCCTTGGTGCTCAGTCTCTGCTCTGACTGGCAGCCAAGGGCTGGATGTTTCTGGGAAGCCTGTTATCCCAGCCCCTCCAGACAAATGCTGCGCTCCAGAGCTGGCAGAATGAGGTGTAGGCACGGCAAAACCACAAGCCAAGAGCTGCCAGCCACTGCTGCCTAGCTGGGTTCATGGAAAGGCAAAGAATCATATATCCTGTGTGCAGACCCCAAACCCTAGGAGTCATTGCTTCACCAAGCAGGAGGCAAAGCAATTAGCATTGATGACTGAATGTAACGAGAGGGAAAAATAGGGAAGATTCAGCTGGGAAAGAAGCAGTGAGGGGAATTTCATTACCAGATCTTCACTTTGTTTCAGGGAGCTGCTGGATTGGTATGGCAGCATGTGAGGCCTGCAGGGCAGAGAGGGCTTCCTGCCACTCATCCCAGGCTAGCAAAAGACTAGCAGCACACTGGAATACTTTCCCTCCATCTCCTTTAATATTAATAATTTCTTGTCATAGTGAAATCACACTGTTTAGCAACCCTGGCTGCCCTTTCCCCTCGTTGTGTGTGACTCCCATTGCCACCAAGCTTTTGATACTCAAAGGTGGCACAGCTGAAGTGAAAAGGGGCCAAAATTGAATTGAAATAAGCAGCTGCTGTGAAAGAGCTGACCTCCCACAGCACAGGCTGTGCCAAGTCCAGGTTTAGGCTCCCAGCTGTGGTCTTGTCCAGGAGCTGTGCTTGCCAGGAGAACCACTGTGTTCTCCACATTCTCTCATCACATCACACCCACACTTTGCTGCAATGTGTATTTGTCCACCGTTTCCACCTTGTTTCACACAATAAACCCATGTTTTGTTGCCATCCCATTTCCCACAGATGCAGCAGGGCTCACTGCTGGCCAGCCCTGCCCACTGCTGGCTGGGGCAGAGAGCCACCCCTCTCTGGGGTACTGCCTGTGCCTTCAGCTTGTGAGCACACCTGGATTCTAATCCCTGCTGCACACACAGGTGGGTGCAAGTGAACACACAGACACACCAGAGCTCTTGTAGGAAGACAGTGTATTTATAAAACACGAGGGAGAATCTGTATATCCCCCAGCTCCAACAGAGAGCTGGCCCAGGAGTCGTCTTGAAGGCACAGAGCCACTTTAAGGCAGGTAACTCAAAGGTACAACTCAGATTTTTAACACAAGGCATCTGTATCTAAGAAACAATCAACTTCACATATTTGTAGGCAATGAGGAGAGATGTTCATGCCGGGCAAACATCAAGACAATGATGAAACAAATCATCATTTTCACACAATACACTTTGCTCAGATTAAAAGCCAGCCCTTCTTCATTCCTTTGCTGACCTGCAAAGCAAGCCTGAGCACCACACTTCAGTGCTGAAGACACAGTCACATTCCTAGGCAGAGCCCCCTTGCCCTGCACCTCACACTTGGTGGCCTGGACTCCCCAGCCTGGCCACATCCCACCCTGGAGAAGGTCTCTTTGCACATTGTCCATCGTGTCCCCACCACAGCGCTTCCGGAGCAGCTTGCTCCTGGCCTGGTGCAAGGAAAATCCCAAGCCACTGACTTCCTCCAGCTGTCCAGCCAGGACACAGCCAGGATGCACATGAGGGCCAGAATCTCCAGCACAGCTTCCTAAAAAGATCCTGGTGACAGAAATGTGACCAGCTGTTGAGGGAAGTCAGCTTCCTGGCCATGCTCTTTCACTGCACGGCTGGGGGACCTGTCCCTGCTGTGCCTCCTGCTCTCCCCCTCTGTGTGACTCAGGCTGGGGAGAAAATCTGCAGCCTCAGAGCAAAGCCCAGCACTGCTCCTGCAAGGTCTGCTGCTGGGGAGTGAGGAGGTTTTACTGCTGGCCAGTAAGCTGGGGAGTGTGGAGCCCCTTCCCTCCCTCCCTATTCCTGCAGGGACCTCTCAGCACCAGGGCTGGAGGACAGTTTTTGTCCCTGTGGGCTCTCCAAGCCCCTCCACAGAGGCTGCCAGCTAGTGCCCACGAGTGTTAATCATGTTTGCTATTGCAATGCTTGGATGCCAACTGAGAATTCCCTCTGAAAGGGAAGAACATTTGAGATGGCAGCTCTGACAGCAGGGAAACTGGCCATTAGGAAACTGGACTGAAAACTCCTTACACCTCCACCAACTCACGAGGTAGTTCTGCTTTCACTGGCCTGGGTTACAAGGTGTGAAGGAAGGAGTGCAGTCACAGCTGAAAAACGGGACAAAATCCCCAAATTCTGCTGGCAGTGCTGCTGTGCTGAGGGGTGCACCCGACCGTGCTGTGCTCTGGGGTGGGGAAGGCTCACGGTGTTTGTGCCAAGTGAGTTAGCTCCTGGATGCACCCAGCTCTCGCCAGTGCCTGCAGAGGGACGCCAGCTGCTGACTTTAGGTCACATCCAGGGCCAGATGTGAAAGGACACGGTACAAAGAACTGCTCCCTGTGCCTGACATGGGGACCCAGCAGTGCTCCATCTGCAGAGCGGGCAGCAGGCTGTGCCAGCGTGGTGAGCTCCAGCTGCTCCTGCAGCCCTTCCCTGTTGCACAGGCACTGCGTGGCACGGCCAGCCTGGCCAGGCCAGTCCTGGAGCCTGGAAAGGAGCTCACCTGCACACTCGTGGGGCTGTGCTGGGGCTGAGGGAGCCACAGGCTCTGGCTTGCACCGGCAGCGTGACTGACGCTGCACATTCCAGGCACAAACACAGCTTATTGCAACATTGCATCACAGCGCTCTGGTCTCCCAAACTCCTGTAATACTTAAAAAAAAATTAAAAATTCCAAAAAACTGTTGACTGTTGTCAGCCTCTTCCCTCTCACCCCAACTGCCACGATTTAATTTCTTAGCATTTGCATGGGTGAAGTATTTTCCCTCATTAGGAAGACTGCTCTGCCTTGGGAAGCTGCCTCTTCTGGGATATTCAGTGTCTGCATTCTGGCAAAGGCTCCATGGATTCAGAGACACGGCCATCTCTCCTGCCTGCTTCCCACCACGGCTGCACAATGCACAGCAGAACTTTCTGGTATCTGCTTGACTTCTAAATCCATCAGAACCCAGACTGACGCAAGCAGAGATGATTTGACACAATTTCCATCTCACGTGCCAGAACTTGTACGTTCAGTTTGCCGCAATAGCGGAACTTGGTGGACTCGTCAAGCACCACAGGCCTGTAAGAAATGAGTGCCTATTCTGAACTGGCATCTACTCCATCAGCAAAGAGCAAAAAAATCTAGCACCATGTCAGCTTTGCCTGTGTTCTGCATACATCCTCTACTCCTTCCCAGCAAGTCCCGCGGAACTGGGCACCACGAGCAGCATCCTATGCCACACTCTCCCCTCAGGCTTGAGACCTTTCCAGCATGGCATGGGGACACTGAAGCTCCAGTGGAAAGCACTGAGTGAGCCAGTTCTGGGTTTATATAGTCCTCTAAAATGGTTACTGGGTAAAAAAAATCTTGCTTTACACTAACAGGAGTTTTAGGGGATGAGACTTCCCTGTGGCACCAGGCCAGCTGTGGGCTCTCCCCACAGCTCTTGCATCAATGACAGCATGGGTTTGCCAATCCTTTTGTTCACTCAGCCCTCTTCTGTCCTCACTGTTTGTTACACCCAGTGCATGTGCCAAGACCTGAGGCCACCTCCTCTGTACCAGGCCAGAGCTCGCAGGGCTGCTCCAGAGATGAAGCACCAACAACTGCGCTGGTTCTCCAGCCAAGAAGCCTGGTCTCCACAAAAGAGTCAAACTGTGACAAGACACAACTGTGAGGCCATAACTTATTAAATTAACTTTTAGATGCCGCATAAACGTACAGCATTTTGAGAGCAGAAGACTCCTGTCTCTCCTCTTCTGACAAATCACAATATTTCAACTAATAAAATATTGCCACTTCTTCCCTGCTAGGATTTCCCTGATATTGTTAGGACAAACACACGTCTGTCGGATAAGGCTGCAAAGTTCCTCCTGAGATGCTCTGTTAGCTTCTCTGTACAGTCCCCCCACCACCCTCAGACGGTGGGTCAATAATTTAGGTGGAATTGTAACATCACCCTGGCCAGCTCACCCAGCTACAGGCAAACATGGCTCTTGTAAGGGAAATGTATTTGCAACTCCATCCACGGCCCATGATTTGCTGAGCACGAGCAGAGTTTTTCATAATGACCAAAGTGAAAAGCACAGAGAAACATCCAAGCACCAGCAGCCTAAAGTGCCTATCAGCTCCTCTGCACCCAGATTTCCTGAAGTCAGCACATGGGCATGTGGGTGCAATGCTGATTAGAGAACTTTGGTCCCCTGTCCAAAACCATGGGTACTGGAGAGATGGCAGAGGAGAGGAAACGGGGACGGTTGTGAGTTCTTTTCTTTTTTCTTTTTTTGCATGTAAGTTTTGAAAGAGAAGCTGCGTTGCTCTAAATAAACCGTTCTGGGCTTAGCTGGGATTTGTGTTTGTTTGGTGCAAGACTCAACAGGAACCACGGCACCTCTCCCCCTGTACCTTCCACCAGACTGCATGGCAGGAAACACAAGTCCTTCCCTTGGAGGAGACATCTCCCCCACACGGATCCCACGGCTTGGACGCAGCGGCTGACGAGAGAGGCTCCCGCTCCGCCAGCCTGATCACCCCTTCCTCGGCTGTGCCACACCGTCAGAGGGCTCTGGAGGCAGAGGAGGGGTTTGGACACTTGGCTGTGTGCCCCAGTAAAGTGCACATCTGGATGAGATGCTGGACAGCTCTGGGGTTGAAGGCTACGCTGTCTTCAGCTGGCGCCGGTTCCACATGCCCCGCTTGGAGTGAAACCAGTGGAAAAAGTTTCTCAGGGAGAGGCGCTCCACTTCCAGCCCAGCCTGCAGGATCCTGGCAGAAAGAAGAGTAGACTTAGGGAAAACTTCATCACAAAGCTGCTGAGGGACTCAGCCACAGGGAAATTATTTTTTAACTTGTGCTGTTGACAAGAGACATCAAGCAAATTGGATAGTCTAGAATAGCTGAGGGGTATCCTGAATCCAAAATAATCAGAATCTAATGACACTTTCTGAGGGTTTATGCACCCTTGAGAGCAGGACTGGTCAGAAGTGCCTGCATATGCCAAGACAGGAGGATAGATGGCTGGCAGCACTGGATTGCAGTCAGCTGACAGAAAAGACAGGGCAGGACCCAAACCCCACGACTACAAACCCAGGATTTGTGCAGCGAAGATCCCTCACCACAAAACCCTCAGAAAATTTAACTGTACCTCATAATCTCTTAATCCCTCTCCACCAGTTGCTCTTCAAGGCAATTCAATTGCTAAATGTTATATGGAAAATGTGAGGGACCCAGACTGCGCTCTGCAGTGCTTCAAGGGCACAAAGCCTTCACTGTCACCAGTGCCTGATCTGCCTGAGACCAACCAGCAGTGTGGCTGGAAGGCAGCAGAAAACAGCTCTTCTCTTACTAGTGGCTGCAGTAGAGTGTTCTGTGTCTCCTCACCTACTAGGTTTGAGGTCAGGATATGCTCAAAGACTCTCCCTCACTGGCCAAGGTCATGGTGGCAGTAGTCATCTCAATCTCCCTTAGATCCCCACTCCGGTGGTCATTGGCTCTCCAGGATCTGATGGGCTTTCCCCCCTGAGCACTTGAACAATGACAGTGGATGCCTACCTGTCCAGGAGTTCCCAGTCCTCTCCTCCCCAGCGGTCCCGAAACTCTTTTGTGTTCATGCCTCCAATTTTGTCCAGGTCAGACTTGTATATGCCCAGGAGACCAAACCCATTCACCTCCCAGTAGCCTGAGGAGAGCACAAAGGAGGCACAGCTTTTGTTGAGGTTTTGAACCACTGATGGCTCCAGCAGAGCTGCTGGCGTGACACTCAAGCTGCTTTTGGCACAATGTTGACACCAGGGAGTAAACTCAGCACCAAGGCAGAGCCAACCACACCAGCCAGCTCTGGGAATGAGAAAGACTTGTGGACAGACAGCACGGTCTGTCCCATCAGCTTGTTAGCAGAGCCTCTCACATCTCCTGTCTGGCAATACAATTCCTGGACTGTCCCAGCTTCCCAGGGCTGTCCCTGTGCCTGGAGACTCAGGATGGCCACCTCTGTCTAAAGGAAACCCTATACTGTACCACTTTTCTCCCTCCAACCTGGCTTATTTCCCTCCCCCTGGTCTACCAGTTGTCCTCAGGACAGGCTGTGCCCCCAAGAGAAGAGAGAGATGGACAGGCAGGAACAAAGGACAGCTTTTCCCAGGTCCTTAAATCCGTAAAGAGCCCTAGGAGACAACCAGGAGAAACATCAGGTAAAGGGCTCTGCTAGCTTTTTGATCTCAAATTCCAGGTACCTGATGCTGTTAAACCCCATCCTATGTCTAACACTCGCTCACCCTGTGGACCTGGCAGTACCTCAAGCTCCAGACCCTGGCAGTGCCAGAGGAGCAAATCTAGAGGAGGCAGGCACTTTCTTCTTTCCCCATTTCCCAAAGTCTGAGCCCTCTTACCGTCAGGCCACTGTGGGGACATCCCGCAGTGCAGCCTCATGACCATGGGTGCAAAGGCCATCCTGCCTTCCACGCAGTGCTTCCTGATGGAATCAATGATTCCAGCTGGGAAGTGGATGTGGAGGTCACACAGGAAGACAATGCTGTGCGGGTCCTGGAAACAAAAAAAAATAGGTTGGCTTTCAGTCAAGTAGGTAAATCGTTCTTGAGGGGCAGAAAAACAAAAATATGGGAGTCAAAATGTCATTAATGCATCAGAAACTGAGATCCCAAGGGCTGGCAAATTGTCCCTTGAGTGGCTGTTCAGTGAGGAGTGTGAAACACCACGACTGTGACCTGGATCACAAAGCTGCTCCTGCTGACTTCCCTCCTGTCTGACAGCCCCAGCAGGTGGACCAAGAATCAAACGGAGCACAGGCTCCTCAGAATAAAGAGAACCTTACCCAGGAAGGACAGGAAACACATCTACATTTGAACTGGTCTGCTAGGCTATTCCCTTCCCCAAAAAGCAGTACCAAAGGCAACACCAGACACAGAGTACAAGCCCCCGTGCCCCCCGAGGTCCCCAGACTCACCGTTATGAGGTCTATCCCCGCCTGCAGCCCAGCAGAACGCTCAAAATTCCCTGTCAGCTTCAGGTACTGATAGCTGGGGGTCAGAGGGGAAAGGGAATGTCAGTGGCACAGGAGGCACCATTGCTGGCCTGTGCAGCTGCCCTCGCCCCTCGTGCCCTCTGAGGCACAGGAAACCTTTGCTGGAGAAGCGCACAAGCCCAGCACTGCTCCCACTGTCCCAGGGTGTCTTTCCCCTGAGCAGAGCCTAGCAAAACTCTTCTCAGCTCTGGCCCAGCTCTAGGGCCAGACCTGGAAACTCCTGGCATATAATGGAGCCAAGGCTGTCCCAGATCAGAGCAGGGTCATTCCAGCAAGCAGAGGTCTCCATGCTCTCTGTCCCACTTCTCACAGCTTCCCTGTCTGTTCTGTCCTCCCCCTGCCCCATCACTGGGACACTTGCTTTCTCTTTTCTCTTGCAATCTTGAGAAAAGACACAAATTCAATAAATTTAGCTGGAAGACTACACCAGGTACTGCCTTACACCTTTCCATGCATATATATGTGTATGCACATCATAACAAGAACATATTCTTGTGCATGTGCAAGGTCTGGATGATGGGGCCTGCGGTGTTCCAGCTGCAGCAGGCTGTGCCTGGCCAACACTCAGAGACTGCCAGATGAGCTATTTGCAGGCATCCGTGTGTGAGTGGCTTTCTGTGAGCAAGCAGTACTCCCACCTGTGCAAGGTAGACCTTTTCAGAGCCTTCTCAACATCCATGTCGTCACTGCTGTAGTCTGTGATGATGATGCTGAAGTAGGGATCCTTGGTGACTCGGAACAGCTCTTCCATGTCAGAGATGAACTGCAGTACCCAACGTGCCTGGTTTTTCACTGGTTGTATCGCAACGGGGAGAGATCCAAAGCAAACTGATTTCAATGGTGGGGTTTGTTCTCACCAGGCAAGGCTTCTTGCCTTCTGTTAAACCCCAACAACCTTTCAGGGACGATGAAACAGGCTGAAAGCCTGGTCCACAGCGCCAAGGAATCAGTGTGGGTTCTTTCCCACCACGTGACAGGGGTTTTCTCGGAGCTTACAAGGCCCTATCATATTTCTGAGGGTACTTAACTTGGAGAGAACAGAAATTGGAAGTGACCAAGTAAGATGCTTGAGTCCAGGACTGCCCTCATGGGAACCCCCACGGTGCCACCCCTCCACATCCCGGGGTGACGCAGGTCCCCTCACCTGGCACCACGAAGTGAACCACGGCCCGGTGGTTCCAGGAAAAGCCCTGCGGCCAGCACAGCTCCGGCTCGTTGGCCGCAGCCATCAGGTGCCGCCGGCGGCCCCAGGCCAGGCTCCTCATCCTCCTCTCGTCCTCCTCGCGGCCGCTGCCCTGCCAGCCCCGCGCGAAGATGTACTCGGAGAGGCGGACGCGGCGCTCGCCGTGCTCCAGCAGCTCCAGCTCCAGCAGGTAGCGGCTGCCCCGCACGCGGTCCTGCCGCTTCTCCACGTTGACGATGCGCTGCAGCTGGAAGCGCCTGCGGGACGCACGGCTGGCCTGGGCACCCCTGGCCACCGGCCCTCTCCCTCCTCCTCGCCATTCCCAGCTTCCCCCTGCTCTGCTTCCCCAGTCCCATGGGAATGCTTAGCACCTGCTTCTCCTAAATCCACACGCACGTGGGATTAGACCTGGGACTCCAGCCAAGAGAAAATATTTGGCAAGAGAAATGAAATAAAGGTGACGCAGAAAATAACAAATGTGTCCGAATGATTGTGTAGGGCTGGTAATAGCGAGCGTATTCAACGCCACCTACAACGATCTTGGCACAAGGAGTGTGTTTGGGCTACTGAAACCGGCTCGTGACAGCTCATCAAACAAGAATACGCAGTAGGACTGAGCAATCATACAGTAAAACCTGTCAGGAGCTGTAGATGAAGAATGGCCAAAACTGGGTGAAATGCCAGGTCATTCCCTTTCGGATCATAACAAAGAGTTCCTGCTATAAAATAGGTGCTCGTGAGTTAAAAATTCTGAGAAAATCTTGTGTGTACTGATCAGTTACACCTGGCTGTGACTGAAGTGACCCTGAAAAGGCAAATGTGATCTTAATATGTAGCATTAGGCCTACTTCCAGCAGGGATTAGAAGCTAATAACACCTGTTCCATAAAACATCCAGGATACTGGTCACTTATGTGTGGGAAGATTAACACCAACTGAAACCTGCATGGAAAAAGACTGGTAAAAACAGCCCAACAGAAGGGAGAGGGAGTTGGACTGTTCAGCTTACAGAGGTTATAGGAAGTGTGTCTGTTTGCCAGAAGGGATGGTAAGCCTTGAGCAGAAAAAGAACTGTACCCAGACCACGTAACAGAAGATTACCAACCAGCAAAAAGCTGGTACCATTCCTCAGGCAAAAGAAGTGTGCCTGAAGTCCAGTGTTTTACCCAGATTTCTCACCTGAAATCTTATTTACCACATCTAGTTCATCCTCTGATTCTCACCAGTCACTCACATAACAGCTATTCCCCATGCAGCACGGTAATCCAGCCCTGGGACAGTGCCCCTTGGTTTTCTCACTGTGCCTTACCCTTTACTCCTCTGGTTGAGCTTCCTCAGGAAGACACGTGTGACTTCCAGGGCCTCTCTTTCTCTCAGCAGCAGGTTTCCCGAGGTGTTGCACTTCAGGTCAATCCAGTCCGTGCGCAGCATGTGGAAGTCCAGGTTGCTCATGCTGAATGTCTGCTCCCAGTTGACTGCCTGGTCAAACACTGGTACGTAATCAAAATCCTCCTCATCTTCCTCCTCTGGCTCCCCATCCACCTCTTCCTCTCCTGCTGCTCCTCCAGGCTTGCCCTCCACAGGAGATGCCACGTGTGCCTCTCCTGCAGCCACATCCCCGTTGTTGGCTGCCTGCTGCTCAGTGATGTGGGGCTGCACGTGGCTCAGCCACTGGGGCACTCCTGGCTGCCAGCTGGGGCTCCCGGCTTTGCCAGAGACCCGGCCTCCTCTCACGGCTGGCACGGGCTGCAGCCCGTCCTCCACGCTGCCCAGGCCTCCTCGGGGTCTGACCCCCTTGGGAACTGTGACCTCTGAGTCCCTGGGCTGGCCACGGGACTGCTGCCTTTGAGACACAGCCCTAGAGGGAGGGTTTGCCCCTCTGGCCGGCACTCTCCCCTGCGTGGCCCTGGCGTGCTGCGGAGGGCTCCTGGAATTGTCTTTGACGCCGGCTTTCAAACGGGGTCTCTCCGTTACCGGGTTTCCCTCTAGGCCAGTCAGGCCGAGGCTTTGGTTGGAAGAGGCCAGCATGGCTGATTTGACAGCAGACCTTTTAGTCCTTCTCCTCCTCTGTATGTCCTCTCCTGCACCGCCACCCAGCACGGAGAGGAGCCGGCGGCGCTCCGGGATGGAATAGTCGTGGTGCGTATTGTCACCTGCTGGCTCTGCGCCCACCGGGGCACCGGTGCTCTCCACGTCCTGCTCCTCATACTGCAGGTCATCCAGGTTCCCCTCCTGGGAGTCTGGGGGATCAATCAAAGTTACACCTCTGGCATCCTCCGCTGCCTCCCCCAGCCTGCCCTGCCCAGGCACCCCCAGGCATGGGGCATGGCTTCTGGCCCCCTCTCAGCGCTGTCTCTCCTGCTCAGAGGGACAGGGCTGCTCTCCCATGTGGGAGCCCTGCTCTTGTTGCCACCAGCCTCCTCAGCAGCCACCACCCACTGCTGTCTGGCTTTGCCCTTAGGGTAGGGCAGGTGTGACCAGAGGCTGCCACACTGCACACCTCTGGCTGTTCTACTCCTGCCCATGCTTCTGCTAGAACTGCACTTCAGCTAAGCTGTGGGCCTGAGAGCTGTCATGTTGTCTGCTGCAGTCACCACTGTTTGGTGAGCTCCCAACGGGCCCTTAAGGGAAGTAAAAGTGGCAGCAAAAGTCTCCTCCCAGACACAGCAATCCAGCAGGGAAAGGCTGAGACTTCCTTATGGAAAGCCAACAGCTTCTTTCAGCTGGTGCTGCAAGACCACGCTCAAAAGTGACAGGTAAAAGGATTCTCTGGGTCCTGACATGAGGGGGCCCCTACCTGGCTGCTCTGTCTTTTCTCCAGAGTCCAGACTCTTCTCTGTCCCATCCATTTTCATGTACTTGTAAAATCCAAATCTGCAGACAGAAGTGCAAAACACAAGTTTGATGAAAGCTACTTTGCCCTTTCCTGGAAGAAGGAAGAAGATCCTGAGCACAGGGAGGCCATAATCAGCTATCTCACTGGGAAAGTGACCCTCCTTATCCTGCAAATAAACTCCTCCTGAATGGCTGGGAGTCCTTGCACAAGGTGTCTGATTGTTGCAGCAGGGAGCGTGCAAGTAGCAGCCACCCCTGGGATCTGGGCACCAGTGAAGATGAGTGACACACATTTCTTCCCCCAGAGAGAGACCTGGGGGTGAGCATCGTTTGGCTTCCACACTGACAGCCACAGCAGGCCAAGCTTGCTGGGAATACACTCCCTGATGTAAGAGAACAAACATGCTCTGACTCAGCTACTGGGTTAACAGTGCAAGAAAAGCACTGGTAGTTTCCCCATGAGACTAAACATATTTTCACTTAAGTTATCAAAAGAAACTATAAATGCTTTAATGTTTTGCAAGACTTAGGGGATCTTTAAGAATTAAGAAAGTCCTGCAGAAGTGAACATGAAATTCCACACCAATTCCAGCCTTCAAGCTCCTCCCCACCCCGCTACTAAACCCAAATTTACAGCATGCTACCTTTCCAAATAATAAGGGTTTTCCTGGTAGAAGCATTTGTTGTCCTTCTCCATGTGGCTCAGGCGGCTGTAATCATTTGGGTAAACGAAAGATAAATGAACCTGCGAAGAAGAGAGAAAGACAAAGTGAAACCCCCATAAATGCCAGGTATCAGTCCCAAGGTGACCCAGACATGGCTGCAGGGTACCCAGCCCTCCTTAGGGGGAGCAGGAGTTGCTCACTCTTTGCCTCTCCACTAGCAGGCAGTGAGAATGGAAGACAGAAGGAAGCATGCAAGGATTCATGTATGGGTGTGCCTTCCACCCTCTCCCTCAGCGTCTGCCCACCCCTCTAACTGTGAGCTCAAGTCCTACAACAGAGTGAGAACTAACTGGGGGACAGGTGGCCCAGCCCTCCAGAAGAGACGTCCATGGCTCTAGTAACCCACACACAGAGAAGGAAATCCTCAGCCACGGTAAGACCCCTGCAGGGCACGCTCAGGCCCCATGACTAACGGGATCTCCTCCTCCCTGTGCATCCCTGGGCAGCAGCGGGTAAGAGGTGGAACTCACGAACTGCAGTCCCTGGTAGCGCTGCAGCGGGAATCCGTTCACCAGGTAGCTGGGCTTGTACGGGCAGTCCGGCAGCGCCCGGCGCACGCGAGCCCGGCTGAGCACAGGCACTGCGGGGAGGAACACACAGCCAGGGCTGCAGGAGGAGCCCTGCTGCAACCCACGCACCAGCACAGCTGCTTCTGACCCCGGGTTCCCTTTATCCATCTGAACTATTAGGAAACAGATTGAACAAACCTTCTTGCACAGCTCAACTCTTTCCATTCCCCTAAGACGCTTCCACAAAACTACGCTCAGGGATGTCGTGTGAGCCGGACACTGAGAACGAGGAGCTGGCTCTGGTCTGTGCTTTGTCCCTGCAGTGACTGATACTGTAGCTGCCCCTCTCTTTTGCACCAGGGATAAAACAGCGTGGCCTGGGTAACTGCGGTGCAGGAGGACAACCCTTCCCAGCCGTGCTCCTGCACAGGCTGCCCTTACCTCCTCAGCTGCTTCGCAAGTCTTACCTTCATAAAGAGTGTCCCGGGGGTCAGGCTTCAACATGTCAGCTGGGTGTGCCCTGCTGCCAGCACTGCCAGCAGCCTGGCTCCTGCCACTGGCCAGCGTCTGCGGGATGTGCCCAACCTCATCCATCTTCAGAAGCGTCTCGTCTAGAAACCAGAGACACAGCACAGGGGGAGGCAGGGGCTAACTTGTTCCTCACCCCAAAAAGCACCTCTCTCCAGTGTCAGCCCTTTGCAGGTGGCACAGCATCCGTGGCACTAATGCCATCCCTGGCACAGGCAAAGGAAAGGCTCTGACCCAGGAAGCTGGAGATACAGAAGCTGTGGGGTGGGAACAGGGCTTTCACCGAAAGCAAACACCCACAGGGATGGGCAGTGGAGGAAAATGACCTCCTGCCTTGGATACACCAGCAGCAGTGTGCTGAACAGGGCCCGTGCTGGCAGGAGCTATGGGACACCTCTCTATTTATTAGTATTACGTTTCTTCTCAAAGGAGATAAAGAGAGATGAATGGGAGGAGGAGAAAGCTGAGGAGCAAAGCTCTTGCTTGTGCTGGAAAAGGATCAGGACCTTGGGGAAGGACCTTCAGTGGCTGAGGAGGATGTTACTCCAGAAAGGGAATGAAGCCCCACAGTAAGCCAAGAGCAACAGGAAGCTCAAACTCAAGACTGGATGTTGGTTACATTTTTCCTCGGTTGCTGCTGTCATAGGACTTTGTGTCTCCATGGATCTTACTCTAAAATGAGGGCAATTGAATAAATATCCATGAGGGAAAAGCAATATCCTGCCAAGGGCAGCGGTGTGCAACTCTTGGGTACTGAACTACGTGGGACCCCAGAAAGAAAGGATGTCATGTGATGCAGCCAAAGGCTACTGTGAACAAGGGAAAAACCATGGGCAGAAGGCAACAGACAAAAACGAGACTGCAGCACTGCACCTAATCGTGAAGGGATCTCCTGGAATGCCAGTCTTCTACAGGTAATTAGTGAGATGAAAAGAGCAGAAGGAAAAAGGATGAAGATGGAAATCCTACCCTAGGAAGTGGGAATGGAATGGAAAGCCTATCCTGGCCCAATGGGAGGTTTCAGAAAATACAGCAGCAGGTTGAGATCCAAGACACAGCAAACAGATGTCTTGATTACATCAGGGAAGTCTTCCATGCACTAAAGGGCTGGTATGGAAAAAAGCCCAGAAATGTTGGAAGGCAACAGCAGCAGATATGGAAAGGGGGAATGCTGGCAGAGGAAAGTGATGCTGGCAAAGCTGGGTAAGGGTAAACAGGACTAAGGAGCTTCTTAACTGATAACACCTTCACTTGATGTGCTAAGGAGGGTTTACAAAACAGGAGGGACTGGACTGATGTGTTTGCAGCAATCCAGCACCAGCTCAAAGAGACTTGAGGCTGGTACAGAAGAAAGCAGCATCCCCCAGCACTGCCAGTGTATCCTGCTGTGTTCAGGACCCTGAGTGAAATCTCCTCAAGTGCCACAGCTGCCCCTTCTCCCTTCTTGTGTCCAGCTGGCAGCACCCTCACAGCTCCCATGCTTTGGGACTCACGTTCCCCCTGGATCTCAGCAAGCAAACTCCATCCTGTCTTACTCTCCATCTACAACACTTCTCACCCTTGCAGGCTCTCCTTTCTGCCCTTCCTCACTACCTCTAGACCTCCCTGAAATAAGGGTCCAATCTCACTTCCGAATCTCCCGTGTTCAACAGTGAGTCACGCCCTTGTCCAGAAGTCTTTCTCCTGAACTGTCTCCACCTTTTCCTCCCAATGATGTGTATGCCTGCTATTTGCCTGGCTAGACAATGATTCATGGTGAAACACTGGATGCTGATACATTTAGGAAGAATGGGGAGGTGCTTGGGAAAACTTGTGATGAAGATACTTACTAGCAAAAAGGGAAAGATATTGGGAATCGATGACTTTGAACTTTGCTTCTGGGTCATTCAGTCTCCACTGGAACAGAGAAACACATTAAATTGAAGCTCCTGTGGAATTAACTGAGCCTGAACAAAAGGAACACACTACCCCTGCTAGGACCAAATTTACCCAGCAGCCAAAGACTGGGAATGAGCTGAGATCTCCCAGGACACCTCCAAACCAGGAAAGGCCAAAAAGCTGCAGCAGACCCCAGAGAAGGCAGATCTATCCCAAGCAAGCAGAGGAAGGGGTCCTGATACATGGCCAGGACTATCCCACACAGAAGGGGGTAAGGGCTCTGGAAGAGATTAGCTACATCTCATGCAATGAGGAGCTGAGGCCAGGGAAAGGAGGGAAATGGTTCCAAACATCATTCCCGAGCTCTGTATTCGGCACCAGCATTTCCACAGACTCACTGCAACTTCCACATGGTCTGTCCCTCTGTCATCCTGCTTGTGCAGCACCTCAAAGTAATACCTGCCTGCCGCTGACAACCTGGGAAGAACAAGGTGTCTGTCACCAGGAGCATCAAGGAACATTTCGTAGCTTGTCAGCAGACAATGAGTGGAGAGCAACCACACCCATGAAACAACCTAATTCTCAGGGTAGGCAGGGTTAGTGCTGCCAAGAAGATCCAGATCCTGACAGTGAGATAGGCAGCTTCACTTGTGCACCTGGAGCACTCCAGACACCCTTCTCAGTTAATTCTGAGGAACTCCCCCTCAGCATTACCTGCTGGGTTTTGGCCTCTGGGAAACCTGGCCAGTTCCAAGGCAGGAAGCTTGGGATACAGCTCATGTAAGGGAGCCTGGATGTGCTGGTGGCTGATTGCTCCAGGGAAGAAAAATTCAGTGTTGCATTCCTGCAGTAAATCAGCAAAGCTCTGGCAATACCCCAGAGTAATCCCTTTCTCTGTGTTGCTAAACTCTTCAGGACAAGCCTGACTGCTTTTCCCTTGTCCTTGTGATTTCCTGGTCATGTGCAAAGGTGGCTGGGACTGAGGGACTTTGCTCACTCACCTCACCATGTTTGACTTCTGGCTGTGAAATTTCCCAAACTCTCCTGGTGCAGTCCACTCCTTCCCTGTCTGTGAAGAGACAGAAGATAGCTCTACTTAAGATGAGTTTCTTCCCTTGTTACTGCACTGACAATGATAAAAAGGGGAAACTGAACTCCCTCTTCCCTCCAATTCCTCCTGGTAACTCATCTGTGAAATCCTTCACCTCTGGACAGATTTAAGTCCCTTAATTTGAGCAAAGGTCTCCCAATTGCACTACCAAGAGGCAACTGGCTTAAGGTATCGCATGTCACACCCCATCTGGTGTCTGTGCTGATGCTGTCTGGAGCTGGGCAGGGGAAGAAACCTGGCTAGTCCAAGCAAGCAGTAAGTCAGAAGGGTCCCTGTTCCCACAGAAACATCAAAGCCTCAATGGCACAACCTTGCACTGTACCTTGCCTACACTGGCCAGCAGCTGGAGACCAGAGGGTTTTTCATCTGGACTCAGCCAGAACTCAGCATTGTCATCCGCAGCAATGGCAAACTGAAACTCCCCTGTGGAGAGATGGAGGGAGTAAGTAGGGCTTTGGGGTAAGGGCTTGTGCACAGAACAGACCCTGCTCCTCTAAAATGCTGTCTCTGCCCTTTTTCCTGGTGAGATCATCCTTCCCTTTTGGTACCGTCACCTTCCCTACTCTGAACCTCTGTGAATTCTCATAACTCTGCTGTGAGTGAAAACAAACTTTACAGATGTCACTGGTTCACTGTCCCTCCTGCACTGCCCTCCCCTGACATCTAACCTGGAAAGCGAGGAAGTCTATGCAAAGCCTCCCCTGACACCCCTTTCGCTTCCACAGCAAACTCTCGTGTGAGACGCAGTGTTTGCACGGAGGAGCGTGCCCGTGGAGCCACAGAGGGAGACAGAGGTGCTTGAGGCTCACTCTTTGTCTGGGGTCACAGGATGGCAGCTGCAGGCCAGGGCCGTGCCAGAGGCCGTGCCAGCTCGGGCCAGGGCTGTGCAGCTGGGGACACAGCTGGGGACACAGCTGGGGACACAGCTGGAGCCGCACACCGGGGAGCAGCAGGCACCGCGCGGAGCTCACGGACAGCCCTGGCCCAGCTCAGCCAGGGCTCGTGCCCACACGCACGCCGTGGGGCTGAACATTCCAACAGCACTGTTATTTATCCAGCACTTCCCATCTGCTTTCTCCTGGCCTTTTCCCTTCCACCCTGCAAGGGAGGAGGCAGATGTGCTTCCAGCCGTGCCGAGGCCGCGGCCGGGTCACTCACGCACCCACGTGAAGGAGCCGGTGCTGGGCTTGCCAGGGTGAGGCCACCAGAGGCCCAGCACCAGCAGGGGAGGGAGGGAGGGGAAGGTGACGAGAGACACGAGTGAAGGCACCCAGAGCCCTCACCATCGGTGAAAGGATGCAGGTAGCCAAATATCCGGAGACCATAGTTGGTCCATTTTGGGGACACAGCCAACTTCTTCAGCGTAGTTCTTGTCTGAAGTAGAAGAAGAAAAAATTCATAAAAGTAATTTTGGATGTGACAGAGACAAGGGGAGAATCAAAAACCCTGGGACAGGTGGGCAGAGGGTTTTCTCTGAGAGGAGGATGGGATGCAGTGGAGGCAGAAGGAAAGAGCAAACCAAGTAAGAAAGGAGGTGGAGCAGGTGCTGCTGAGAAGGGAAAAGCTGCATGGGGGATGCCATTGAGGGACAGGACATGGCATTCCCCAGCCACTTGGAAGGAGAGCACCAAATCCAGGCTCCTGCAGCCCGTGTGTGAGCCCTGGCAGGCCAGCACGTGCAAAATGACCCTCCCTGTGCAGCAGGACAGCTGCCCCCTGAACCCTTGGGAAAGCTTCCTGCTCCCTCAGCAGAGAGAGAGAAGGAAGCTGAGAGGGAGGTGGTGGATTTTAACAAAGAGCAGGACAGAGGGAGGTAGGGACAGGCCCTGAAGGGAGCAGGGGTGATCCACCTGGGAGGTTGAGCTGGGAAGTGCAGGATAGAGGGTATCATGTCCTACTCACGTGAGGAAAGAGGGGGAAGTGGAGGTTTCTCCTGAGCTGCTCGATGGAGCTGCCACACCAGTCCTCAAACACGTGCAGGTTGGCCTGGCCCTGGAACTGGAGGGCAGAAGTGGGGCACCATGAAGTGTCACATCCATCCCTGTGTCCCTCCCCTGCTGCCTTGGCCTCGGCTGGGAGAGTGAGGGGAGATTCCTCTGCTGTGAGGGGCTGCTCTGCAGGAGATACGGGTCCAGAGCACCGCTGCTCATCTGCTGAGGGTGTGGGGCTGGCACACACGACTCAATGGCACCAGGGAACTGTGCCAATGCCAGGGACACCTCAGCTCCATGGCTGGGGTTCGCTCCATCAAGGAGGTGTTTGAGCAGAGGGCCACGCTCTGAGGCCGTGGTGTGGGACACGCTGCGGGGTCACAACAGCTCCTCATGGCGTAATGTGCTGCAAGAAGGTGCTTTGGGCTCCCTCACCATGCCAGGGCTGTTCTCCTGACCTGAGGAAGAGGGGACACCCTAGGGAGGGGAGGTGGCAGATTCCCCTCTCAAACATGTCAGAGGTGAGGCTGAGGGGGGACGGTGGGGACAGGCCGATGGAGGCCGGGCAGGACGGGGAGCAGCAGCACAGGCGGGGGCAGTGGGGCAGCTCGTGTGCCTGCAGAGACCCAGCAGCACTGAGGGAAGTGGGGCTGCCAGGGTCCAGCTGACACCTGGAGCACAGCTGGGCTGGGAAAGGCTCGCTGGCCACTGTGGGACTTCAGCAACACACTCCCCAGAGGACAGACTTTCTTTTTGTCAGAGCCATTCAGAAGGGAGTCGCTGTCTGCCCCCCAGCAAAGCCCAAGCTTTCTGCCTGCAAGCAGTGGAGCCAGATGCTGAAACCCTCCTTGCAGGACTGGCATCCAACAGTGAAGAATAAATCATCTGAGATGGTACAAGCTACCTTAGATGGCAAAACACAGGAAAGGAATAGGTTGCCTTGGGAGCAGGGAGGTTCTGCTGTGGCTGTCTTGCCTATATAAGGGCTGTGGGAGCAGGGCTGGGGAACAGCCTGAACAGCAGCCACAAGTCTACAGATGGCAGCAAATTCTCAGTTTTCAGCAGGGACACTCTAGCAGGCCTGAAGCAGCACAGTGGACGAGGGTCCAACCTCTCCGTGCACTTCTGCCAGAGAAACTTCTTCACCGAGTTATTTTTCCCAGGATGGTGGGTTGGGGGTGTGTTTTGAAATGAAGTGTGGCATGAAGGAAGGCCAAGAAGCAGATGTGGCTCTGCACCAGCAATGCTCCTTGCGAGCTGTGGACTTTAGTTTGCACGTGGAAACAATTTCTGTGTGCCAGGCAAAGCACACCCACAACCAGCACTGCTCTGGAGCAGTCTCCCTGTCTCAATGGTGTTCTCACTGCCAGGGCTCCACGGATGTCTGCAAGCCCACCATGCCCCCCACTAACATCTCCTCCTCTTCCCTCCTCTGCTGCCATCCCTCAGCCTGCATTCTGCCCACCAGACAAGAGCAAAAGCAGCGAGACAAAGCGGGTGTAATCCTCAGAGCAAATCAGAGCACGGCCAGACAGAGGGCTCAGGGGGACGGATGCAGCCCAGGGAAAGCCGGGGCTCTGCAGGAACTTGTGACACAAACAAACCACTGCAAACGGGACAAACACTGAACTGGAAACACTGAATTGCTGTGCAGCCCCACTCCCCTTGGCCAAATCCAGGTTCACACCCAAGGGTCTTACGCTGCTTTTCTCAGCCAAATCAAATAATGACAACTGCTGTTTCCTGTGCAACATGAAGTGAGAGGACAGGCTGGGCTCCCACAGAGAGTCACTGCCAGCAGCTGAGTCCTGTGGAAGTCACAAGTGATTTTCTTTCTGGAGGATTGCTTGCACACGGCAGAGAGCAGGCTCAGAGCTCTATGAAATGCAGCACAACACTCCCACACTGTGGACAGGCTGGCACTGCAGCCCACTCCTGCCAAAGCCAGGGATCATCTCAAAGCTCGGGACTCCAGTGAAGCTGGGCTGGCTTTGACATGGGGCAGCCCAAATGCAAAACCAGATCTTTATGAGGCAAGCCCCAAAAGACATGCTGGACTTGCTGAAATGTCTGCAGAGTAAAACCTGGACCAGTCCCATTGCAATACAGCACTCCACTGCAGTTTGGCAGGATTAGGGAGGGGGCAGCCTAATAAAAAGTGAGGCAGACACCACAGTACAAGATGCACCATCAATACTTAAAGAGATAATTCCCGAGACTTCTAGCCCAACACTCCTGCCTCCGAAGTCTTTACAAAGCCTCCTGAGAGGAGATTCTGGCAGGAATTAACGAGATCACTTTGCTTTCCTGCACTCACAGCCACTAGAAATAATTAACTGGTAAATGATAAGTACTGCTTGTATGTGATTTTAAAATCTTTTCTAAATCAACAGATTTTCTCCTGAGTTACAGCAGCTTAACTTAGTTTCCTCTTAAAGTGAAAAAAAGAACATTATTGACAGATAAGTGCTGGCTGCCCAAAGCACTGCTTTGGGACTGAAAGCTGAGCTAGGCTTTAATTTTAGGCCCCCACAAGTCATCAGTGTAGCAGCTGTTTTGAAACTCTATCACCTCAGTCCCTCCAACTCCACTCATAGCTGCCCATTACAGGCAGCTGAGAAATTCTTCTGTTTGCTTCATGAGCGTCCTCTCGTGCAACATGCCGTAAGAATCTCCTGCTTGGGGCTTTTGCAGATTGCAGTTATAGAGCAACATCACCACCATTCCCAATTCATGTGCGCTGAAATGTCAATGGATCTTCTAAAACACGGTTTATAGAACATGATTCTAAAACAGGGTTACTATGTTTGACTTCCCAGCTTGGAACTACCTGGCCCTGTTTTACAAAGGGTTGGAAATTTAGGACCTAGCAAGCAACAAGTTCCCCTTCTCCCCTTAAAAACATCTGCTTTGAAAATTCTGGATAGATTGATTTGGCCAGAAGCAGGAATAGAAGCCATGAGAGTGAGCTTTCAATGGGAGCTGGTTTTATCTGACCTTCCCATTTAGAGGGCTTCACCTGCCCCTGAGGTTTCTCTCACTGTCCCAACACCTCTCCCCAGCGGATTCTCACCCTGCTGAAATAGCAACAGGGCACAATGCCAGCTCAGGCCCAGAGCAGGCACAGGTCACACACCAAGGGCACAGCACAGTGTGAGTGTGCCCTGGGGCACAGCACAGCTCAGTGTGAGTGTGCCCTGGGGCACAGCACAGTGTGAGTGTGCCCTGGGGCACAGCACAGCTCAGTGTGAGTGTGAGTGTGCCCTGGGGCACAGCTCAGTGTGAGTGTGCCCTGGGGCACAGCTCAGTGTGAGTGTGCCCTGGGGCAGGGAGGGCAGTGTGCCCTGGAGCTGCTGCCCCCAGGGAGGCCAGGCTGAGTCCCTGGAGCACAGGGCTGTGCGGTGATGGGCGCAGTGCCAGCGCTGTCCCCGCAGGGAGAGCTGATCCCTGCAGGGCAGGGAGGGCACAGCTGGGCCAGGCCTGTGCCCCTGCAGGCTGTGGCAGCGTGGCTGAGCCCCAGTGCCGCTGGAGCCGTGCCTGCCCGCAGCCCTGCAGGAACACCCCAGTGCTTCCCCTCCTTCCAGTGAGACGTGGTGGATCATCCTCCCCTGCTGGAGAACCAGGATCAGCTTCCCAGACAGCCCAGAGCTCTTCCCAGCCCAAACCCTGCCATGTCACACCTGGCTGGGGTGGCACCACGCACCCAGGGCTCCTGCTGAGCAAGGAAGATCAGCAAAGCTGAGAGGATTGCAGCAGCACAGACACGACCTCCTGCCCTGGATCTGGAGCAGGATGGAGAAGAGAAGGTTTTCCTAATTTAATCCTGGGCGGCTTTGGCATCACAGCGGCAAATCAGCTGCGTAGCTGCACACAGCCCAGGGAACGATAAACAGGGCACAGAGAGGGCCTGAGCCAGGGAAGAAAGGCGACATTGTGCTGCCAACTAGAAACTCCTGAGTCTGTGAGACTCTTCTGTCTCCTCAGAGGGGCTCCTCCTCCTGCCTGGCCCAGCTCCCCTGACTGGGTGACATCCAGCAGCCAGCAGCTGGGCCTGGCTGCACGCTCTGCCCTGCTGGGCACTTGTGGGGATCCAGCGAGGCAAGGCAGCAACACAGCCCTGTCTGATGGGCACCAGCACACAAGGAGGGGACACGGGCAGAGCAGCAAGAGCTTTGTCTGGCAGCCCTCTCAGGAAAGGATGCTTCCTCTTGGGGCAGGTTTGGTAGCAGGACAGCACTGCAGCACAACCCTTTGGATTTGTGCAGCAGCCGTGCAGCTGTGCAGGGCTGTGCTCCTGGGCATCCCCCACACCTCCCTGCAGGGAGAAGGAGCTCCTGAGCTGTGCAGCCCTGAAGGAGGAAAGGATGCTCTAAATGCCCCCCAGCACTGCCCAGACCTCTCTCCTCTCAGAGAGATGCTTTTGCAGAGGTAAATGAGAACAGTCTGGCTAACCAGTCACTTCTCTGAAAGCCGTCCCCACAGCTCCAGCAGTGTCGAATGGTGACACTCATACCCCACGCACAGGTCTGCCCTGAGCACAGCCAGGCACGGTTCTGAATGAATGAAACTAAACACCCCACATTTCTCCAGCCTGTGCAGGCAGTGGGTGATGCTGGGAGCTGGCAAACTTTGCTCTGGTGCCTGGCACTGACAGTAAGGATAGGGACTATCACATGCACGGGCATCTTGAGGAACCAGGGGCAAGGGTGGACCCACCTTTCCCCCAGATGCCAGAGCAAAACTTCAGTTTGGGATTTCCAATGAGCACACTTGGCTACCACATTATCCAAGGCTGAAGACTTAATCTGCCTATCTCATATCCTGAAACTGAGAGAGGAAAATTGAAACCTGTCCTTTTTCAGCAATGCTGGCTGCCAGCTCACCCTGCAACCCTGTTAATTATTGATGTTCGTCAGGAATAGGCCTCTCCATTCCAACAAAGCCCAGCTCCCTGACTTGTGTGAGGCGACCTGGTGTCCCTCGCCCCAGGAATCAGGCTGCAATTAAGTTATTAGAGATGCTGTAGAAAGGGCACAAGGGGATTATAGACCCTGGGTAATTAATTTGGGCAGAGCCACAAAAAAACTTAATCCCCAGGCTGGGAGAAATTTCAGTCAGTGGTTATAGGAGGACAGCGAGCAGCTCTGTACAGAGCTGTGCCCACTGATCCCTCCCCACGGGAGTCACAGAGGCTCCTTAATTTTTGCAGGTCTCTAATCACCTTGAGGAATTTAGTGAGCAGGCTCCATTAACTAAATGCCCCCTGGCTGGTGTCCCTCTCATTAGAAGCAGGCTGCATTGCTCCCTTATCTGAAGAGGAATGATGAGATAAGGGAACAGGGGAGGGAAGAATAATCCAGGCATGAAGGAAACAACGGGAGTGTTTACCCCAGCCTGCAAGGGTCACCAGAGAGGGTCTCTGTTCATGGAAGTGCCATTGCAGTGGAGAAATCTCCACGTATGACACGCAGGGGTTGGATGGCAAACGCCAGAGCAAGAACAGTGTGATACTTCTGTGGGCCACAGTCATGCATTTGTTTGTTGAATGCTTAGCCCTACACACCCCAGCCCTGAACAAACTTCACTTTTCAGGAAGGTAGTGGGCTGCCTGGAATTGTGGGTGGGTGTTTGGAGCCTTGAGGACTAGTGCAGACACCAAATTATCTGGAATCTGGACAATTCCAGGTGATTACTCAGGTCTGTAAGTGTCCTTAAGCAGGGAGAAGGTGATAGGGAGTGGAATCCAGTAAAGTGAATCAATTTCCAGGCATACACCCCCACCTTTCACTTTTGCTGTACAGGTCTCTAGCCATAACCCTCCTGACACAACACGGTGGAGAAAGGCACTCACCTCTGGCATCCATGGGACAGGACTGTCCACAGCTGCGTAATTTGATTTATTCCTCTCACCTATCTGCAGCTCCTGGATCTGAAACACAAGTAGAGAAAAGTCCAGATAAATGACACAGCACTGACATGTACAAGATGGTTTTACACCAGCTCTGCAAGAAGGTTCAAACCTCGTGACAAGAACATATGAGAAAATAAAACAACTTTTCAAGCTCCCTTTCCAAAGGACAAGCCAGATATCATGAACATAACAAGGTGAAAATATGTCCTGGTTTCTTTGACTGCACATTTCCATGGTGAGCTACTGAGGGAAGAGGATACCAGTATTGTATAACTGCTTGCTAGCACAGAGTTAAAACTTAGGTCATTCTCTGGGGGTTTTTTCCCCCATCTGTGTTTCCAAAGCGTCCAAGCGATAGTTCTTCCAGCACTGCCTTCCATCAACAGAACTGAGATGTGCTTCACTGGAGAGCAATAAACTCTCCTGACCTTTCACTCCTGCTTCTCTCCTGCCTTCCTGAGCCACAAGCCCAGCCAGCTTTGTCCCACCACCGTGGCTCGGTACATCTGAGATAACTTTGCCTACACCGGAGGCACGGGAGGTGCACGCTGCTGTGAGCCAGCTCAGTTTGCCCTGTGGCAAGCTCTCTTTCCTGTGAGAACAGAGAGCTGTCTCTTGGGGCCAGCATCTGAAAGGAAAGGCTGTCCTGTGTGCTCAGAAGGCAGCCTGGGTGTCCTCACCTGGTGTCCCAGCTCCCATGGATGGTCCTGCTGAAGGACTGTGTCCCCAGCTGGGACACGGGCGTCTGACAGAACCTTAGCAAGCTCCCTCCAGCTTTCGTATCCTGTACAGGGGAAACAGAGAGGTGTCAGGGAACAGGGTTAAAAAAAGAAAGGGTAGCAGTCTCCAGTATAAACTAGTCTTTGCAAGGCTGAGAGACCTCTAACAGGAGTGCTCCAGCAGAGACCAGGAGTTGTTTATGTTGCTTGGAGTTGGCAGACTGGCACAGAGAGAAAAATTGTCTTTATCTTCCTTAAAAGCTCTTCCCTCCTTCTTATTAATTTAATACTTAAAGATTCATCATAGTTCTAAAATATATATCAGAGATTTCATTAATCACCACAGGACCGGGAACTTTTTTTTTTAGATTACTCACATAATCCCAGTAGTCAAACTAAAGAATATCAATTTTTATCAATTAGCAGTGCCAAAGAAAAAGAAGACAGTAACTAGACTACTAATTAATTTAACCATCAAAAGCATATTATTCTTATATGCACCAATTTTCACAGTAAAAGCTTCAATTTTCTTTTCTTGAAGGAAATTATGGACACTCATCTGCAACACCTAAAGTATTGGCAGTGATGCAGTCAAGGACACTGCTATTCAAGTGAAGTCACCTTCAATTGAAACTCCTTTCCCCTCTCATTCTGCTCAACCCAGAAGTCAGGATCAATTCTGATTTCCTTCCAGAACTTCAGTGACCTCCTGGCTTTAGGAGGGACAAAGAGGAGCAGATGCAGCACAGCTGCCTGTGCCTGCTGTCCCACCACTAGTGAGACAGTGCTGGTGAGCTCAAACCTCCCAGCAGCGCTCCAGTGCCTCACCCCGTGTGCTTCTCAGGTCTGATGAACATTTTGGCACTTGTTCAGCAGGTGACCAGCCTGTCACAGCTCAGTGCTGTGCCCACAGCAGCTCCAGCCCGAGGGACAAGCCCCAAAACCTCCAGCAGCCTCTCCCAGGCTGGTGGCACACCAGCTCAATGCCCACACAGCTGGGAGAGCAGCCAGGCTCTCTCCCCATTCTCTTTAAAACTGGAAATCATCCCCAAAGCTCCAGGAAGCCCAAAGAAGTTGGCTGCTTTGGTATGTACAGGGAACCATCCCGGCAGCCTCAAGTCCGTGTTTAGATGAATGCTCTGAGCCTCCTATGCTATTCCTACAGCCAGAAGTGGCAGGAAGGCGTTCTGAAAGAGAAGAACAGCCCGCTGCTGGTGAAACATCTGCTGCTCCACAGCCAGCACACCCACCTTCACCCAGCCCACCTGCCTACAGCCTGCCCACCCATCAGCAGCCCGGGAGACTCGCTGTGCCTCAGGAGCGCGCTCAGCCCGCTTGCTTTGGAGGGGGCTTTTACAAGCCCCACGGCTTAGATCATCCCCCAGCATCTCTGGGCTACACAGAGGCCAAGGCAAGCCCCAAACCACCCCAAGAACTGCAATTCACAAACAGCCCTCTGCCAGATTCCCCTCCCTGGCTGTGCTGAGCTCTGGGCCCGTTGTTTTGAGTACAAATAGGGTTGAAAAACTGTCTCTACTTGCTCCTGAATCTGGGTCTGGCAGAGGTGAGCAGAAAGCTGCCTCCTATCACCACAGCTGATCAAAGGGGGCAATTAACAAAAAGAAAGTGAAAAAATGGTGAAAAACATGAAAGTAGTCAGAGATTCAAGTGAGATACAAGGCTCAGAGCCAGCTGGGGTATCCTGCTTTCCTGATGTGGATGTTGGCTTGGATGTGTGGGTTTCATCAGGCCCTGTTAGAGGCTGAACAGTCACAAATGTCTGATTGAGATCTTCTCAGCCCCAGATTCTGATTTGAAGCTATGCATTTAAATTTATGATTAAAAATACCAAGGTCAGTATTTATCTTCTGCAGAAGACTTTTCAGCCACTGGGTGAGCAACCTACTGATTAATGCAGCTAAGCACAACTTGTACTTAAGGGACTGACTGTCACGGAAAAAAAGGAGAAATTAATTTGTCTTTATATAATTCTATGTGTAACTGGTGAGCTTCCTCCTTGTTCAGAGCAACGAGGCAGAAACCACTATTTGTGAGTGTCCTGCAAGTGGACACAGGAATTCCCACTCGGAATGGGCCTGAAACAGACTTTGTAGCTCATGTGAAATTCAGCACTTGCTGCTCTGAGAGCTCCTTATAACCATGGGAGAGATCAGCAGGCTTCTTTTCAGAGAACAGACCCACAGAATATCCTGAGCTGCAAGGGAGCCACAAGGATCACTGATGCTCAGCTGGCTAGAGAGGAACCAAGTAAATCAGGGGAAAAAAAAAAAGGCAACAGAAGTCAGTTCACCCCTGGAAGACACCAAGAGAAGCAGGTTTGTTTTTTTCTCTTGTGCAGACGGGAGAGGTTATTTGGTTCCATCGTTAAACTCAGCACTTCACTGCCCTGTGGAAAAAGCTCAGGGCAAAGCATCAGCAACCTGCCTCTTCTGGGAAGGGCTGGCACGGAGCCTGCCTCCCAGCAAACACAGAAGCCTGGCTGCACACAAGTGCCAATGGCTGACATTTCTTTGACCCTTGGAAAAGAGAAGAAAGGAAGGCAATTCTCTGTGTTGTACAAATATTTACCTAACACATCAGCCAAGCACAGAACAGACAAAGGAGCTACGAATTAATCTGGAGGCAGTGATTTCATTGCTGGGTAATTTGTGCTTTGGCAAGCCAGTTCTCCAGCATGGTAGGAAATTATTTTCAGAATATAACAGGATCAACACCCCCCTTAGAGAAAGTTCTTGGCACTCCAGTTCCTTCTGAAAAGATTGGCTTTTGCCTGTGGGTCTCCACAGGACACCCTTGGAGAAGGACCTGGTTTTGCCCCTGCTTTCCTCACTGAAGGGAGGAAACCAGAGCAAAGACATCTCCTGCAGCTTTCTGCAGTCAGAACAGCTCCCGAGGCAACTGCTCACCGAGGCTTTGTCCCCAGCACACTGGCACAGCTTTCAGAGGTGCCCTTGCAGGTCTCCAGCGCTCTGTGTCAGCTGGAGAGGGGAGCCCTGAGGCCACGTCCACTGCCCTGTGTCAGGAGCACCTGGTGAGCTGACCTAGCACAGGTTCAGCCTGTCCTCCAGCTCTCTGTGAGCTGCTCACTGGCTCCAGCACTCTCCTGATGGCTGCTTGAAGCCAACAAGCCTACGCCCGGAAAATGCAGGAGTCAAGAGCTAAAATACCTCAGCAAATACTTCAGTGCTGCTAAGAAGGAATGCCAGCACTATTAGCTTTGATGGTTTTGCTCCAGTCCCTCTACAAAACTGGTTCTGGCTGGGATGTGAAAAGGCAGAAAAGCCATGAAGGCAGAAATCAAAGGCTGGGAAGAGCCTGTCTCAAAGGCAGGGGAAGACACTGAGCCAGGCATTGGTGCCATTAGCCTGTCAGACCGATGCACCAGCCAGCTCCTGGCCTTTCTCTCTCCTGGCCTTCCCTTCCCAAAGCACACCACTCATTTTCCAAGGCTGTTGTTCACCTCAAACACCTCTGAGGAAGGCAGCACTGATGCAGGCACAGCTCGCCAGAAGCAGCAGCCAGGCTTGCTGCCACATCCTCCCCCTCCCTGGCTCCAGTCCCATCTCCTCTCTACAAGCAGAGGTGCGTCTTTCTCTCTGCTTTCGCACCCCAATGCTCCAAGGTTCCAGTCTCACAGGGATCAGCCAAAAACATGAAGCTGGTTCTTCTTCAGAGAAAAGTGCTCCTTTTTGTCCCTGTTCCCATCAGGCTGGCTGGCAGATGCCTGCTGAGGATCCAAATGCCCAGCAGGGCTGACCCTCAGCTGCTCCTCTGGATTTGTGATGGGAAGCCCTCGGGATGGAGCTTCCTATGGAGATACGAGGCAGGTGAGCACAAAGCAAAGGCAAAGAAGCTGAAGAGGAGGCTGAAACAGACGCTGCATCCTACAGCAGAGCAAGCTGCCAGAACTATGCCAGTTGCCCATAGCCCCAGTGAATCAACCACTGAGGGACAGAAAAGCTGTACAAGAGAAAATAAGATGGAGATGATTCTTGTCCAGGGTCTGGTCAGGCAAGAGGGCCGTGTCTGCCTCTTCTCAGCCATGCATTTTACTGCTCTGGGGTTAAAAGTCAGCAAAGGAAGCTGCAAGTGGAGATGGAGAGATCTCACCCAGCAGTTCTGGCTCTGCCACAGCAACGCACTTGAAGCCCAGTTCAGGAGGAAAAGAAATAAAAATAAGAAAGCAGAAAGCCACAGCCAGAGATAAGAGCCAGCAGGAGGCAGGGAGCTATCAGGCCTCGGGCAGGAGTGTGACCAGAGCTGCTCTGTGTGTTCAGAGATTAGATCCACCCAGCCACTGCCATGCC
The DNA here is from genome assembly GCF_049639895.1 of Pseudopodoces humilis. Classification (NCBI taxonomy): domain Eukaryota; kingdom Metazoa; phylum Chordata; class Aves; order Passeriformes; family Paridae; genus Pseudopodoces; species Pseudopodoces humilis. Next base: position 422,884 of record NC_142204.1, on the reverse strand, counting down.
CCAGCCAGCGCTGACATTTCAATCAGCCTGTGAAGATACCTGGCAATCGTGCAAAGGGAAATCCCAGGCCCACTCAGGTGATCAACTTCCCCTCTGAAAGACGAGATTTGATTACTCTGCTGTTGTTACTGCTGCTTACATAGCTGCAAATGTTATTAACACCCACATGCCAGCCAGCCCTTCTGTAACCCTGCTGAATGATTTCACTCAGCAGCCTCAGGTCCACAGGCTGTTTTGCGCAATAACATTTTCCTTCTCATCTGACAGCCTTCTCCTCTTCTATTTGTTGCAAGGAAGAAAGGGCAAGAAAGGAACTGGCAGGAATGAAGCAGGGTGCTGCTCTTCATTACCCTCAGCATCCACAGACGCCTCACCATGGCTTGATGTTTTAACCCTTCCTTGGATGGTCTTATTTCTCCTCTTATCCTGGTTGAATATTTTCAATAACTTTAATGTTATTCCCTGGGACTTCAGCACCATTTGAGGTCTTTGCCAGTGCTCCTCCTGGCTGAACAGGTTTGCAGGTGCAAAACCCAATACCCCCAGACATTACCACTAGGAGCCTTGCAAATGCACCAGTCCAAAAGATGCTGGTGAAGGTTGCTTGACACTGAGCATGAGAAGGTGTTTAGAGAGCTTGATGTGCATTTCACACACCCTGACCAGAGCAAACCCTGCTGATGGTGCCACTCTGCAGAGGAAGGAACATCTCCTGGCCTACCACAGACACCAACACAACCCCCCAAAACCGAGTACAGAAATCACAAGGATGAGGTGTGAGGTGTAACCTGACCTTCCACAGACAGAGATGTGGGTGAAGGATACAGTGAAAAGAGAGAGCCAACAGTTTCTGGACATAAGGGTGGGTTAGGTCAAGTCATGCCTCAAAGATTAGGTCAGAGAAACTACCAAAAAAACCCCGTTCAAGGGTAGGGCCAGGTCAAGGGAGTCTCTTTGGTTACTTATTTAGGTCATTTAAAAGGAGAGACAGAAAAGAGTTAACTTCTCAGGTCAAGACTGGAACATCACTCCTGCAGTTGAAAGGATTCAAGGAGCACGAAACCCAGTGTTACAGAGGGAGCCCTGCAAACCTTCCCATTTCTGCCTAGAGCAGAGCCCACAAATGAGGTTGCTGACCTCCTCCAGGGACAAAGCTCAAGTTAGGAACCTTGTGTGCAGAAATAAATGACTCCATTCTTCCTCCAGGTACAACTCTGATTCACTGCTATGTGAATGGCTTTGCAAACTGACAATAAGCCACAGAACATTAAAAGTACTTGAAGTATGACAGAGGAAAAGGCAGAGCACCGTGCTTGGGAAGGAGAGGAAAATCAGCAGACATTAACTACCCAGGGCACTGATGCAGTCTCACTGCCAGACTCACCCACAAATAATACCTTGCTGCTGTTCCCCTCTAGGTATAGGAAATGTATTTCATGCAGCAGGAGAGGAATTGATAAACAATGGCTGGGGCACTAACTGGTTTCACAGAAAATATAATTCAAATCGTGCTTCTGTCACTAAAATTTTCCATTGCTCTAGTTAAATCATTAAACCACCCATGCCACACAATGATTCCAAATATTCCTCCAAATGAGCAAATACTGCCTGCTGTCTGAAAGCTGAGTGAGGCTATGCATATATGGAGATGCAGAGCTGCATTTCAGTGAGAAAGGCCATCATGCAGCTGCACTATTCTTCAAAATTACAGGGCTGAGCTCCTTTGTCAGCTCCAGAAATGCCTCTGTTTCAACCTAGAATGTACTAGAGCAAAACTATTGTAAACTCTTGCCTGTCTGCACTTGCCACACTGAAGGTGCAGGAGGTTCAGGAGTTCATGTGAGCACAGAGCATGCAGCCAGCTGAGGTGCCACAGCCTGGCTGTGCAGTCACAACCCCTGCCCCAGGGCACCTCTGCCCACAAGAGCCCTGTGTCCTCTCCTGCCACCCTCATCTCCTCAACCACACTCCTCCTCTCCTCTCCTCTCCCTCTCCCTCTCCCTCTCCATTTTCCAGGGGAAGGAGGAAACACTGGCTCGAAGGAAGCCTGAGCAGAAGAGCACCTACTGCTGATTTCAGCAGCCTAGGATAAAAGCCCACGATTTTGGCACTGCTAACCACTGCAGCAAAGCAGGGAGAAATGCTGGCTTGTCTGTTACACTCTTGAGGTATTCCATGGGCCATCCTAAACCACATCAAACAGATATAGAAGCTTTTAAACCACCAAATATATTTTCAAAATTATGCCCGTGATAGCTGTGCAGCTAAATTCCTTTACTGCTGGCAAGTCCCACTCTTTAATTTACAGAACATGGCAACTGTGCTGCAATTGTGGTGTGCTTGTCCCTGAGACACCCAGGCTGCCTCTGTGGCTGCCTCTTTGTACAATATTGCCATCAAAAGCAGCGTTTTCTCTGGTTTTACAGTCTTCATGCACAGCTACAGAGTTCTCAAAACAGCTACAGTCAAAGAGGCCTGATTTGTTCACACCAAGAACAAAGGGATTTGAGTAGCTCTCATCATGCAATCACACTTACCAAGCCAGCCTTTTGCCAGTGATTGTCTTCAAAATATGGCATTTGCATCAACACATTTACTGCTGTGAGATTTGCCTTGCTCCAGCTTCAGTACTTGGAGTTGTGAAAGGAACACAGTCAGGTGTTTTGTTACCAGGCCAGCTTTTGATTTCTTACTCCTGCTTCTAAGGTAAAAGTAATTTGCTACTCTGATGGTGGACTGTAACATTAGGCATTATTTTTGTTTCAAAAATACCTTTAATCCTGGAACATTTGCATGGGTTTCTACCAATTCACTCCCAGTGACCACATCCTCAACAGCTGACTCACACTCTGCTGTCTGCCTTATTTTGTTTTTAACACAAATAATGGTAACAACTTTAAAAATTCCTACCTAAACCCCAAGTGACTGGCATGAAAAGCAGATGTTCCACCTGGTTTTGATCACTGCAAGTGGTATTCCTGGCACTGTCCCCGTCATTTGGAGGCACTGCTGACGCCTCAGAGACAGGAGAGGCAACCAAGGCCTGCTCCACTGAGGTAACAAGTTATTTAAAGCTGAAATTTGCCTCCATTTATCAGTGCCACACATCCCAGGCACTGCACTTGGACACGGAGCTGGCAGGCTCCCTGCCTGCTCTAATTCATATCTGCATCATCAGGAACAGCAGTGAGGACTGATTTTGCAGAGATGCGTGTTTCTAAATGCCTTCTACAACCAAGAGATCTGCTGCTTTCACGTCCACAGTAGCTGAATAAATGCAATTAATAGGAAGTCACATATGTAGGCAGCTTCCCTTCCCTGAGCACGGGGAGGTACCTACAAAAATCAAGAAAGAAAATGGCAATTTTATGCTCAGCAGCCTTTGCCATTTGTTTTTCTTTCTGCAACAGGACTGTGTCCAAGAGAGCTCAACAAGGTCATCCACAAAGCTTTCAGAAAGCTTTGGTAAGTGCATTTTTCTCAACTGATCCAAACACTGCAGCAACAGACTGCCCAAATAGCTTCCCAAGACTATTTTCTTGGTTTTTTAATACAGGAGCTGTCTAGGATGTGAAACTGAACATCAACAGACCTTCAAGGCAGCATTTGTTACTGCTTCACCAAACACAGCTAATGCATCATTTTTTATCTTGGGTGAGGAGATTCCTGAAGACTCAATACTTTGCCACTTCCATGCAGATGCAGCATTCCCAAAATACCTTCTTGCAGCTTGATTTTCAGTCAAGTTTCTGTGGAACTTTGTGCAGTAGAAAATGCCATTCACTGTTTCCACGAGAAAACCCCCACACTTTATTCACCTCTCTACTTGCCATTCCTATTTGCCATTTTGCTCGAAGCTGTTGTAACCATTTTCTCGCCCTGAATTCACCTCAAAAGCAGTAACTCTCCCCTGCTGAAATGTGCTATTTCCATGGGCTCTGTGAGCTTTGCAACAAAATCACGACCCTATGCCTTCAGTGGTGCCCGGAGGCAGACTCTGGATGTGATTATGGGCAGAGGAAAATCCAGAAGGGGCTGGACAAACATCTGCCAGAAGTGCTGCAGGTAGGGTTGAGCTGACCTCAAGGCAAGGAAGTGAGCTAAACCAACTCTCTTGCAGCCACTCCAGAAATGTCTCATGATTTGCTTAAATTACTTTAAATTGCCTGTGTTCTCGAGGGCAGCAGAATGACTGCTCTGCCCGTGGCTTTGCATGGGACACCCTGCTCTGACATCAAACAAAGCCCTGAACACAGAGAGAGGCTCCTCTAACTGTGGGACAACACAAAAGCTCCCCGACAGCTCTGCTGAGGAGGAACCAGAAGCAGGCATGCTGATAAATATCAAACACAGGAACAGAACAAGCCTTCCAGTGTTTCAGAGAGGAGCTGATTGCAGTGGTTGAGGAACTGCTTTGGCACTGCTCTCTAGGCACATCACACTGCAAACCATCTGATGATTGAATTTGGAGTCAGATGAAGCTCTTCTAATAACGTTACTGGGGTATGGATGAGGCTCTAGAACTACTAACAAGTATTTCAGGAACCTGGATGCAATCCCTGTGTACAAGTTTACTTCCACAATTTTGATCCAAAATCTGAAACTACAACTTTCTGTTCAGACTTAGGTGTCATTGAATGATTTCTGCTGAAAGGGACCTTAAAGTTCCAACCCCTCTGCTGTGGGCAGGGACATCTCCCACTCGACCAGGCTGCTCAAGGCCCCATCCAACCTGGCCTTGAACACTCCAGGGATGGGAAATCCACAACTTCTCTGGGCAGCCTGTGCCACTGCCTCACCACCCTCACAGGAAAGAACTTCTTCCTAATATCTGATCTAAACTTGTCCTCTTTCAGCTTAAAGCCATTCCCTTTTGTCCTATCATTACATGCCCTCATCAAAAGTTCCTTTCCAGCTTTCTTTTGGGCTGCCTTTAGGAACTGGAAGGCTGTTGTAAACATGATCAAACATCAATTAAAATAGCAGCAAAAGGCAACTGGAATATCAGGATACTCTTCAAGAATGCCTGAAATTTCCCATCACCAAACACACCACCAGATGCTGACACCACCCAATCTACACTCTGGCCTCTAAGCCTAAATGCCAGCCTTCATCTGTCTTTGCAGAGGAACTGTGCACACAACCTGACACCAGCATCTCTATTGAGCAAAGCTGGGATTTGTAACACTGATTTCCTCTGAATCATCCTCAAATACCACCTGCTGCTCAGGGCAGACAAACATGCAAAGACAGGCTAACTTTCTGATAAATAATGGAAAATCCTATATACCTGTGACTTCAAATATCAAGCCTCAGAGTACTAAGGGAGCAAGAACACGCTGGAGCTCTTCCATGCCACAGGAGCTGGACAAGACCAGCAGGCAGCCCTCGCTCAGGGACCCTGCCCCCGAGCTAAGCACACGTGCTGGCTTCTGGGACAGCTCTATTTACTCACCATGGGTTGCTATGAGGAAAAATCAGGGCTGTGTACACTCCCTTTACAGAGCTCTTACCCAGTGACATAATTCCAAAATATGAACTTCTGAAATATTGCTTCTCCTCTGTCTGAACTAACTCCCACGTCAATGTCCTGCTCTGGATCTCAAACCAGCCTGTGCAACACACTTGACAAAAATAATTAAGAAAGTGGGAACCAGGAGGAGTTCACAGAAACCACTTTTTGTCCCACAGAATCACAGAATATTCTGAGTAGGAAGGGACCCACAAGGATCAGCAAGACCAGCTTCTGGCCCGGTGCAGGACAATCCCAGGAATCCCAGAGAGCCTTGTCCAAATGCTCCTTGAGCTCTGGCAGGCTTGGAGCTGTGCCTGCTGCCCTGGGGAGCTGTTCCAGTACCCCAACACCCTCTGGGGGAAAAACCTTTCCCTGATATTCAACCTATACCTCCACAGAGACAGAAAGAAAGAAAGAGCTTGTATTTACCTAGTTTGCTCATGCCTAAATCCCACTGTTTGAGAGAAGATCTGCTGAGTTTGCTGAATGCTAAACTGGGACAGACTCCACTCTCACTTGGGATTATTTGTTTTTAATGCTGTCTACCAATTAAAAACTTTATGAAGAAGACTTAAGAGATACCACACAAGAAGAGGCAAGAACAATTTCAGTTTGCTCTGTAAACCTTGCCTTAAAAGTTCATTTGTTTGATTGATTCCAAGCGTAGATCCTTTCAGAAGACCAAAGAAATTCACATTCTTAGGGAAAAAACCCCTGATATCCTGTATCTCCTGTCATTCTCTCCCTATATAGGGGAGTTAAGAGTTGTTGCAGATTGTTGGGGTTTTTTTCATTGTGATGCAGCTTAAATAAGTTTAATAAATAAAATATTTTACTAAATAAAATTTAATATTTTTATTGTTAGTATAGCTGGGAGTTGGAAACACAAATTAAAATGGTTTAACATTGGAAATATGATGGTAAAATTGTGCCATCGCTGCACTTTGTGAATGACATTTACGCTGTATTATAAATTTAACTCATGTCTGTGCTACCTTCTGCATTAACAAAGCCTGTGTGATAGGTCTAGTGTTTCATCACTCTGCCCTAACTTTCATAAAGTCAGGGGAACCATTTCTACTGCTCATTCAGAACTTCCAGGGAACTGAAAAATTATTTACTGGAACATTTCTGGTTTGAGTTCTGCTAAGCTTCTGGCCCAGACAGAGCAAACCGGGAGCCAGCGAGGAGCTGAGACGCAGCTGAACTTCCCGGAGGCCAGGCTGCAGGGGCAGCCAAACGGGCTGCAGGGCTTGCCAAAGCCTGCCCTGCCACCAGCACCATCCCTGAGGGCTCCCAGGATCATCCTTCCCCAGCAGGAGCCAGCGTGCCCCACACAGCTATCCTGTTGCAGTGCAGTATTTCACTGTGCTGAGCTTTCCACCAGAGCGCTGAAACTGCCCCTCCAACTGCTTAAGGTGGCCTGCAAGCACCGATTGCAAAACTGACATTTTCTTTCCAACGCACTGGAAATTTCCATAAGCCAAGGAAAAGGGCTTCCTACTGCCCAGCACTCGTTTAGCTAATGAACTTCAGGACAAACAAAACCCTAACAACTGTCCCATCTGCCTCTGGTGTAATTCAGTACAGGAAACTCACACAGTAATTTCTGTACTGGCTGCGGAATAAATATCCACTGAAAATGCCATCTGACACTGGTTATTTACATGCTGACCTGAGATTTCATCCAAATACTCTTCTCAGTCTCTTTACCAAGTTTTACTGACCTTTTCCACAGGTTCCTGTTGTGATTCCTACCAAGCTCCACTGACTGTTCAACTTCAGTCCTTTTCCATAACGGTAAGAGTGCAGTGCCTTACACAACCACATATATCAAAATACCCAAAATTCTAGCATGTTCTGCCAAAACTGAAAGCCAGGGATAGCAGCTGTCCTCGCCAAAAGCTGTTTATTGTCTGTCCTTTATGTTCCTCTGACCCCAGTCACTCACAAAGCTCCAGGTCCCACATTGGTAGGAGAAACTGAAATATTACAGTGCAGTTTGTGTGCCACACAGGTTTTATAGGGGAAGTTCCCAGTGCAGTGGCTCCTGGGATGGAGATGAGGACTGTGTGGGCTCCAAAAATAGCCCAGGGTAGGTCATTCTCCAATACTCTTTTCATCTATTTTTAATGTATGCTAATACCAGAATTGCTGAGGTTGGACAGCACCTCTGGAAATCACCTGGTCTGAACCCCTGCTCACAGCAGCATCTGCCACCCAAAGCAGCTCACACCAGAACACCAGAGTCCTTTCCTGCAGAGCTCCCTAAGTCCATCTCCCATGGGATTCTCTGAAGCAGGTCCCTGAACTGAGAAAAGTCTTCTCTCATGAAGTCCTGGGCTGTAACTTGCCTGCCTCCAAGTTAACTCCAGCCTGCTCACTACACAAGGCAAAAATAATTTGTGAAGCAGTTTTAAAACAAACAGCCATCTAAACACACTGATAACTCTCAACCCCAAAAGTTTACAGCTTCGCCACTTTGGAAAAACCTGTCCTTAAGTACCTTGGAAGCAAAAGTCCCAAGGGAAAGTGCTGGGATTTGAGCCAAGCCACACAAGTGCCTATTTAGAGCCTAGCCTAAAACAGCAAGACAATTAACTACTTCAGAGTTTGCAGGAATCCTGTGAGGTTCCCTCTCTCACTCTGTGCTCTACATTAGAGATGCACCTTCTTCACAGCAAGTTTCAAGTTTGTCATCAAAAATCTTTGTGATCCTGGAAAATGAGAATGGAGGGACAAAAGACAAGAGATTGAATGCCAGAAGGAATAAGGTTTTGCAACCTAAGTTTATTATTCATATCCCTACTGTATTAATGAGATAAGAATTATTTTCATTCAAATAAAGCAACCACAGAATAATATCCAGGCTACCATGTCAGAATTTCATAGGATTTATGAAACACAGAGCAGAAAGTAAGCGCTGTTTGCTGCAGGATGTTAGGGCTTTGTCTATGATATTTCATCTATTTCATATTATATTTCATAGCACATGGAAGTGCCACCATTAGGCACGCTCTTCTGCTGGGAGAGCTGATGCCAAAATAATGCAGTGGGAATTTCAGCAGTCTGTTGTCCAGGAGCTTACCCATCCAAAAAAGTCCTGCTCTGATGGAGATGCTGACAGGTAAACTGGCAACAAAGCAAAACTGCTCACCTCCACCAGGTCATTTCTGTGCTGCCCTGGCTCTTGGCAAGAGTTAAGCCAAGAGTTAGATGTGGTGGTAGGAAATGAGGGCAGCACCACCTCAGAATGTTCAGTGTGCTCTTTCAGCCAGCACCAAGAGCGACGCTGGCACAACAGATACCACACACAGGGTTTCACCTGCTCTGAAGGATCTGGGCTGCTGGGGGGAGTTCTGTCACACCTTTTCATGACACTGACTGAAATGTGAGGTGTTCCTTCAGCACTGCCAAGATGGGGCTTTCACCCTGTCCGAAAAGCAGCTGTGTGGTGGTTGAGATTCAGAAACCTCAACCGCAACACCAATGAGGGACCAGGACAAAGCTTGCGAAGAGTAAACTCTGAATGAGTAAATTCCAGCATGTCCTGAATGCTCTCCTTCACTGTTTTTCAGTCAACATTTGATGGTGAAAGTAACACACACCTGATCCACAGAAGTACTGTGAGGCTCAAATCTCTCACTTTCTAAAACACCGAGAAATACCAGGATGGAGAGTCTGATTCACAGTGTCTGTGCACTCAGGCTCACACGGATTTGTTACAAAGATCCTACCGCTTCTATTGGAAAAATTAGGCCTCTGGGCATGCTGATCCTCATTAGAAATAAGAGAAAAACTTGCTTTCTGGTTAAAAAAAAATCTGATCTCTGTATCTCAGAAGCTGGCAAAGTAGGCCTCACTGGGTTTAACTTCAAATGCTTGTAACTGAATAATTTGGGAATGTCAGAGCAACATTTTTTATTCATCTTTGCATATGATCAAAAGCATGACTGTCACAAAACCAGAGACACACAGCATGTCCCAGAACTTTGGTGAAATCTGGTCCCTAAAGCATTCAGTTGCTGTGAGCAACCCTTGTGGAGGGATGTCCTTTATGAACAACTACTTTGGGTTATCTCAAATAAAAGAAAAGTTTAATTAGCAACTTCATCCCTGCTACAGACTGTGAAGAGTTACAAAAAAATCAGAGCATGCATAATTTTCCACAGACTCCACGGAAATATTTCAGACATTTCTAAAACCTATCCCCTATCTAACCCCAGGAAGTCTTACAGGTCTTTTTTACAAAACCTGAGCTCACTTATGCTAGCAATGTAGTGGCTCTCTGGATAGGCAAGCTCTCACCCAGCAACAGCTCAGAAGAGAGGATATACACCTCGGGCATAACACTAACTTAAAATTTTTAGCAAACAGGAAATATCACAGAAGAGAAAAAATCTCGTATTTTTGTCTACCAACTCTGCAACAACAAGATGACTGTCCAGTTTCTTCTTGTCAGCTGCCTTCTCCATGCTTTTTGTTTGTTTTCTTTTCTCCCTGAAGGGCACTCCCTTGCCCTCTCAGACTCCTAGAGCCTCTGGCTATTTTGGGGAGCACATGGAGCTTGCCATCTCCCCACAGCCCTCCTGAGACTCCTCCTGAAAGCTCTCTCGTGTTTCCTGGTGAGCTCTGTCTCCTCTTTCAGCAGCTGCCTGCCCCGCTCTTACAGCACTGGAAGGAAACACAACTCCATTAATAAATGATCCTGCTCCCTGCTCTCGCTTCCATGGCTGTGCTGTGCCCACGGCAGTCCGGCTCCTGAGGCGAGGGGCGGCAGGGCCCGGCTGCGGCCTGCCCGCTCGGGGCTCAGGGCCCAGGACACAGCCTGCTGGCTGCTCTGTCACAGCCAGAACCCTCCTCAAAGGGTGACAGTGCCACCAGCCTCCTGCCAACACCTCCAGTGCCCAGCAGCCCTGCACATTTTATCCTGACATTCAGCCACCGACTGCTCCCCGGCCCGTCCCTGCCTGGGGCCCGAGGCTCCTCTCGCAAAAGCCCCTCAGGTTCTGGGATTCATCCCAGAGCCCTGGGTAAACCTAAGAAAATAAGCAAGGATGAGGAGAAAAAAGAGTGGCTGTCATACAAAAAGATGACAAGCTATTCTTTCCAGCCAGGACTCCCCATCTCAGACAAGAAAAGCAGCACTGAAGGCAGCCCAGCAAGATCCCAGAGCTGGGCAGGGCCCGGGGGTGATGGACACTGGGCAGGGGGTGATGGACACTGGGCAGGGGGTGATGGACACTGGGCAGGGGGTGATGGACACTGGGCAGGAGGTGATGGACACTGGGCAGGAGGTGATGGACACTGGGCAGGAGGTGATGGACACTGGGCAGGGCCCGGGGGTGATGGACACTGGGCAGGGCCCGGGGGTGATGGACACTGGGCAGGAGGTGATGGACACTGGGCAGGGCCCGGGGGTGATGGACACTGGGCAGAGGCCGGGGGTGATGGACACCGAGCAGCCTTGCTGAGCCCTGAGCTGCTGCCAAGGCCTGGGGAGCTCTCAGCGTTCGTGTGCTCACAGTGCAGGGTCACATTTCTCACAGCACAGCCGCTCCTCTCCCCTCCACAGTCTGACAAGGTGTAGCATCGACCTCCAACAGACTGGGAGCAGGGTTTGGGGAGGCTGGGTACCTGTGAACCTGAGACAGAAGAATAAACCCCAAATGAAATCCTGACTGCTTCAATAGCACAAGCAAGGCAGGAGACACGTGGGAGCACATTTGTTCAGCAACTCGATGTGCAGACTTTAAGTAGGACCCATGAGATGCCAAAATGCAATTACAGTCAAAGAGCTGATACAGGACAGCATCTCAGCATCCTGTATCTTCTCTTTTTAGCAGCTTGCTCCAGTTCACTCTGCTTTTCTATCAAAAGGATGCTTTCAAACCAATGGTGCTGCAAACCGCAAGCTGGAAAACCAAGCCAGGTTATTTTCTGCTCTTTAAAAACAAAAACATCACCCACCAGGGATTTTGCCCAATGCTCAAAACTTCCCAGCTGCTCATTTGTGTGCACAGCTGTATACAGTTTGTACAGAGCTACAGGAGTGGAAGGAACAGAGCAAAACCAAACTGCCACAACCAGCAACATTAAAAGGATTCTTTTTACCACTGATCCTCCCAGTAATTAAAGTAGTCTTCTTCCAGTTTTCTGAGTGATTGAACCACCCTGGAAGAATCAACCCTAACATATTTTCAAACGGTGTTTTGGTTTACTCAGAGAGGGCCAGTTTTTAATTCACTTCTTACAAGTATTCACAACAGGCCTGGATTGTCTAAAGGCTAGCCTTAGCCAGATCAGGAGGAAAACAAAAAAGAAAAAGCAATGCCCATACAACTGTAAACGATATCATATACATAGATAGGAGAGATTTTGATCTGCTCCTGGAAGTTGCACAAGCAAACAAACAAAGTGAAATAAATCTGGTAGATTATCCATTGTAATTTCTCCACTCAGCTCTAAGATTCTCTGCCAGAGACGGAGCTCCTGTGCATGGAACAGAAACCACAGAGGCCTGCCTAGGGCTACTCAGCAGGCAGACATGGGCCAAACTTACTGAATGCTGCTGCTGCCTCCAATTAGGGACCAGAGCTGGTGCTTTAACTCCATCTTACAAGAAAGGGTCTCTCTGAAAAGCCACAGCGTATGCACAGTACCTCACTGTTCAGGAAATAAAAGCCTTACGTAGGAATTCAGTAATTAGCAGATCAGGCCATTGGTTCATCCCATCAGATAATCCACCTTTGACCAGCAGCCAACAGCTGATGTTTAAAAGGCAGAAGAAAACAACCTTCAGAAGTACCTTTAGCTGTATTACTTTACAGAGAAGAAAAAAAAATGTCCTGATGACCTACAGAATCAGTCAGCTTATGCCCTGCAGCACAAATTGTGATTACTCCTCTCTTACCATGCATAGTTGTGAGTGTTACTATTAGTCATAAAATTATCCAACCCTTAAAAAGAATACCAGCCACACCACTTGCATCAGTGGCTCCTGCAGCACAGGATTAACTATGCTGAGAGCACCCAGCACATACACAGCAGACTCATTTTACAAACAGTGCTTCACAGGTTCCTGGTGTTACTCCCATTAAATGGTACAGGGCTGAGGCAAATCAAGAGACCGATTTCATCTCTAAAGCCACTCTGAATTCTGATGTAGGACCAGCGTTGTCTCTCTCCACAGGGAAAGAAAATAAGGACACAGGGATCTTACACAAGTAAATCCCGTCACAAGAAAAGCTCTTTTGCCTCAGCCACCTCTGCTCTTCCTTCCCCTTGGTCCTTCTGAGACCTCATGCTATCCCTGAGCACTGAAGCACACAGAACTAGCTGCTCTACTCCAGACAGAGATGTATCTGGGTTCAAGGGAATGTCAGAGCTCAGTCATGCCTGTTTATGTTCTCTTCCATTTTTAAAACAAAGCTGCTCCAGCCCGTATTGGCTGCAGCCCAGCGGGAGCCCTGCCCCTGCCTTCCGTGGGCTTCGATCCAGCCCGTGGCCTCACTCTATTTATGTTCTGATGAGCTGCAGCAAGCAAGGCAGACAGCTTTGTTGCACAGCCAGTTTTTTACCATACAGACCAGTGAGTGACTCCTGGGTCACTTCTTGTCCTGAGCAGCGCCTGCCTGACCGTTTTTCAAAGAGGTTTCCTTGTATTTTTCAGTCTCAGGTGTAAGGCGTCCCGTTTCATTGTGGCCTTTCCAAACAACTCCAGTAACTCAGAGGGATCCAGTTATGCAGATGAAGGATGTATTGGTTTGACCATCTCAAATCTCATACAGCCTGACTTTAATTAGCTCCTTATGGCCTGTCTTTGAGCTCAGAAGTGCTGTGGTAAATCTGGAGTAACTCCCCTGAGCAGCAGGGTTTTGAGGACCCTGAAGTGAAGTTCTGACCTTGTTTAACACTCCTGCAAGGGCTGACCAGTGAAGGGCCATGGGAGCGGCTCCAGGCAAACCCAGACTTCCAGGGCCCAGCTTTCAAACCCAGGTGTCCCCAGGCCATCAAGTTTGACCGTGTCAAGCAGGATGTTTCCTGCAATGGCATCCTCTGCTCCCCTCCTGCTGGAATTCCTGGAGGTGAGACTGGCTTGCCTAAAGCAAATCCCTGTGGAAACCCAGGTGTTTCACCTCAGTTTGACAGCAGTGCAAAGGACAGGAGGACCAAGGGTGTCCTGCTGTGGAGCAGATGAAGCTGAAGGCAGCCAATGGATGTTATTCCTGCTGGGTTCTGTTCTGTGCCAGCAGGAGCCTGAGGAACTCTGTGGAGGCCCACCTGCTCAAACTGGAGCTGTGCTTGGCCCACAGCCTTGTCCCACGAGCAGCCACCTGCACCTTCCTGTCCTTTCAGCCCACGATGCTGCCAGTGCCTCTGCTGCATGGGCACCTTCCTGGCACTCCAGTGCTGTCTTCACACGTGTGGTGCTACCATCCATGGGGCACGGTGCTGTCCTGCTGCCTCTGACTGCCCCCAGCCAGCTGCCCTAGTCCTTTCCATCACCCCCTAGTCCTGACCACTGCAGCTGCCTCCTCAGACACTTATCCTAATCCTAGCTCGTGCTCTGGCTATTTCCCACTGATCCCTGGCCTCTCCATCTCTCGGTCCCTTTGCAACTGTTCCAGGGTTACTCATTCAAAGGAACCAGCACTGAAATTCCCCTACCAGGCCTGCATAGCAGACAGGCATGTCTTCTCCTGGTTTGATGGTCTGTGCTAACAGCTGCACCCAGCTGCAGCTCTTTTTCATACCAGAGTCCAGCCAAATCCTTCTTGTTTAACAGTTTCTGCCTCCACCACTGCCAGATTCCCAAGCAAAGTGCACAGAGCTGGTACCTGAGTCCCTGCAGACCTTTGGCCAGCGGTGTTGTGACACAGGTAATGGTGTGCTCAGGCAAGGTGTGTGCTGGGGAACCAGAGTTACTGCTGCTTACTGCCACAGCAGCCCACAGCCACACAAAGAGGATTCTAGAAGCTGCCAAGAAGCCCAGATGACCTGACAGAGCCAGTCTGCCCTCAGATCAAACAGATGGATAAAAACAGCTGTGTGCACATGGCCTGGAGAAAGTGTCCCAGATCATGGCACTGTCCTGTGACTGTTGCCTGTGACAGCTGTACTCAGCTCCAGGTGCAGCTGGTCCCCAGAGACCAGCAGCCACCCACACTGAGCAAGAAGGGTGCCTGGGGTCTGGATTCACCCCTGAATTTCTGCATTTCTGCATTTCCACCCCCCTCAGCCAGTGCCACCCACTTCACATCCAGCTCTCTTGGCCATGACCAGTCAGCCTCCTCTCTGCAACACCTCCAGCACACAGTGAAAGGCAGAGGGGCTTGGACATCATGCATTTTGATATAGTCACAAGCACCCCTCCTTCTTTCTACCCTCGATATCCCAAATTTTTCAGGTGATGAAGAGCAGGTCCGTGAGCTAGAGCTGTGAGAGGGCAGAAAGGCTTCCTGTGACAGCCAGCTCTTGGGAGCCAGTCCCTGGCAAGCAGAGAGCAGCAGGCAGGCTGGCACCAGCTCCCTGCACAGACCCTCACATCAAAGCCTGCCTGCAGCTCCAGAGTCAGGCTCTGCCAGGACAGGAAACGTGGCAAGTGCTGCAGAGCAGGTGGGTTGTCAAGGAGACCCTCTGCACCACCTCCCTTCAGATGTGCACAAAGCAGACCTGGCTCTCTCAGTGCATCCAGAGAACAAAATTCCCTTGTCAGGTTTTATGTGGAAAAATGTGGAGAATTTGCCACAGGGCTGAAATCTCAGGATCCCTACACACTGTCTTGGTGTCCAGACAACTACTACTAATACCTGTTATCTTGGCTAATGGAAGCACAAACAAGACTCCCCAGTTAAAAATAATTTCTTGGAATTTTAAACTTTTTCAGCAACAGTATTTGTTTTGTCTTAGTGAGCTACAAGTGACAACTCTTTGTTTTAAGCTCTATGCCTCCTGAGATCACAGATTATGCTGTGCTGAAAGGGACCCACAAGGCTCACCGAGTCCAACTCCTGGCCCTGCTTGGCACCATCCCCAAGAGTAACATCATGTGTCCAAGACTGTTGTCCAAATGCTTGAGCTCTGTCAGGCCTGGTGCTGTGACCACCCTCCCAGTGAAGAACCTCTTCTTACAGCCAAACTAAACCTCCCCTGACACAACTTCAGGTCACTTCCTCAGGTCCTGTCACTGGTCACCACAGAGATCAGTATCTGCCCCTCATCCTCCCCTCAGTCTCCTCCAGGCTGGCCAGAACAAGTGCCCTCAGCCACTCCTCACAGCATTTCTCCTCAAGGCCCTTCACCTTCCTCGTGGCCTACTTTGGATGCTCTAATGGCCCAATGTTTTTTACACTGTGGCATCCCAAACTGCACCAAACATTCAAGGTGAGGCTGGCCCAGCGCAGAGCAGAGCAGGACAATCCCTTCCCTTGCCCAGCTGGCCACACTGTGCCAGACATGGATGTCCCTCCTGGCTGCAGGGCACTGCTGGCTCATGTTTAACTCACCACGGACCAGGACCCCCAGAGCCCCTTCCTGGCACTGCCTGCCAGCATCTCCTTCCCCAGTGTGTCCGTATGGCCAGGGTGCCCCATCCCAGGTGCAGAATGTGTCCCTTTCCCTTGCTGAACTCCACATGGTTAGTGACTGCCCAGCCCTCTGATCTGCCAAGGTCTCTCTGCAGGGCCCTGCCAGGGAGTCAGCAGCTCCTCCCAGCTTTGTACGGTCTGCAAACTCCCTCAGTTTCCCTTCAGCCCTGTGTCAGTCATTTGGACTCTCACCTGCTCTCCTCATCCCCACAGCTGAGGCTTTGCTGGCACTTTTCCTCCTGCCAACAGATTTTAAACTTGATCACTTTGTGGTCGCTGTGGCCGAGACAGCCACTGATCTCCACTTCAGCAGTGAGACCTCTCTGCAGACAAGCAGCAGATCAAGGAGGGCATCCTCCCGAGTCAGCTCCCTTAGGACCTGTTCCATGAAGCTGACAGCCAGCTTTTCTGGATCTCCTGGTTGTATCACCTGTGTGATACCCCCAGCTAACTTCTGGCAAGTTAGAGGTCTCCAAAAGGACCAGGGCAGTTGACTTGGAAGTGTTCCCTCAACTTCTCAAAGAATAATTTGTCGGTGTCATTGTCCTGGCTGGGAGGTCCACAGCAGCCTCCCACAATGCCATTTGTATTATTTGTTTGCTCCTTGATTCTTCCCCCAGGCTCCCAGCCGTGCCACTGTGAGCTCTGTACATCCTAACCCTTCTGTTACACACAGTGCCACCCCCCAGGTGAGGAGACGGTGTGGGATGGTGGAAGAATTGGAAATGTAAATGCACGGCTGCAACCCTAGAAAGGAAACTTGCAATGGCCACGTCATGCCTTATTTATTCCAGGATCTGACCCCTGGCATACATCAGCACTGTTCTCCACCCTAAAGGATGCCAGAAGGTGAAAGGACTGTAACATTCTGCAAGCTGTGCAGTCCCAGGAGTTTGGCAAGGCTTTCACGGTCAGGAAAGCATTCAGGGGAGCACAGTGAAACTGCACTTAGTAGGTGAGGTCAGCGACAAGCAGGTACTTGTGTGCTGGGGTGGGCAGGTATGTGAGGAGTGAAGGCGTGGGGAGCACAGCCACACACCCAGAGAGCACAGGGAGCAGCGTGAAGCTGGGAGATGAGGTGGGTGGACAGTCTCAGAGATGAAGGGATGCCTTTTGGCAGGAGGAGAGATGTTTTGCAGGGAGGAGCAGAGCGATGTGGGGCTTTGGGTGGGGAAGGAGGGAAAAGCTGGTGCAACAACATCAAGGAGTGACCAAGTGCTGCAATCACTGACTCACAGGCTGGGGTTATCCAGGTGCTGCCCACTTCCCCCGGGCAGGGAGCTGCTACAGGAGCTGCAGCACACGCCTGTGATGTGCCCACAAATGTACAATGGCAGTTTTATGTGGGAGACAGCAGCACGGAACAGGCACATACTGTTTCCTGAAACCTGTCAACTGTGGTGCCTTCACTGCATGACCACCCTGCACAGAGAGGAGCCCTGGCTGTCCCCATGCACGAGGGAAGGCAACAAGAGAAACCCTTGGCAGCAAGGGACCAGCACTGGAGAGAAAGTGCCTGAAAGCACTTGCTCCTCTGGTGGACAGCAAATGCCAGCCAGCATCGCTCACCATGTTTTAAAACTGCATCCAAGACTGATCCCATGAATCCCAGGCTGTATCTTGGCATTAACTGTGATGTGAAAACATCAGGGCAGGGTGTAATGAAG
This sequence comes from Pseudopodoces humilis, assembly GCF_049639895.1. NCBI lineage: Eukaryota > Metazoa > Chordata > Aves > Passeriformes > Paridae > Pseudopodoces > Pseudopodoces humilis. The sequence continues at coordinate 405,113 of NC_142204.1, read as the reverse complement.
CCTCCCACACCCTGGCTCCACACAAGGAAACCATTGCAGCCCTTTATGCAAGGCTTTTATGCAGAATAGTAAAGCTGGCATGGAAGATTGCCTCTGGTCTATAAAGCAACTCACTGAGCCCTGGAGCACGCTGCCTGAGAGCAGGAGCACACAGCTTACTGCCAAAACCCTCACCCCATCTCCACACTGCAGCCTCCTCTGCTCCAGAGCAGGGAGAGAAGAGCTGCAACTGGACGTTCTTACAGATCAGCTCCTCACAGGCCACCTTGGGTAGTGAAAAACCCCTGGAAATTTGCCCCAGCGCTGGAGCTCAGCACCAAATTCCCTGCCCAGCTGGAACACCTGCAAGTGAAGTACAGGTGCTGCAGTTCTCCTGGTGGGAAATGGCACTTCTCAACCTGGAACAAACAGGTTGCATCAGACGTGCTCAGCACACAGAAGGAACACGGGTGCCTTTGCAGCACAGGACATTAAAAGGTGCTATCATGAGGCTACTTGGCACACAATGCAAAATTAGGCTAGGCCTTTGTTTTCTTGGGAGATTCAATTGCTAGTTTCTGAGTTTCTGGACTCTGGGCTGATTTTGTAGTGCTTAGAGCATACAGAGACCCTCTACACACAGAACATGCCTTTGGAACTTGAGATACACACACCTGCAGAGAATAAAATTGTTATTTCCTTACAAAGCTACAGATCCAGACAGCACCATCACATCTACTTTAAATAATGATAGTAATTTTAAAAGTCTGGATTACTGACAAAGAAATGCACACAGGGAATTGTATCGTTTCATTTAAGCCATATAGTGAAATGACAAATCCCACAACAGACACAGCTGGTAAAATCTGAAAGCATTAAGGAAGAATGATAACTTCTGTTCCTCCAACTGCACAAGTGCATCTACTACGTTCATGAGAAAAATCACTAAAGTCTCATGCCTCTGCCTTGTCCTGCCAAGGTGGCCAGGGCTGGACAAGGGCTGTCCTGAGCACAATGGTGGCTCAAATGTTTTACTCTGCACTATCACCACTCTCTCTCATTCTCTTTTTTCTTGGTTTTTGGTTTTTTCTCTTAACTTGCATATGCTTGCTCTGGGAGACTGCCCCCAGAAGCGCTGTCTGATTTGAGAACCAGCCCAGTATCAAACACCTGAGCTGTGCTCCTCCCGGGGCTTCTACCCTCAGCCCAGCAATGTACAAAACTCCATTCTCCCAAAAAAGCTTTCCAGTGACCTTAAGCTGCCTTTTCCTCATTTCATTCAACAATTAGAGCAATACACCCTGACCTAACAGCAGGGGATACAGGGTTCCTGCTCAGCCTGCCAAAGAACCACCCTCAGGAAAGAGTAGCAGGTCACAAGCTTGAACCACTCCAGTTTCAGGGTCTGGGACAAGAACTGTAAACAGTCTTGAGACCTGCTGGGCCCACCAAAGGCATCTGTGTGAATTTTAGCAGCTTAACTTTGAGCAGAGATATCTGCAGCCCTTGTGAACACCCGGCTGTCCAGAGGGGAGGCAGTAAAACATTAAACAAAGCTGGTGCAGAGCTGCATTTAGCACAGGGACGCAGGGACACCCTCCAGCCCCGCTCCATTTGCCCCAGGGCTGGCAGTGTGTGCTGCCCCAGTGCCAGGGAAGCAGCATTCCCTTCCCAAGGCCTGCCCCAGGGAGGGGACAGTGCCTAAAGCAGCTCCCAGCAGCTCTGCAGGGCCCTGGCAGGGATGCTCAGCCTGGCACAGGCTGCAGCTGAACAGAGGCTTCTCCTGGCTGGCTGGTTAGAAATCGGTATTTTTGCCACAGCCAGCATCAGAACAGAGTTCAGCAAGGGGAAGGGAACATGGAAGGAGCACTTTACCCACTTCTCAGTAAATGACGATCACTAAGGGCAGGGAGGTCCCTCTCACTGTTACCAGCAAGTAAAGCAGGAAAAAGCCGCTTTTCCATCACAGAATGTCTAGGAAAAGGCAAGTCCATCCTCTCAGGCTTGTGAGATGAAGTGGCACAAATGCTTTAAGCCCCTGGCCCAGCAGTGCCACTGCCCCAGGCTGGCTCCATCCCAACCTCCTGCGCTGCCAGTGCCAGCACACAGAGCCAGGAGCTGCCAGAAGCGTGGGCTGCCAGCACCAGGGAAAAATCCTCTACCAGGACTTGCCAGATTTGTGTGAGGTGGAAAGAGCAAGACACAGCCACCTTCTCCCCCAGCCTGTGGATATTTGCCCATGGATTTTTTACTTTGCCTTTCTTTACCCATGCTAAAAATACCTTGATGTCCTTCACACAGACAGTGCTCACTCCACCTCCAGCAGGGAAAAGGAAAGGGAAGCCAGAGACACACCTGACAGTTTTGTTTCCTTTACTTCACCAGCATGAAACCACAGAGGAGAGAGGCACCTGTGCCCAGAGCTGAGACAGGAGCAAGGGTGGACATCCCCTCCAGCTCCTGGAGCTCTTCCCTCATCCTCCTCTTCCTCACCCATCTAATGTGATAGAAACCTGGCAGAGGCTGGCACACATCACCTGCACACACCTCCAGACACAGAGAGGCCACTTTCCAAGTTGGATAGTCAAATGCACAAGACATAGCTAGTGCAGCTATCCCAGCTGCTCCCATTTCTCTGCTATTTGCAGGAAAAGGGGAATTTCATGTCCCTTTCAGCAGGAACAGTCATCAGATTGGAACATGCCTTTCTCTCCTCTTCTGTCTTCTCTTCTCTTCCCTTTGCAGCTGGCCCAGCTTTCCCTAGAAGTAGTGCCTGCCAACCACTGCAGATAAAACCCAAATCCCAGTGCACAACAGGTTAACATTTACTCTGACCTTTATTAGGCTGTCAAGAGGTTCTCATTTTGCCCCAGCACACCCACAGTGTCCCTCAGACTGCCTCCTCCAGAACAGAGTTCTGAGAACCAGGATTTCCCACCATGGCCCAGGACTGCCCTGGCATCCTCCCAAGCAGCGCAGGGTAAGCCACCCCCGCTGCCCTGAGGCAGGGAACCCTCCCAGAAGGTGCACCTTGGATGCCAGGGTGCCACACTGAACAAGCATCACTCTGCAAAGGCTGCTCCTAGGAGAGCCTGCTCTGGCTCTTGCCCACGATGGTCCCTTCTCCAGCACGCTGCCCAGCACAGAATGGTGACCCAGGCAGGGATGCCCTCCCTGCTGCAGGAGTCACTGCTTGGGCTGGGAGACGAGCAGGGAGAGTCCCCCCGTGTCCAGATGCAAACTTGCAGCGGTTCCAGCAAACAGCACCAGTCCCTCTGTGCAAGAGGAACACCCACAAAAGGCATGGCAAGAGAAGGGGAGCCCTGAGGATTATGGAAGGAGCAGAGGTAGCGTGAACCTCAGCGGATTCCGAGAGTTTCTGGATTAAACACTACCCGACTGTGAACAATAGGACTATGTGCAAACCAAGTGCCTTTTACTCAATTTTCACTGTGCCTGAAAAGGAACTGTACATCCTTTGTAAATAAGGAGGGATACACAAAAAATCCCTGACTGCATTAGCAAATCTTTTTCTGCGGAGAAAACTGGCAAAGTGCTGAGCATTTGTTTGACACCCAGGACAAATCAGGTAAGCACACTCTGACTGAGCACAATGCCCTGCCCCAGGGGAACCAGGAGTCTCAGCAGACACCAGCCACAGTAAAAAGCCATCACACTGATTTTCAAGGCACCAAACACCCTTATGACACCAAATACATTCTTAACCATCCTGGTAGAGCTGCTTATGATCCCTTCTGCTTCTGTAATTTTTAGCCCTGTAATTTCCTCCACCTCTTTTCAACCTAAAACAATGGTTTGTTCTGTGCCCTCTTCTTTCTACATCATCTCTCTTCCTGATGTCTGTTCCAGCCTCTCTGCTCTATTGAAATCCCAAATATTTGCTTCTAATCTAGCCTTCAGTTCCTTCCACATCACAATATTTTAGTGGCCACTGGCATTTTCTGATCACTCTGCTCTAAGACTCATCTCACTATGTCCCATTTTTGGCCACTCCTTACTTTTGTTAAATCATTTCTGTCATTTGTGCTTGCAAATGCTTCCTCTTCTGCTGGTTTGACCTTCACTTCTTTCTTTACACGAGCTGCAAAAATTTCTAAAATGCTGCTTACCCTCCTCGATCTGCCTGTGTTGTGTATCGAACTCAGAGAGTTGTAAAAAAAAGGTGAAGATAAAATTTACAAAGAATAAAAATAAAAACGGAAAAAACCCCAACTAGTCATGCCTTTTGGGAAGCATGCAGTTTTGGGAAAAAGCACTCGAAAAGACTACTGGAAGACCCAGAGTTCATTGGCAAAGCAGCATTTGCAAAGCGGAGGACATCGGCCGGGGCTGATGGAATGCAGGCAGCGAGCAGGCAGCTCAGAAACTGCAATAACAGCAGCCAGAGCGAGGCAGGGTGCAGCAGGGCTTCAGAGAGAGGGTGCACCCTCCCCTGCCCCAGCAGCAAGGAGCCTCCTCTGCCCACTGCAGCAGCAGGAGCCACAGGGAGGTGGCCTGGAAAGGGCAGCGTGCTCGGAGGGACCCCAAGTGCAGAGCCGTGCCAGCAGCTTCTGCACAGCAACTTCAGAGCAGGGATGGAGATGAGGGCTCAGAGAGAGGGGAAGGGAACAAGAAAGGCCGAGGCATTGATCTGCTGCAGACTAGGTGAGGGTAAGCAGCACCATGGCAGCAGCACAGAAACTGCCAAGGGATGAAAGGCTCCAGCAGAAAAAGCTAATTAAATTCAGGCTCAATGCTGACAATCTCAGCTCCGCTACTGGAGCAGGCAAGCAACATGAACAGGTAAATACAGATCATCAGCTACAGCCAGTAATTCCATGGAACAGGAAAACGCCCATTACCAAGGTTAAATTCTGTCAAACCCTGGTCTCACAAATTCCCTGAAGAATTAACCAAACCAGCAGAGACAGGATCCAAGAATACATCTTTTCAAGTATAAATAAGCTCCCAACATAGCACAACAAGGAGCAGCACAACTGTCCTTCAACTCATACAACTCACAGAGCTCTTCCTGCCTGAGGAAACAGCCAAAAAAGAGCTGATCAGGACCGGCCCTGGGAACTGGTGACAGAGACAGAGCAGCCAAGGCACATGGGCAAAAAAAGGTGATGAAACCAGCTCTGCCATGCTCCTCATCCCACAAACCCGACTGCTTAGGTCCTGAGCAATTAAACACCTGGGTAAAGAGGGTTTTACCCCTGCCTGCGAGGGGAGAGGAGAATGATGGTCGATACCAAACCACTTCTGGGGCTTGCAGCACTTACAGCTGGTGGTCCAGCCAGCACATGGAGACAAACCAAGCATCAACTTGGCAAAACCTTTTTCCACAAACCACCATTCAGGCTCTGTTTAGCACTGAAAACCTTTCTAGAAGCACTATGAATTTAGATCCACGCAGATATTTACATCGCTACCACACGTGGCTGGTGGCCTCCCACCTCCTCCTTCGTGTCCCTATCTGCCTTCCCACAAAAAAGTGAGCAACCACTTGCCTTGCTGCCGTGGGATCTCTGTTGTGAACAGCCTGGGAAGCTGGGGGAGCTGGGGGTCAGCAGCCACAGTCCCTGCACGTAGAGGTGCAGGTGGCTCCCAGCACGAGGCAGTGGCTGCAGGGGACGAGGCTCAGCCACCGAGTCCCACAGAGCCAGCTCACGGGCCCTGGAGGTGGCTGCACTTCCTTCCTCAAGGGTCACCCCCGCTCTACTCTAGACTCAAAAACAAACCTCACTGCCTTTTTGTTTGCTGTTGTTCCCCTAACAAGAAAAGTAAGCAACACGTGAGCAGGGAAAGAACTTAGTAACGCCTTCGTTCTTAAGCCCTTGGCTTGGATGTTACTTTGAATTTCCAAGCAGATGCAAGTAACTACTCCCTCCCACTGGAATGAGAGTACAGACTGTGGGGCATCGCTGCCAGTGACAGGATTTACTCTGATACAAACAGGCATTGATGTTTTCAAGACATGGGAGAAGTCTCATTTTGCAATTGCTATTTACTCCTTATGTAAGGCAGGCAATTACCAAGGTATACCTCTGGAAATGATCGTTCAGTCAGGTTCGATGGGAAAACTTGGTTTTGGTAGATTGTTTGTTTATTTTGCATTTTTGATGGAAAACAAACACAACACTCCCAACTGGCCTGCTTACAACAAAGCAGGGGCTGTGGCAGCTGCTGCAGAGTGAGCTGCTGGAGGAGCCTCTCGGCACAGGGTGCTCTGGAGTGGATTTTCTCTGCCCATGATACATTTTGTTCTGCAGCTCTGATGGGGTTAACAGCAGCCAGACATGACTGCTGCAGTTTCACAGAAAATTGCATTGCGAAACAGAAATAAAGCTAATTTAGGAAGTGAAGTATTTACGAGAAGGGCTGCAGATACCTTAACCAGGCTCAAGCGAGCGGCAGCACGGAGGAAGCTGTCAGAGCTGCCAACTCCAAATATAAGGGCCAAGCCCACGCCAATGACATGGAAATAAATAAGGAACCTCTTCAAGGAGGGTAGAAAGATTTATTTAGAATGGCAGGAAAAAATAGACATATCATAAATGCAAATTATCCCCACTCCAAGAGAGCTCTAATGGGCAATTCTGTGGCCATCACAGGTGATGACACAGACCAAATATTTTTACTGGTAAATGGGACACAGCAGCATGTGACAATGAACTACGGTTCAGTGAGCCTGAATTTACATATTTCAGTGAAACACAGGTTGCCATGTAAGGCTCCTAGTTCCTAATGCTCACAATTCAGAGGGCACGGGGAAAAGAAAGTCAAAAAGATAACACGTGCCTGTTCCAGGCAAGCCTCAGAGCTGTGCTCAGTGCTTTTACATTACTGACTAGCACTGGCTGGCAATTTCCAGCTGCTAAAAAAACCTAACAACCCAAGAATATTTGAATTGCCAGAAATTAACATCGAGGTCACTGGAGTAAGAAAGGAAAGCCCCATGGATGGTGCAAAGGCCAGGGACTTACCATTTGTTATCTCTGATGGAAAACAGTGACATGGAAAAGGAAGAATAGCTCCAGATGTGACAACTTTGCTGTAATCTGTCACAGCTTAATCCCCTTCTTTTAGAAGTTGGGAAAAAAAACCCACACTGACCTCTCTTCCCCTCAAAAAACCCCCCAGGACAACTGAAATGGGAAATAATCAGAGAATGCTGAAATAACTAAGCCTTAGGAAATTATTGAATCAGATTTAGTGATCTTTGGGGGGGCACTGATGCCTCAAGGGGACTCAAGTCCACCCAGCAAGGTTTGGATTGTCTAAAATGATTCAACATCTTAAAGACCGACTACTTGAGTATCATCATTCTGTGTAGTTGATTTAAATTATTTATTATGGCAACACAAATTATTTTTCTGTGAGGTCTTAGGAGAACTTAATGGCAGCCATTATCCCAGACCATCTAAACATCTTAAAGCATCATGGAACTCTCTCCAGATCAGGAACATCAAGGTCTTTGCATGTTGGCATGGGAAAGTCTTCTCAGAAAAACAGAAATACAGAGAAGCTGTGCTCAAGATCCTGGTGTACTTTGGTTTGGCTCATGGCACACACTGTGAATTTCTAAATTCTAAATTTCTGTGAAAAGGGTGAGTATCCAAGGGCCAGGTTCACAACTGTTACCACCCAAAGCATGTGGGTCTTTCAGAAAACTCACACCAAATGTAAATAAACCAGCTTATTTCCTTTTCTGGAAAGTCCTTCTCAGCTATTACTGCAAGCCTAAAAAAAAGCAATGGAATTGGGAAGTGACTGAAGAAGCAACATCAGAGAGCAAGAACAAACAGGCAAGGGACACTAACAAAATGTAGAAATTCCTGAGGCTGGCATTGCCAGCACTGGAGGAAGAACCCCAGCATTGCTCCTCTCCCAGCTGCCAGGACCTGCAGGGCAGTTCAGTCCTCAGGAGAGGACATCCTGCAGATGTCAAAGCACCAGAGGAAGGATGACATCCACCTTCCCTCCCATCTGCCTGAAGCTGCAGGCGAGGGCAGGCACACAGGAGCCTCTCTCCTCTGTCTGTCCTCGGCAGCCCAGGGCACCCTGAGCCCCCCATACAAACCTGTCATGCTTGGCACCAGCACACCAAGAGATGGCACAACAGCTCATTTACACAGCTCGTCCTGGCTAATGGTCCAGCGATCTGCTGAGCCTGACAAACTGCAGGCCACGTTCCGAGGGGACAAACAGCGGCCAGGATGGCACTGGCTGCAGCACATGCAGCTGCAGCAGTGCAGGGATGCCACAGCCAGCCTGAGCCCCGGGCTGCTGCTGCAGCAGGAGCCTCAAAGTGAGCCCTGGAGAGACCCCCCTGCTGCCTGCAACCTGCCTGCCCTGGGAATGCTGCTGGGAGTGCTGCTGCCTGGCACAGATCCCTGTGAGCATTGGGAATGCTGCTGCCTGGCACAGATCCCCGTGAGCATTGGGAATGCTGCTGCCTGGCACAGATCCCCGTGAGCATTGGGAATGCTGCTGCCTGGCACAGATCCCTGTGAGCATTGGGAATGCTGCTGCCTGGCACAGATCCCTGTGAGCATTGGGAATGCTGCTGCCTGGCACAGATCCCTGTGAGCATTGGGAATGCTGCTGCCTGGCACAGATCCCCGTGAGCACTGGGAATGCTGCTGCCTGGCACAGATCCCTGTGAGCATTGGGAATGCTGCTGCCTGGCACAGATCCCCGTGAGCACTGGGAATGCTGCTGCCTGGCACAGATCCCTGTGAGCATTGGGAATGCTGCTGCCTGGCACAGATCCCTGTGAGCATTGGGAATGCTGCTGCCTGGCACAGATCCCTGCCCCAAAGGCTCCCCAGTGTCCCTCCAGGCCCAGGAGCAGCACGTGGAAGCTGCATGGTAACACAGAGCCTGCCCTCAGCTGGGATGGGGTGCTCTGAGGGGGTGCCTGTGCCAGCAGCTGGCACAGAGAGGAAATGCACCCCTCACACAGCACTGCAGAGCAGGGCCCTGCTGCTGTCCAGGGGCAGGGAGGGAGCTGGGGGAGATCAGCTGTGCAGGAGAAGGACACTGTGCATGCCCCAGCAGCCCAGCCTGCCTGTGAGGCACTGCCAGAGCCAGCCCCGAGCAGGAATGAACCTGCAGCCCTGGCTGTGCTCCTCCTTGTGCACCCAGGCCAGAGGAGGAAGTTGATACGTTGCATTAAATGCCCAACTTCACCTTTCTGGCAGATATTCCTCTGGTGCTAACTCACATACCTGTCTGCTCTCATCAGGACAGCTCACCCTGCCCTTCGTGCCCGGGGTGTCTGAGGGTTAGAGCTCGCACGGGGCAGGCACGATGGGAAGCCACTGTTCTGGGAAAGCAAAGGGACCCTGAAGATGTAAATACTGGGGAGCTGGAAGTCTTGCCATAAGGACTTCTTTTATTTGCACATTTCTGTAGTTTCTCCTGAGCCCCTCCTATTTTCCACTTGAGAGAGTGGGAGTGTGCACTCCTGAGTGAGAGAAGCAGCAGTCTGAAACGCTGAGACACAAACCACTAACACAGCCCAAGAGGGGAAGACAGCACACTCCCAGCGTTATTTACTCACAATAAAATGTGGAGGAACAGGGGGAGGCTGGAGCATTTGGGAAGGGCAGGTTAAAAAAGGGGCCCCCAACTCCTTGTTCCTACAAGCTGCACCTCCCAGGATTCCAGCCTGGTCCTGAACACCCTCCTTGTGCCTGGCTCAGTGTGACACACACACCTGCAATAAAAGGAGTCAGCGCAAATGATTTATAGACTCCTGAAATACCACGGGCTCTGCAGAAGAAAGAACAGATTCTGCACAGCAGTGGCTGGAAACGACCTCACCTCCAAGTTCCTCCAGGGATGGGGCTGTGTTTTCACTCTGTTGACAAAGATTTCAGAGCAAGGGGGGCCTGCAAACACAGGCACCAGCCTCGCTCCCTCAGGCACACCTGTCTGCACTGCTGGGCACAGAAGAGAAGAGCAGAGGCAGCAGGAGGAGATGTCAGACCCACCACCTTTTCCACCCAAACAGCGCTGCAGCAGCTCTGGGGAGTGGCAGTATTTTGGGATGAGGGCTTTCCTTATTTTGGGATGAGGGTTTTCCTCTCCCTGCCCTTGTCCCTTGCACCCCTGCTGCCAAGCCAGCTGCAGTACAGCAGTAAAGGCAGGATGCAGGACTTGCTCTCCAGACCTCTGTGTTTTCTCCCTGCCCAACACCTCATCCACCCTTGAAATAATGAAGTTTCCCCATCTCCAGCAGGAGCCAGGTGTGCTGTGTGGCAGCTGGTAAAGATGAGGAGCACATTCCTAGTGGGAAGCCTGTTCCAGAGGTTAGTGCCTGTCAGCAGCAGGAGTGAGCACACTGCCTCCAGCTCCTGGCAGGGAGGCACTGTCCTGCCTGTTACAACTTGCTTTGGATGACAACAGACCACATTTCATGTGAGGAGAGTGTGCCTATCTTCAGCTCACAGCAGCCTGCTTGTTTCTCTTCACTCAGCTGCAAACATGGCTAAGATTCCTATAAACCCTTCTTGGGCAGCAAACCAGCCAAACATGCTCAATTACCAAAAAAAAGGAACAAAAAGGCAAACCCCTCAACAGAAACACCCTCCTACTCATGAGCAAACAGCCCTGCTGCCAGCAAGGCTCCCTGGGAAGAAACGTAGGAATATCACCCTAACATACATCCCAAGGGAAAAACAGTTTTTTCCTTTACCTGACCAACTGCTCATTTCAGCAGCACCTTGAAAGGAAAGCCATCACTCACGAGAGCCCATACTATCCCCTGTGCCCTTCCAGCCCATCCCAAGCTCCCAAAAAGCTCAACTTTCCAGATCAGCTTTGGCACACAGAAATCCCAAGCCATGGGGTACACCAGGCACAAGTTCTGCACCTCAGGCTGATCTCTCCACCTTTGACTTAAACACTACAGCAAAGTTTTCCTCGTGCCAGACTCTCCCAGCACGTGGTGATCAAACATGAATGCCAGTGGGTACTGATGATTACAGGATATTCTCCTAGACTCCTTATGCACTTTTATCCAAACTATTTTATACACTCGACTTTGCTGCACAGCAGAGCTGCAAATACCTCCAGAGAGGACAGTCAGGACCCCACATTTTTAAGCATCACTTACTCAAACACCTGCCCCTGGGCCTCTGACATCTGCTCTCTTCACCACACACTGATCTGGGGGGTAGAGGGAGGAGAGGAGCACAAAGCTCAGGAGATCCACCATGCCTGAACAGGACTTGCTCTAAGACTTGAGAGCAGGGATGGTGCGGGGGCATCAGAGGGGCTTGTGCTCCATCTCATGCTGAGAGGAAAAGTCATATTCTCTCGGGGTCCTTACAGCTTTGCAAGAGGAGGAATCACTTCTCTGGAAAGAGAAAACACACCTGGCTTTCCATACACAGGCTGCACTAGGATGCCTTTCAGGGAGGCAAGAGGAAGCTCCGTAACAGATACAGGAGATGGAAACACTGATCTCCTGTAGATCTTTCAAGCCCAGCAGCTTTTCATCTTTCTGGCCCCAGTGGAGAAGCCTTTTATCCTTTTGCCTAGAAAAATTGCCCAACAAAGAGCTTTTGTGTTTTATCATTAATAACTGGGAGGCTGTTGCATCAGCTAAGTTGAGATGCAGCTCTTGGTCAGTCCCAGGAGTGACTTACAATAGGGTTCCCACCTGGGACATGCAACAGAAAGCAATGCAGAAACAAGGGGAAACTATTAATTGCTTGCAGAATCACTCTCCCCTACACCAGTTTCCCGGGATCCTGGAAAGAGGCACCACTTGGAGTCACAAACACAGCCATCCCTGTCCCCAGGGAAGAAAATATTACTTAGTTTTAACAGCCAGAAGAAAACAAACACTATTTGTCTTCTGCTCAGATTTCTGATTTCTCTTAAAACAAAACAGGCTTTTAGAGGTAGGAAGGCAAGAGGAAGGGTGGGGAAGGTCACAGATTAACCTTCCTCCTGTTAGCAGGTTCCAGGATTCTGGCTACAAGGCCAAGAAAACATGACACCAAGTGCCCAGTGTGACCACAGCCCTCTGTGATGCTGAGCCGTGAGGAACTGCCTGCCAGAGGATTTTACCCTCCCACCCTTTCCAGCAGCATTTAAATATCTTCTGTTTGCAATGAGCAGCAGCGTCTCTGGTGGACTGGGGAGAACCTGGAACTTTATATAATTGAACTTTAATATAATGCAATTATTTTGTTCATGTTCTGTTTTAGTTGGTAGTAACTGTAGTCATCACACTGTTTCCAGTTTTGGTCTTAAAACAGGATGGCTTTTGTAACAGAGATGTAAAAATAACCCTGTCTTAAAGCAAAGAACCCAGTTCACTAAGAAAGTTGTTTTTTCCTGCACGTCTCTGCTGTCCCTGCTCTCTCAGCCCATTTCTCCCAGCCCTCCTTCTCCCTTTGCACTGCTGGCAGTGAAAGGACCGTCAGCTGTACAACTCCAAACACCCGACTCAGTGTCGCCCTCCCCCTATAACCACTGCTTTAAACACTTCTCAGTGGTTTGCTCCCTTCTACACAAGCCCTCTGCCCACCTGTACAAATCTCTAAGAATTTCGCTGGGGTTTTGCCCAAGTGATGTACAGTAAAAGGCATGGTGAGATTGCATGGAAGAGGTAATGCAAAGTAGACTTGTAGGACAACATCTTCTCATTCCACCAGGCATAAAAAGAGGATTATTACTAGAGGATTTATCCTAGCCAAATAAATCAGATCAGTTACACTGCTGGAGTAATAAATACGTGTTTTTAGCCTTACTATCACATATAATACAGAGCAAAGGTACTGGTTGAAGTCCTGTAATGGCCTTTGTGGCAGGAGACATTCACAGTGCTCCTTGCACAGCCAGAGTCCAAAGCTTTGAGACCGAGACCAACCCTGACTGGCAGGAGTGAGGATTGGGGGTTTTATAACACCTAATGAAAGGACCGAAATACTGCAGAGTATCTACAGGTAAACACTAACATGTGCTTGAAAACGTACTTTCAAATTAGATTAGTACCAACTACTGGTATTGTTTAAAGAAACAATTGAACAGCAGCAACATCACAGCCTTTTACAAAACCTTGCGCCATTCGAAACTTTCCCGTAACTCAAAACAGAGAAGCTCAAGAATCCCCACGGCACCGAGGGGATTTTCCTGCACTCGAGGGAGAGCAGCGCAGCTCGCTGCCCTCGGCCTGAGCCCCGCTGTGCTCCCGCAAGGCTGTCCGGAGCGATCCCGAATCTGCAGGGTGGGAATTCCTCCGGCTCTGCCCGCGCCTCTCCTGCCCCAGAGCAGCGCTCAAAGCGCCCTGGCAGCCTCGCCCCGGGCACCCGAGCGAGGGACACCCAGAGCCGCGGCTGCGGGCTCTGCGGCTCGCTCCCATTCGGGCAGGTCTCCCGACGGGGGGAGAGAGAGCCGGCGGGCCGAGGGAGCAAAGGGAGCCCGCAGCACCCGGAGCGCCGCTCCGCTCCTGCCCCGCTCCTGCCCCGGCCCCGCTCCTGCCCCGCTCCCGGCTCCGGCCCCGCGCCCGGCTCGGCTCCGGCCCCGCTCCCGGCTCGGCTCCTGCCCCGCTCCTGCCCCGCTCCCGGCTCCGCTCCTGCCCCGCTCCCGGCTCCTGCCCCGCTCCCGGCTCCTGCCCCGCTCCCGGCTCCCGCCCCGCTCCCGGCTCCGGCCCCGCTCCCGGCTCCGGCCCCGGCCCCGCTCCGGCCCCGCTCCCGTCCCGGCCCCGCTCCCGGCTCCGGCCCGGGAAGGGCGCAGCGCTGGGGCTGCCGAGGAGCGCGGCGTGCCCGGCCGGAGCCCCGGGGCCCCGCTCCCCCCCAGCCGCCCGAGGTCACTCACTGCGCTCCGGGACAGCCCCGCCGCCGGCCAGCAGCTCCAGGTAGGCGGCCCAGAGCCCCAGGGCCAGCACGGCCAGGGCCAGCAGCAGCCGCAGCTGCCTCCGGCGCCGCAGCCGCGCCAGCAGCCGGCCCCGCATGGCGCCGCTCAGGGCGCCGAGCTCCGGGACGTGCTGCTGCTGCTGCTGCTGCCGCCCCGGGATGTGCTCCGGCTCCGGGACCTGCTCCGGCTCCGGGACGTGCTGCTGCCGCCCCGGGACGCGCTCCGGCCCCGGGATGCGCTCCGGCCCCGGGACATGCTGCTCCCGCTCCGCCGCCCGGCCCCGCCGCTCCCCCTGCTCGGGGCGGACCCAGGTGCGGGCGGAGCCCCCCCGGCAGCTCCGGCCCCGCTCTGCCCCCGCCCCGCCCGGGGGTCCGCTCCTGCCCGGCCCCAGAAAGCCGCCTCGCTGCCGGAGGAAGCCCCAAAGGCCGCCGCCAGCCGCTCCCGAGGCGGCAGGAGCATCCCCCGGCGAGGGGACGGGAGAGGATAACTCCTCTGCCGGGAGGAACTAGAACGAGGGGGGACCATTCAAATTCACACTGGTTCAGAGAGGTGAATCCATTTGAAAATGTCTTTCACCTGGTGCAGCAGGTGTACGTACTTGGAAGGTGAGGAGGAAGAGGGCTGCTGTCACACCCCTCAGCGGGAGGATGTCAGGCTCACAGGAACACCAGGACCTTCCCCGGCTGAAATTGCTGCCTCACTGTATGGCTCAAGCACGCTTTTGAAGTGACTTCTCAGAGTCCTTCCCATGCTGTTGGTTTCATTCGCACCACCAAGTTGTCTTGGAAGCTGCAAGCTGGATTCCTCCTCGGTGAAGGAAAATGGGAGATAACATCTGGGATGTGCATCGTGGATCCAGCTGGGGAGCCAGCCCAGAGTTACCCCTTTCCAAAATGATGTGGGTGTTGTGTCACTGGTGGCAGCTGTTGTCCTTCACAGCCCCGCTCCTGCCCAGCTGCAGCTCCTGTGCTGTGTGGGACCACCAGCAGGAACTCTCAGCCTGAAGCTGGTTTTTAAAATTAGTGAGATAATGGTACTCCTTTTCTTTTCTGAGACCCCTATTCAGAGCAGCCTTCTGAAGCCTGAGGCTGCACAAAAGGACACTTGCTGCTCTTTAGCTTTAAAAATGTGCCAGAAGCCCTTTGAGTGACAGTGTGAGTCCCAGCAGGGACAGGGTGACACTGGCACAGTGCCAGCCCTGGCTGGGGAGCTGCAGCAGCATCCAGACCCCAGCACCAAGGGCTGAAGAGCACGGCCCCAGCATCCAGCAGCACCGAGAGCCGCTGCTGGAGCCTGCCACACAGCTGGGAAGCACCAAGGGATGAGAGGTTTCCTTCACACGAGTGTCTCCCCTCAGCTCTGGGCTGGGGAGGTTTCTCTTGCTCAGGGAAAGCACATCCAGGGGCTTGTGCCCCAGTGCAGAGCTGCAGAGATGCTTCTCAAGCAGAAAACAAACCCTGGTGAGCGGCTCTGTCCTTGGCCTTCCCCAGCCCCCCTGGGACCAGGTCCAGTGTGCAGCTTCAGAGACTCCAGGGCTTGTGTTCCTCCTTCCTACCCTGTCTGAGGCTGCAGATGCACATCCATCATCCGAGCTGGAATAATGGGGGATGATTCCTCCAGTGTAAACAGGGAGAGCTGCCAATAGCCAGACCCCAGCAGCACCCACACAGCTGAAAACAGGGAGCTGTGTGTGGTTTAATCACTACAAGGCAGGACTCACTAGGGCACAGCCCTGTTAGAGCTTCTTGAGGTTTATCCAGCATGAGAGAAATAAACCAAGTTCTTATATTTGTTCCAGAAAAGATAGAAAATACTAAAAAAAGTGTGTAACAAATACAGGTCTAAATTAAACTTTGCCATTTAAAGAATAAGAATTGAATGATGTATTCTTAGCAGAGAGATGTCTGCATCTCTTAAACATGCTTGAAAAATAACAACTGCACTTTGTTGGATATTAAAACAAGTAATCACATATTTCTCTAGTGAACATTGCACTAAAATGGAGGGAAGGGAAAAGTGAAAGTAAAGGCTCACAGTAGCATTGTCAACTTCCAAAGAAACTTTCCTGATAGAACTGTGCTGTGATACAGAAATGCTCTTGTCCCTGGAGAAAAAGCTTAAGGAAATGACTATGGCATGGTGCTATCTGTTACAATATAGTTACAACAGAACAGTATTAATGAACAAATTAATCTGAATGTGTAATAAAAAGTGAACTCAAACTTGAATAGCTCTGCACTGTACTTAAAATAACTCATTTTGGGCCACTTATTCATTGCAGACAGAACAGATGTCCAGGGATAAGGTTCTGGCAGTGATGTTTAAAACCACCTCACAATTGTTTTTATCTCAAGTCCACTAGTACTCTCACAGCCTCAAATCCTCAGGCATCCCAAGGGACACGAGAGCATGGCCAGAGCTGCAGCTCCCTCCTGCACCCTGTGTGCAGTGTGGAGACCAGCCCTCCAGGGACAGGAACAGCTGAGATGTTCCAGTGAGGAACAGGGAACAGGGTCTGTGTTGGGACCAGCCCTCCAGGGACAGGAACAGCTGAGATGTTCCAGTGAGGTGCAGGAGCAGGAGGTGAGGTGAGGTGGTGCAGGAGCAGGGTCTGTGCTGGGACAGGTGACCCAGACAGGGAGCTGACACTGCTGCCTGCCTGAGGGACCATCCTTGGTGAACACACGTCCTTCAGGACACATCTCTCCCAGCCTACCCTGAATACCCACTTCAAAGGAACTGACTCTGCTAGAGGAGCCAGCTGGAGCATGTGTTGGCTTTGTTGGAGCTGCTGTTTGTTTCCCATTTTGGCTGTGCTTCCCCACACTAAAAGCAGCCTTTGATACAAGTGCAGCACTTACTGCACAACTCCTGTTCCTCCTGGCTCACCCCTCTGAGATCCAGCTCTGAGCATCTCCGCCTCTTCTTGTTGTGCTTTTGCTTCCAGTTATTCCAGCTGTTTGTGTGTTCTGTAAATCACCTTTAGCTCCATGCCAACATTGTTTCTCTGTGGGCTCCCCAAAGGTTCAATTATCTGCCCCTTGCTCCTTCCCTTCTTTCTTGTGTAATTTTCAACACTAATTACAAGTTCCACACCAAAGATACCCAACTGTCCCTGACTTCAGCACCCTGGTGGCTCTGTACTCCTCCTCCTGACCTCAGCTGTGCTCTGAGCACAAACAATGACTTCATCTCAACATTCTTCATCAAAATGGCTCAAAGGCAGAAGTGTTTCCAAGAGGAATAGGCAGTTTCTAAAGACACAGCTCCCCATTATTTCTCTTTTTGGCTCCTCAGGAGCCGATTGGGCTCTAAAAGGCATTACTGGTGAAGCAATCCCAGAAAAATCCCCATCAGTGCTGCAGTTGAACATGGCTGTGAGGGAATCAGTGTGGCCCACAGTTCACAGCCTCTCAGCAGTGAAGTGGTGCTGATTTTCTGCGTTGTGCTGCCTTGCTCGTGTTTTACCAGCACAATTCCACTGCCAGCATTTGTATGGCCTGGCATTTGTGACCTCCTTTTGCTGCACACACAGCCATGACTTTGGCTGATGGGATCACCATCCCTTTGCTCTCTACAACTCAGTCTGGGTGGAAACCTCATTCATGATCCTGTCTTTTCACTGCACAGCTCTGGGGTCCTCACTGCCCAGATAAAGTGACACAGAAGTGGCTGTCCTTCCTTTCCAGCTGGCACCAGGACACGTTTTCATGTGAACTTCACCCAGTGCCTCCAGGAGCAGCTCCTGATTGCAGGTCCTGCCCCAGCTGTTGACCTAAATTGCTTTCTACACACCAGAACAATCTCTTGATAACCAGAGCACACACTGGCACTTCCTGGAAAAGCCTTTTCTATACTTTAAGCTGAGAACTTTTCAGAGACTTCACAGGCTTTAGATACTTACCATAACAAAAGATGAATATATGTATTTTATAGTCCATGTTTTCAATCTAGTCTTGCATAATTTCTTCCTTCCCCTGTCTTAAACATAATACTTGGTTCAATATTTTAAGTGACTGTGCTGATCATCCTCACTTTTTCAAGAAGTCCCAAAGATGCATCATAGCCCTGTTATCAGAGACATTTCAGAGATGAGCAGCGTTCCCTGCCCAGCCAAGCCAGGACTGAAGAGGAAAGACGTCTGTACTGGATGGTTTAGAAGTGATGCCATACTGAGATAAATGTCTACAGTGAAAGGAAAGCAATCTCTGAATCAACACAGGAGCATTCAGCAAATCCCAGACATGCTTCACCAGGGGAAATCCTGAGCTTTTTATTAAAATCAAACCCATTTCAAGAATGAATCCCTTCATGCCTGTGCAGTTAATAATTGTCTTGCTTTAACACTGAAGCACTTCTGTGTTAAAAGCTCTTCTGGGTTTTCTGAATAAACCCAAATAATCTGTATTTACACATCTGTCCCCAGTCCAACAGCATCACAATTCTTAAAATACGCAATTTAGTCAGTGCAAATGAACAGCCAACCCTACTGAGGGCTCTGTTTTTCAAGCTGTATTTCTGGAGCTAACTTGAAGGGCAGCCACTCTACCCCATATTCAAAGATGCCCTTTCTCCAGCAGCTCACCTGGTGCTAAATGGGAAATACCAGGAGCCCACCACACTCTTCTCAAATCCTTCAGCTCACAGCAGAAATGTTTCCTGCCAGGGGGTTCAAGATTGGTTACCTCTGATGGCCTGTTTTGGACAGAAAGTCCTTCACTTTCGATGCAAGCTAAGAATCTAAACTTTGCTCTTTTTGTCTGAAACCTTACAAAGACAGCAGTCAAAAGGTATCACTGCAGCTCCCACCACTCACACTTCATACACTGTGTCCAAAAATATTTTGGTGCATAATCCCATTTTTTAAACCTGCATAGTCCACAGATTAAAAATGTGTATATTCCTACAGCTAGACTTGCACATTTAAGGAAAACTCTTTAGGGAGTAAAGGGGGTATTTTCTTACAATTTAAAGCAACCAGAAAATAGGAAAGCAAAATATTGGAGGAAAATTAGAAAGCAAACGCTTAAAATGTCCATAATATACTAATGGCCTATGATACCACTTTGAATGGGGAGAGATAGGACACCTTTATTAGGATTTTGAGCAGGCACAAACACATTCTAGCACATCACATTAAATGTGGTTGTGAGCTTTCATTAAAAGTCTGAACAACATCACTCTGCATGAGTATGAACAGATCTACCAGAACAGAGTCCACAGGCATGTTGCTCCCAGCTAGACTCAGAAATACTATCTGATTATCAAAGAATTCCTGGTCTACATAGAAACATTTCAATTGCAGAAGAGCAGGCTGCCCAGAGAGTCCATCCACAGTGGTAACATGTATGGGTTTCTGAACTGATAATCCTATTTACATAAGCTATTTAAATAGAGCCACTGCATACAAGCATATATTATATTACTGTTTAGACCCATTCTAACACCTGTGAGAAGTGCTGGTCTGCCTCAGTGCAGTCACACCAATTCACTTGGGAATCACTGCAGATTGGGATACAGGAAGATCACCGGGGATTTTTTTTAAGTTTTGGTTTTGTTTTACCTTGTGTAACCTTGCTGTGCAGGTTTAGCTGACACAGCACGTCCCTATAATTAAAGCAGCTACATGAAAACTGAAAAACTCCAACAAATACTGCATGTAAATACATCACAGGTTTGAAGCCAGAAGGAACCACTAAATTATTTCCTGTTAGCTCATGCCATTATATTTCATTAAGTTCTAATGGGTCAAACCCAGTAACTTATTAAAACAAGCTGCCTTCTCCAGAGGTGAAATAATGTTTTGATTTGAAGATAGAGACGGTGAATTTGTTATCTCCACACCTAGTTTGTTATAATAAAGGGAAAAAGCACAATCTTCCTGTTAAAAATGTGTGCCTTTTTAAAACTAACTTCAGGCTACTTGTTGCTCAGCATTGTCCTGCTACGACAGAGAGGCCTCTGGGAGGTTTTCAGTCTTCAAGAGACACATATTAATCAGTCCTTTTAATGCAAGACAAAATGAGCTCTTGCACAAGCTTTTCTCTTCCTCTGAATCATCTGTGGTTCTCTGCCTTAACCAATATTTCAACATTCCTTCTGAAAAGTAGGCACTCCTTTCTTACTTAAATACAATAAGGTTTCCCCTGCTCCTCATTTTTCTCCTGGTTATGCAAGGGATGTTTTAGTATCTTGGCTCACAGGAAGAACATTTGTCTAGTTCTAACCTTTATTCTAATCTTAGAAGCAGACATTTTGCAAATCTTTCAGATTCTGTGCTCCTACACTCATAACCTGGCTTTAGCTGTATTGAAGTGATACAAGTCACACATTACTAACTTCAATTAGCAAAAAAAGCTAATCAATCTTTGGAGTAAACTATATGTTTTGATTTCTACCCAAAAAACCGTAGGAAAAAATTGAGTAATGAAGGTGGTGGAACTTCTCCCAGGAAACCCTTTTGCAGTGGACATTTTAAAGGGTAGCTGTCAGTGGTGGGAAGCACTTGGCTCTTTAAAGCAGCTCTTGGCATGAAGGTCCCCATTTGTTTTGGCAACATTTCACAGGACCACGTGATGTCACACAGAAAGAGCATCTACAATACTCTGCACTTCCTGTGCTTGGAAAAATATCCCAGCTTCCAAACAAAATGCCTTTACAGAGCAACAATACCACAATTTTCCTCCCACCCCCCTCACATAGGAAGTGTCCATAGCCTAGTGACATATTAAGAATCATGTTCAAACTTCACTTTGATTTTGATACACTAGCAGATATATTAGGAATGTTGTCATTTTAGTCTGTCCAGTCTTTCTGAAGTCTAAAGAATATTGGTAAGGAAGACAGGAAATTAAACATTTACATCCTTCTTCCCCCAGTACTTCCTCCCAGTCTTACAAACCTGAATGCCAAAGCTTGAAGTCTTTACCCAGATAAACTTCATGGCTTTCAAGTGAGGAAAATGACATTTCACAGGCAATTTTTTAACTTGGAAGAGTTGAAAATAAACAGGATTCTATAGGTTTGAGACCTTGCTGCTAGGTTCCCATCAGCTGAATTTAAGTAGATGGACCCTGCTGAATGAGTGGCTAAGGCTTTATTATACAGCAATTTTCAGAAGCAGCCTTTTAGGCCCTGTGACAGGATTGATCTCTTACCTTCAAACCCGTAGTATGTTATTTCACAGATGAACTCACTTTAATTAGCTTGATTTCTCTAAGTACCAGCCAGTTAGGAGACAGTGAGACTGGATGATGGATTAAATCCCCTTCCTTACCTGAGCTGTCCATTTCTGAACAGTTCAGTGTTTTCAGCTCAACTGATCAGTGAAGCTTCCTTTAAAAAGCCCCTTGCAAGCTGCAGAGCAGTTGAGCACCCAGGGACAGACTCAGCCACTCCCACTGAAGTCTGTGATCAACTGCCCTGGAGAGCACATACAGAATAAAAGTCACAGTACAGGACCAGAAGGGATAGCAGGCTTGTCACAAAAAGGTTAAGACAACTGAAGTGGGTATGGACATCTTAAGGGCATTTCCCCTCCTGCATTGCTTTAGCTCATGCTATAAAAACAATTCTTCCTTCTCCAAACCTTCACAGCACATAAACATCCATCTTTTCCATACCTACCTGAAACACTGAATGAGGATCTGCACAGCCACTTCCACACCCAGAAGAAATTATCTGCTTTCACACACTAAGTTCTTCCCAAAGGGACAGGAAGTGCTAGTAGCCTCTGTGGTGTATACTTCAGAAACGAGGTAAAAAAAGGTAAAGGAGGAAACAGGCATTGAAATCCCTTCTCCACTACAGATCTGCTCTCAGGCTGCAAGGTGGACAAGATTTGCTGACACTACAGCTTTTGCTACAGCAGTTACAGCTCTCAAGTAACAACTGGGCACCTGCTCTTCCAGTCCAGTTTGTTACAGCTCAGTAGCAGTAACTGCTGCAGCAAAAGCTGAATGATTTCTCTGCATAAAACCATGATCTTGTTTAGAGCTACAAAGACAATAGGGTGGTTAAGGAAGATATGAGACCCCCTTGTTAAGGGTTTCCTCTGTGTGTTAAAAAAACCTTGAGGAAGGGGAAGGAAAGATGAATTTCAGTTGTGTAGTACCTCTCTCCCCACCAAGCATTCAGAACTCATGTAAATGTTGCTCATCCTTGAAGAAGAGTTCTATAAAGGGTTATCTTTTCCCACCATATTAAATCAGTTAGGTTTGTTCCAATTAGGTTAAAACCAAGCAAACTGGAGCCATTTTAAAAGTTATCCTGTCCAGGAGTCAAATGTAAGACATTTTAGTACAGACTTTCTATATGAGAATTTCCAGTTACATCCTGAGGTGCTAAGCATCAAAACAGTAATTATATAAACTATTTTAAAAGCTGCTTCTCACATAGGAAAATGTCAGCCAAAATTCAGATCCTCAAGTAGATCCTTCTATGGTTAATAATTTCATTACAATCATGTATGTGATTTATAATATGCCCCAAATAAAGGCAAAGGACAGTATACACTGATCCCTAGCACAAAGACATAGGCATACACACACTCCTGATGGATCAGTCATCAGGTACTTTTAAAGTCAGTTTTATCAGGTGCCATCTCAGCTCAAACAGCAATATAATCTGGTACACTAGGAATGGCTCTTGTAGACTTATGACATGAACTGCAGCTTTCCTCAACCTTCTGTCAATGGGTGCCAGGAAACAAACGAGCAGGAGCTGTTCTTGCGTGTGACTAGTCAAGCCTAGCAATGTCCTATTCCTAAAATCAGGATGCCAGATAATAATTCAGCTTCAGCAGTGCCGTAGTTCATCTTCTAAGATGTAAATTTTTGTTTTTAAGTCTTTTAGTTCTCCTTGAATTTTACGTGTTAGCCTGTTTCCTTGGCGGACCTCACGTAGAATTGCAAGATCCTGGTCTGGTCCCAAATGCAAAGCCACCTAAAAACAAAGAGAAAAACAGATTAAAAAAAGCAAAGCTGTACAGAATACAATTTAGGGAGTATTATGCTAAGTATATAAGGGAGAGAACTCTAAAGGAGACCCTTTGTAGCCAGCACAGAGGAGGTGTAAGTTAATAGCACTAGGATTATGCACATCACCAACAGAAAGGTGCTCCAGAGCCAAAAATAAAGAACAAAGCTTTCATAACACTGTGTTGCTGTACTATAGTATTGGCAAGGAAGAAATCTTAACAGAAAATAACTAGAAAGGAGCTGACTCCTTTCTAGTTCCTGTATTATTTACAGACACACAAAAAGGGGCAAGTTAAAGTACTTATCAAGTAACTCATATCTAGTTCTAAGTACCTCAGGAGCTAAGATGACATCCCATCTTTTGCCATGAAAAGTGGAGGTGTTCTAACTGCTGTGGCTGAGCTGCTGCCTCTGAACTGCACAGGACACAGGAGCAGCTCAAGTCCAACGCCTTGACTCAGGCAGTGCCACGTGGCTTGTGCTGAACAAAGGCTGCTGGATAATCAGAATTCCTGATGGCAAGCTGGCCAGGGCTGACATTTCCTGTCACCCTGCAACTGGATAGCATGCCAGCCCAGCACCTTTCAAGGGCACAGCACTGGAAGCTGCTCTAAATTCCCTCTATTCTCTTGACCCATTATGGTTTCTTGTTGTGTCATCATGTAGTTCTTGGCCAAAGATTTTAATATGCAAATGAAGAAGTTTAGTCATCTCTAGTCATTTTGAGCCTCAAGTGATGAGAAGGATTGCATGATCACTCTGGAGACTTCTTTCAAGTATTTTGTTCCTCTGCCCTCTTGTGGTTAACAGTGTTAAGAAATGGAGAATACAATGAGGAGCACACCCACAGATACAAAACATACAAGTCTGAAGTAAAGGCATCATGCACTCTTTCCCCCCTTTCATATACTGCTGTTAGTCCTTAAAGAATAGACTTGAAAAACCTACAGGCCATTATATATATATATATAAAATTGATTATTTTAATCAAAATAAATGCATTAGTCTGCATAAACTCAACTGTGTATCAAAAGAACAGGGAAAGAATGAACCAGTAGCACTGCCAGACTCCTTCAGGAAAGTCTAAGCTATGCCATGCTTATTATAGATAAATGCCTCAACCTGAACTCCAAGCAACATCAAGGTTGTGCCTTTCCCTCTAAGCTGTTCTGATGTTCATCTGCACATCTGGATGCTACTGCAGAGAACACAGCTTCAGTTTCCAGCCATTGCTTCCGCAGTGATTTTCACAAAGTCACAGATGACATATTAAAGTAATAAACAGAATGTTAACAATACTTAAGAATGATCTTACCTCTTTGGAACAGAACCAAACACTGGGGCTCTCACAAAGAAAACAAAAATCATTCTCTTTGCAGGATAAATTTCTGAATCAAACTACTGCCTTGCAATTTTGAGACAGCTAAGTAAGATACAGGTATCACATATGAAATTTTGAGAGTGGAAACAAAAATACACAGCTAACATATAGCCAAGACATCCTGGTAAGCTTGATGCCTAATTGATAAACAAAGACAAATCTTTTTTTGCTTTGTAAAATACAGAGGAAGCACGTTTTGTCAGACACTGATATTTAAAGGAGCACTTGGAAAAGGAATTATTTCCTTAACCCTAGGGTAAAATCTACATTAAATGCTGAGAATACACCTCTATAGGATAATCCCCCAACAGTCTGCCTCAGAAAAGCTTAGCTGCTACCTTATAAATCTGCTTCTCTACATTTTTCAGTCTCTGCTGCAGCTGTTTAACATCATTCTTGAAGCCCTCTACTTCCATACTCCGACGTTTTTCCAAGGCTTCACATCGCTGAGTCACCAGTTTCAGGCGCTTCATCATCTTCTCTGAGCGATCCTATGGAGATGAAAACTCAGTAGGCTGTACAAAATAAAAGCTGCAAGATCATCTCACAGCCAGCAGGTGATTACAGACTAATTACCTTAAAGAGTTCTTTGCCAGCATCTCTCTCCTCACGGATCCTAGCCACCTCCCCTTCCAGGGAGACACACTGCTCTCTGTACATGTGTGACAGGTGCTTTTCCTGAGTTAGCTTGTCTTGCAGGAACTAGGACAGAGGAGGAAGAGAAAGAATTAACTCAAGACTCTGCTTACAAAACTTCCCCTGCCCTGGACATGCAAGTGTGATAACACTGTCAGTGTGACAGGAAGATAGAAATTAACAACTGGAACTAGAGCTCATAAGTATGTGAGGACAATATTCTAACATCAGTCCCATTACCAAAACCCTTGAATTAAGTTACCAGTTTTGTATGACTGCTCATCATTAACAATAACATTGAACTAAGGCTGTAACTCCCCTTTCACAGCTGCTTGCCCAGTACTGCATTTCAGGGGTAGATGGGAACAACTCCCTGTTACTTGTTTGCTTTCTGACTCCTTATTCCGACCTCCCAGCTTCTCACTGGAAGTGGAAGAGGAATAAAAATTGAGACTGCTAGAGAAGAGCAGGAAGGCATCAACTGAGAGGACCCATTCTCCCCTGAGAGCAGCAAGGAAGATCCACACACAGCATTCCACGACCATTAGCTCAGAGAGGAACAGAGAGCCACGCGCAATCAGCAGGTTAAAAACTGTTGGCCCCGCTTGTCACACGGCTTACAGAATTAATTCTGGGCATGGAAGAAACTGACAGTGACATGCTACCATCAATCCTAGCTACACATTTTACCTGAAATTTGAAAATGATGCTGATTTTGAAGCAGGAGAGGTTTTTTATTTAGATTAGTGGCAACAACAATATAACTTAAGGCACTCCAGTACAACCTTGAAACTGCTCCTAGTGACTGTCTATTGTGCCAAAGTCAAGGTGCTTGCAATTTTCTAGTCAAAAACCGTTAAAGAGCCTCTACAAAAACAAACAAATAAAATTACCTTTACTTCTCTGCTCTGGAGTTTTGAAGCTCCATCATTTTCTTGAATCATCTTCTTCAGCTCTTTCTGCTTCTTTTTTCCTGACTCTGTGCTGAAAACAAGGTGATCCAGATCTTTGGCCAGTTTCCTCAACAGACTATCCTTCTCTGCCATCCATGCTTTCTCATTGGCTCTGGTATTAAACTTGAGCTGCAGAAAGTCACGGGTACTCTCATATAAGAGATTTTGGGTTTTGTGGAGCCTGCAAAAAGGGAACCCAGTGGAGTTAACTTCTTTCCTAGTGCCTACCCTAATTTCATCAGTCATCACTGCAAGTCAGAAAAAGCACAAGAGAAGACAGGTGGTCTAAATGTGAGTTTAACTCTTCTCATCTAATGAAAGAAGTGCTTTTGTGAGAGAGGATTTTTAATAAGCAGATTATTCCACTCATCTTCCACACACATTACCAGATGGCTGCATAATTTGCTTTTCTGCCTGCTGCAGGAAGCAACACACTGCAAGTCATAACATTTCTATTGCTCCCTCTCTTCTCATCTCATGACTACACCCTGGTCATGCTCCCACACTCACTTTTCTGTTATAGCTTTTATCTTGTCCTGGTCCCTCCGATGCCGGACCTCAGCCTCCTCCATCTGAATCCTCCTGTCCTCGAGAAGTGCCTCAACCTGTTCCTTGGTTAATCGTGTCTGTTCTTCCAGCTGAGCTTGCAGAGCCTTCACCTGCACAAACAAACAAAGGCATTACAGAACAAGCCCTCACACCAGCTCTGCTCCTCTCCTTGCAAATCTCTTAAATTCCAAGATTTAGGTCAAAAACTGTACCTGATAACACACCTTTGGCAGTTCTAATTCCTCAAACTTTTGTTTTTTATATTGTTAAAATTTAAATTGCACAATTTAAATCTAGCAAATGCAGTGGAATATGCAGAGACACTTCTGTACCTTTGCTTGAACAAATAATAATAATAATGAAAACAACAACCACCATCTGCTGTACAAGTTTGTCCATTATTTGCTCTTCTTGATTCATCCTTCCTCATACTTTACATACAACTTATGATTCTGCACATTTTATGTTTCATTCTGTCATGCTACCTGTACCTAAACTTTTATGGAAGTCTAGAAAAGGGAACATTTCATTGTATCAGTGCACCTTGTGGGGGCTGCCTAATGCTGTCTCAAACACACTGCTTTTGTCACACTTCCACAAAACACCCAACCCTGCACATCCTCAGTGGGTTTAATGTAAATTCGTATCTGCTATCAAATTATGGGAGTTCACATCAATTACACATTCTATACTTAAGGACAGCATATTTCAGTTGACATTACTGGAACATCTGCTTACATAAAGCTTCCAGAATCAGCTCCTGAATTTTACATTCCCAGCAAAGAAACATCTAAGTAAGCTGACAAAGTGTGAATCCATAGTAAGATGCAGGGATTTATACAACTGGTACATTTACAACTTATCTAAGCAGACAGCATATTTTTTTATCTTAGTTCTCTGCAAGCCAGCAATTATGTCCACCAGTTAGCTGATGTTTTTACCTGTAGTAGAAGTGTTTCATCATGTTTTTGATATCTCTCAGAACTTCCTGTTTTCTCTCCTTTGGCTGTTAGTTTTGAAGTGCTCTTCTCCGTGCCTACTGAAGAAATTTAAAGAAGTAAATGGTTTTCCAATGTACTTGCAGTACCCTTCCAAGCATGACATATTTGTGTTCTGGTGGGCCTACAGGAACAGTTAAAAGGTTGCCACTGCTACAGTCACAAGGACTTCCAGGAGGGTAAGCTGAAAGAAAAGAATTCTAGAACTTTGGGTGATCACATACCTTCATCTCCTCTATCATATTGCAGTATTTAGGCACCCTTCTAATTTTGTTGGCATATATAGAAAGAAAACTTGACATGTTTTCTTAAAATAAATGATGAATAGGCAGATACCACAGCTGCACAAGCATCAAGGCTTCAATGAGTTTTGAGCTTGTTGGCTAATTTCAGTCAATTTGATGAGACAATAATGAGAAAATGAGTATGTAGGCAGATGGAGGCACACTACTGTCTGCACTAAAGGCAAGCAGAGCCTCACAGCTTGGAGAGGCTGAGGCAAAGGTGCCTGGCCAGCTGGTACCTGCACAGCTCCAGAACAACCACGTGAGGGTCCTGCAGCCTCCTCCTTAGCTGGGCACATCAGTGACACCAGAGCCACATAAGGCTATTTTAAAGGATGTTGAAGGGAAGCCAAGAGTACTGCATGGATACGTTTGGATACATTTAGGAAACTTAATGGAGATTTATCAAAGCATTCACAGACAGGGATTATTTTGGCATACAGGAGACAGACACACAAAAACAGCAAGAGCTGAGCTGCTGTCACTCAGCTTGGTGCAGTACCTGTGCTAGAAACATCATCTCCTTCCTGGGTCTCTGCTGGCCTTTGCAGAACAGTAACCTACAGAAACAAGACATCTGCACTGAGCATCTACTTCCCCAAAGCTGCAATGGTTAAGAACAAATCTTAAAAAGTTAAAATGAGATATACACAAGAACAGCATTACCTTATTACTTCTACCACAATGCAAGGAAGACATTCAAAATCGTAATGCCCATGTTGAAAAGTTTCCTTTGTCACAGCTGAGTTTTGCCATTACTGCCTCTACATTTTTCACCAGAAGAAGTGGAAAGTAATTCTGCCTTTGATGGCTTTATTAGGATGAAAATCGGCACCCTCAGCAGGAAAAAGAGCATTTTGGAGTCAGAGAGAAGAGGAAGGTGAAGATGATGCTATTTCCTTCTTTTATACTCCTCCTTGTCTCAGCAAGACAGAGAAGCATGAAGCTTCATTTATCAGCACATTCAAGATACTGAACAAGCCTGAGATAAAAGCTAAATGATAAAAATACTGAAACTCAACTGTTGAACTGAAACCCACCTGAAAAAAAGGAGGCCATGAAAGAGCAGGTTATAGCCCCAATGCTCATCTTCAGGTTGATATAACATAACAGGCCTAATTATAGAGCTACCCTAAACCACGAATTTTAAAGCTTCTGCAAGATTTTTGAAGAGCTTGAGCAGTGCACAGCAACCATGAACAATGCAGCATATTTAAGCCTTTTTCTGCACCTTATTCCATAATAAATCCTGTATTTCCATCATAGTCCCTGTATATCCAAGTCACTCATGACTTTCTTGAGTAGGTTCAACTACGTTGCACATCATATGCACTACCATTTAAACAATTCAACATTTCTGAAATATGCAACACAATCTTGTCTGGAGGGGATGGTTCTTCAGCAGTCTTCTGTCCAGGAAACTGCTGCAGCAACCTTGACACAGACTTCTTTACTGAAGCTCTAAGAGACAGGCATTCTGAGACAGCTGAGCTTCAAACACTGTGCCTAGTCATTTCCTGCACTTTTTTTCCTTTTTCTAGTGTTCTTGCCATCTTCTTGACAACCATTTGCCAGATGACTTCAGACTCCTATCTGACATTTCAGAGGCTGACCTGGAGGTGTGTTTTGAATGCAGAAGGAGGCTGATCCTACTTTCAGTGTGCTTGTTCTTACTTACCTTTCAGCATTTCTACTAAAACCCACAGACCCCTCTTGCTTTGGGCTCATTTAGCAACCTTTGACTTGTGGGGCAGATCTGGTCTGTGGTCAGACTCTGGGATACAGATACTCATGTTACAATCCAAAGAGGAGAGGTACAGAAAAATGCAACTTGCCTTATGTGGAGGCTCCTTATGAAAGTATGTAACTTCTCCTGCATCTGCTCCCAGTACAGCCAGGAGTTGTTGGATTTTTTTTCTGTCCTCCAATTCCCTGGAATACAAAGGAAGTGGTCAGCAGATTTTTTTAAAATACATCACAACACTGTGACACACTGTCCTTTTAGTTTAACTGTAGATGCTTGCACGTTTTCCAACCTGTTGCAGTTCTTGAGAATACAGTTTTAAAAACAAGCTCCCAAAGACATTCCTGATGCTGCCAATACAAGAACACCACCAATTTTGCTGAGATTGCAGAGCATTTCTCTTTTCAAGTATGACAATACTATGTAGGCAGCTATGAGAGCACATGGTGGAAAGAATTTGCATTAAGAGTTATGAACTACCTAAAATTCTTTCAGGTTGTAAGTGTCCATTGTTATAAAAGCAAACTACACTAAGGGCTGTATCAGATTTTTTTATCACACTCCTGAGAAGTGCCAAAACACACCAACACATGTTTTAAGTTCTTAAATCTTTAATGGAAAAATTAGTGGTGGACAGGAGAGAGAGTGAAGAGGAACAAGTAGCAGAGACAATATGTAATGAATTGATCACAACCCCCATGCCCTGCCCCCCTGTGCTCCTCAGGAGGAGGAGGTAGAAGATTAATGAGTAAAGCTGAGCTGGAAGAAGAGAGGTGTGGGGGAAAGGTGCTTTAAGATCTGGGTTTGATTCTCATTATCCTACTCTGATTTCATTGAATGATTTGGGTTGGGAGGGACCTTAGAGATCCTCTAGTTTCAAGCCCCTTGCCACAGGCAGGGAACCTTCCACTAGACCAGGTTTCTCAGAGACCCATCCAACCTGGCCTTGAACATTTCCAAGGATGAAGCATCCACAGCTTCTCTTGGCAACTTGTTGCAGTACCTCACCATCTTCATAGTGGAGAATTTCCTGCCAACAACTAATCTAAACCCATCGTCTTGCTGTAAAAGGCATCCCCCTCCTGTCCTGTCACTGCATGCTCCTGTCCCTCTCCAGCTCTCTTGTAGGCCCTCTAAGTGTGAGAAGGCTGCTATAAGGGCTCCCTGGAGCCTTCTCAAGGCTGAGCAGCCTCCACTCTCTCAGCCTGTCTTTGTAAGACAGAGGCTCCAGCCCTCTGGTCACTTAATTGTTCATAATTTCCCCCAGTCAAGTCTGTTTTGCCTGTGATGGTAACTGGCAAATGATCTCTGTCCTTATCTTGACCCATGAGTCTTTTCTTGTGTTTTCTCTCCCCTGTCCAGCAGAGGAGGTGAGTGATAAAGAGTCTTGGTGAGCACCTGGTATCCAGCCAAGGTCAACCCCCCAGAGACAGCTTCAATCAAAACTTCACATTCAAACTGTAATAGGCAATTCAAATTTGAACCAATGTTCAATTCCTGCTCTTCCCTCTACTAGCAGAATAAGAGGAATAGTAAGTGGAAACATATTTAGCAGCCCGAGAGATTGCACCGTGCCTCCAACACTGGTATGATTTCCTAGGAGCCCACCCTAAGAAGTGTGGAATGATTGCTGCCCTGAGGACTGCAGGTGTGGCTGAGAACACAGCACAGGAAGCGCTGCTGGCAGTGCCTCAGCTTCCCCCACAAGCCAGCCCACCTGAGTTTCAGCCGGTCATTCTCCGAGTACAGGCGGAGGACTTGCTCCTTCTCCTGGAAGAGGAACACCTGCATATCACTCAAAGCCTTCTGCAGCTCTGCAATCTCCTCTTCCAAGTGGCGGACTTCCCACTGCAACTGGTGCTGAGTGGAGAGAGGGAGGTACTTAAAAACAGAGCACTGGACAAACTTGTGCTCTGAGTCTGGAACTGGCATAGGACAGACAGCTCAAGAGCTATTTTATTTTCCTATAATATTTGCCAGATGAGGGCAGCATTGGAAAAATTATTTTAAAATGTTTCAGCTGAGAGTTCAGAGCCCTGAGAATCACTGTCACTACAGAGCAGTGAAATAAGGCCTCAGCTTGGGTCTCCAGCTTCCAACGGTTGCACTTCCACACTGGCAGAAGGTAAGGAGCAGGTATGGAGAGTCTGACATCAACAAAAACCTGGCAAAGCCCCTGTAACAGCATTTACTTTTGAAATAAATCACTGAAGAATAAACATTAAAATATCTGTCTGGTTTAGCAGTGAGCTAAGTTACTAAGCATCGAGCAGCTAGTTACTGTGTCTCATTTTTTCTACCTGGTGCAGGAAGCTATCAACCATTCTTGTAAGAATTCATTGTAACCATTCATTTTGCAGCCTGCCCCTCTTTTTCCCACACCACAGTAAGATGCACAGTACATACTTCCCCAAGGACTTTCAGACTGCTTCAAGCATGGCCAGTGCTTGAGGAGGCAGCTCAATCACCTCAGAAGTGACTGCTTTATTCCCAAAGAACCATCCACAATTACACAAAGATGACTGCTAGGCAGATTCATGCTATAGCCCATACCAGAGCACTGCATATCTTGCAAATATTCTGCGAGACTTCTTCCTCTTAAAAGGCAAATTTTCAGATTTCTGTTTAACAGCTTATAGCCAAACTTATGAATTCCACCACAGTAAATACAAATTATATCTATAAGTTAAAACCTATTAAGTTTGAACAAAAGAGCATTCCTTCACTACACAAAGCAAGGGAAAGAAGCTGGACCACATGGGAAATGAGCATCTAAACTCGGGCCTTAATATAAAAAAAAAGAAGCAAAATTCTCACTGTGAAGATATAACCAAGCCATAACAACTTTATAAGAACATCCTACAGACATGGTTCCATTTGATTTGACACTGGACAGACAGCTAGATTTTAAAATCAACCCCCAAAATCTACTTCTTTCTTCCTAGCTCTACCATGTTACTGGTGAATCCCAAGACTTCTGTGCTGAGTTTTCAACTGAATAAAAATACCAAGCTTGTAAATGGATTCCATCATTGCTCAAAAACTCATTTGCTAACCTGCTCATCATAGGTTTGCTTGTATTTCTCCAGCCTTTTTATCAGCTCCTCGTGTTCCTCATCGAAGTCAGCAATCTTCTTGCGGTAATATTCCAGGAGCTCCTGGGAAGGGTTAAGATGGGCCAAGCGCTCACTGACTGATGGGAGAGAAATCAAGTCCTCCTGGCTTGGAGAGTGGGACTCAGCAGATCTGGAAGAGGCACGGGGGGTTGGCAGCCTGGACAAAGAAAATCTCTGATGACATGTAAGCTTCAGACAGGAAAATTAAAGCACTTCCTAAAGTAGATAAAGAGATTTTAAATTTTTACACAGGTTCAGTTTAAAACACACATTAGCTTGACTGCTCTCTGGGCATTCACAGGAGACCATGACATTTAGAAGAACCAAGAACTTTGAGAAAAAGCAGCTTGCAGGTGTATTGTGCAGGGGAGGAGGGTCCAACCGATGGAAAACATAAAAGAAATGTTATGGAAGCAAAGCCTTATACATTATTTGGGGAGCATGACTATGAAAAGAGGAGAAAAATAATAGATGATAATAATAATAATAAAAGAGCAGAAGGTCAGAACTCAGGGGATAAAAAGCCCATTGCTGTTCAATTAGAAGCAGCAACCACCATGAAATAAACAGGAAAACAATCTGTGACAGTCGCTATCTGACACCCAGAGAGAAAACCACTTTCTGAACACAGACCATCAAATAAAGATAATTCAGGCTAGCTGATGCACCAGCTACTGTACTTTAAGGTGTAGATGTAGGAATCGATGTGCTTTCCTTTCTGGTGTACTTGATGCTCTCATCCACATAGCTTGTCCACTCTCAAGACTGAAATACAAACTGCCAAATTCTTGAATCTTATGTTCAAGTGCTACGTGGAAAGCAAATCAATGTTATATAAATTGCATCAAGGATATGTATAATTACATACTGTATTTTTCCTCAAAACAGTATCTAGTTCATTTAAACATTTAATCTCTTCAAACAATCACCAAATTTGCAAATAGAGCTGCAGAGTTAAAAAAAAAATCCAAAACCTTAGGAAGTGTTCATTATTTATACTGGTATAACAAACTTTTTTTTGTGCATGATACTATAAATAACAGGAGCTATGAAGTCTCTTGACTAGAGGCTTGACTAGGGTTGCTTAGTGAAAACACAGTTCAGAATGTGGTCCTGAAGAATCAGGAATTCTGATGAGAAAGTGGTTTGGTAGGTGACACTGAGGCAATGGTGACCTTTATGGAGCCACTCACAAAAGCTGCTTGAATCAGAATCCCAGTGGACATCCAGGAAAACTCCGGGCACCATAGGAAAGCATTAAAAACGCAAAAGTGGAAGTATTGCTTGCAGGAGCTTGCTGCAGGACCAGAAACGCCTCAAACAGTACACTTAGAGTAATAACACTGTAAGGAAAGAGGCCACCAGGCACGAGGTGAGAGCTTTGCTGCGGAGCTGCAGAGCAGCAGAAAGGGAAAGATGGAAGAACAAGGAGGCGCAGCAGGCACAGGAGCAGACCAAAAGGTGTCCTACGGCAAAGGGCTGTAGCAGGCAGTAAGGAAAGGGCTCCGGGAGCCGCGCTGTCCCGGCAGGAGCAGGCCCACCACCCGCTACCTTGCGCAGCGCGGAGCCCCCGCCGTGCAGTCCACCGCGCTCATCGCGCCCCTGCGGAGCGCCAGGGTGTCCGTGGGCGGGGGACGGCGGCTTCGGGCACCTGGGCAGGCGGGCGGAGGGGGGCGCCCGGCGGGATCCCCGCTGGAAAAGCCCCGGGATAGAGGCCCCGGGATGGGGCTCCCGCCGCCGCCTGCTCACGGCCCCAACGGCCAAACAACCGCCACCCTGCGCCCGCCGCGGCTTAAACGGCGCCCCGCCGCCTCCTCCAATCACAGACAGGCTTTCATGCGGCGCCGTCTCCTCGCGCCAATCAGCGCTCGCGACACGGGCGGCAGCGGCTCGGCGCGTGCGCGTCTGGGAGTTGTAGTCGCGGGGCGGGCGGAGGGCTCTCGGCGCGTGCGCGGCCGGGCCGCAGGGAGGAGCGCGGGGCCTGCGCCCACCGAGCCCGCTGGTGTGAGGGCAAAATAAAAATCACCTTTATCCTCAGCAGCGAAACACGCCCCTTTTCCTTTGTAAATAATCTGGCATTCGGAAGCAGACAGAAGTTACTGGCTCAAATTCTGGCTGAATTGAATGTGTTCTTTAGGTTATCCCGACGCCTTTTAGCCTCATCCTCCTCACGTATTCCCAGTAGTACCTGTTAGCAGCGCTGCCATTTATGCATCAAACGATTTCCTAATTTATTAAGTGTGCTGGAGAAAAAACGAATTCCTCAGTAATAAGCCAGGGTTCTTTCTTCCTTAACACTTTGTTTAAAGACATGATCTTTCTGTATGACAAGAAAGAAAAAGGCTTACTTAAAAAAGCATGAGGCTCTCCCCCATCACATTTTTCAGCTTCCTTGTGAGGGGAAGAGGAGAGGCAGGCATTTATCTCTTTTTGGTGACAGTGACAGGAGCCGAGGGAATGGCCCGGAGCTGGGCCAGGGCAGGTTTGGCTTGGGGAGCAGGAAAAGGTTTTTCCCCCAGAGGGTGTTTTGGGAACAGCTCCCCAGGGCAGCGGGCACAGCCCCAGCCTGCCAGCGCTCCCGGGTACAGCGTGGGACTCTTGGGGATGGTGCTGTGCAGGGCCAGGCGCTGGGCTCGGTGATCCTTGCGGCTTCGTGCCCCGCTCTGCCGCTTCCATTCGGTACCGACCGGCGGCTCCTGAGGGCACGGACGGGGCGGGGCCTCCGGCGGCGCTCCTGACGTCCGGCACAGACAATGGGCGACGCGGCCCCGCGGAACCGGAAGTGAAAGGCATGCCTTTCGTCGCACATTCCTCCGCGGCGGAAGTGGCGGCGGCCCCGCCCTCGCCGGCCCCCGGTTCCTCCTGCCCCTCGCAGAGCTCTGAGGGGCGGCGAGCGGGGCGGGTTTGAGCTGGAGTCTGTGGCGGAGGCGTCATCGGGAGCGGCGAGAGCGGAAACCACCTCGCCAGAAGAAGCGTGGCGGCGGGACTATTTTTTGGCTCGGAAGGCAACTCGCGAAAACTTCCGGGGAGGGCTCAGCCTACGCGTCACTTCCGGCGGGCCGGGCCGCGAGGAGCGGGGCTCTGGCGGGGGGAGCGGTCCCGGCCGGGACAGCGACAGCGGCGCTCGGCAGCGCGTCCCGTCACCCCGCCCGGCAGCGCCGCCCGGGGATGCGCCTCGGCCCCCGGCCCAGCCCCTGAGCCCCCCGGTCCCCCGCTCCGCCCTGCGCTCCCGGCGGCGGCGGCGGCCCCCTCCCCCTGCGGCCATGGCGGGGGGCGGTGGGTCGCGCTACGCGGCCGAGTTCGTGCCGCCGC
Organism: Pseudopodoces humilis; assembly: GCF_049639895.1. Taxonomy (NCBI): domain Eukaryota; kingdom Metazoa; phylum Chordata; class Aves; order Passeriformes; family Paridae; genus Pseudopodoces; species Pseudopodoces humilis. Next base: position 369,302 of record NC_142204.1, on the reverse strand, counting down.
CCGAGTGCCCCGTGTTCGAGCCGAGCTGGGAGGAGTTCAGCGACCCGCTCGGCTTCATCGGCCGCATCCGCGGCCTGGCCGAGAAAACCGGCATCTGCAAGATCCGGCCCCCCAAGGTACCGCCCGCCTTGGGGGCTGCGCCCGCGGGGTCCCCGGGGAGCGCCGGCCGCTCCGGGCTCTCGGTGGCCCAGCGGAGGACGGGAGCGGCCGGGCAGGCCCTTCCCCCGCGCTCCGTTCTCGCTCGCGGTTTCGTGTGTCGCTTTCCATAGGCCGCGGTGTCCGTGCCAGGGACGCCGAGGAACCTGTGGAGTCTTTGCCCTCCGAGCGGGGCTTTGTAGCGGCTGCTTCGGAGCAGCCGGGAAGCCAATAGTGCTTGGCTTCCGAGCCCGGGACTTAACGCTATTTTCGCTTCCAAAACGCCAGCAGTGGACTTGAGAAAGCTGGGAAGGCTCTGTAGGTGAAATCGAACGCTTGCTCCGGGCGGGGGAAGAGGGAGAAAGAAGGGTATTCGTTCGTAATGGACCATTATTTATACACGTAGTTTTCAGGCTGTTAGGAGGAGAACGGCCGAGCTGTTGGTGTACGGGCATTGCGTTTGGCACAGCTCATCGGGAGGCAGCGCCTTCATCTCCCCGGTCCTTCCCTGAGGTCACCTGTCTGGCAAGGCGGGTCATCGCAGGGAGAGCATCGGGCAGCTGGGAAAAAGGCACTTGGGTCGCTAAATTATTAAAGTGCAAATAAACTCCAAACGCAGCCGTTAATAAGAGACTTGAAAACAGTGAGAGAGGTAAAAACCTGAAAGGAAAGCGTGTAACTGAGAACAGTGTGGAGATGGGGGTTGCTGATTGGATTTCATGGTTCTTTCTCTCCTGACCTGTTTTGGTTCCCGGAATGTGTGTAGCTGGTTTAACGACATGGTGAAAACTTGACCTCCAAGGGGCTGCCCTTTCTAAAATAAGCTGCATAGCTCAGGTTGAGAGGCCACAAGGAACGGATCCAGATCCTGTTCATGGAGGATAACTGGAACCTTCCTGGCCGTTGGATGCATTTGTGTTTGTCCAGGACTGCTGAGCTGTTTGCCTTGCGGGGTTTCACAGGATGCACGCCTTGGGTTGATTTGCAACCTGCAGTAATTGCTAAATCGGACGTTTCATACTAACCTGACTGATTTATTGCTCTCTTCTGTTGTTAGGAGTTGTAAATATTTAAGGTTGTGCTGGGGGCCTTTATATGCTGCAGCAGAGCAAATAATAATAGTTTTGTGTGGCTTGTCCACCTGTAACGGCGTGTCCTTCCTCTGGTGCAGCTGCTGCCAGGTAGACAGCCTGCTGTAACTGCAGCTTTGGTAAAAAGTGCTAAAAAGCTGAATTCCTTGTTTTGAATCGTAGCACAGTTTTGAGAGATGGGGCTGGGAGGCACTTGGGGTTGCACCCACCCCTGGCAGTGCTGAGAAAGTCTTTGTTTAAGGCTCTGCTTCTGTTGAAGAGTTGGGCTCCTGACTGGTGGTCCTGTCTTTATTGAAATGACTGTGAACAAACAGAAAAACGTTAGCTGTGTTATAATGTGCCTGATTTGGTCTTAGCTGCTGTTGACACTGAGGATTTTTCTGTGTGCAAGATATATGGATTCTTTTTTTAAAGTAAATAAATAAGCCACCAGCCACAGAGTGTATCTCATGTTTAAGCTTAGCGTGAGGTAATGCATACTGAGATGCTTTGAACCTTGTTTTCTATGACATTTATGAATCTGTGAGGATCTTTCTTCAAACTAAAATATGGTGGGAGGAACATTGTTGTATAAGCGCAAAAATGTCTTAAAATTGGAAAATGATATCACCAGTTGTTCTGGGAAACTAATTTACTATTGGAAGCTTGTTTACTCAGGCATTATTAGGGTGTTTGGTTTTGTGCATTTTTCAGAGAAGATTCTGGAAACAATAAAATGTCTTTCTGTCTCTGTTTAGGACTGGCAGCCTCCATTTGCATGTGAAGTACAAAGTTTTCGATTCACTCCACGAATTCAGCGCCTGAATGAGCTGGAGGTGAGCTTTTCCACTGTTGATATAATTTTGTGTTTGCACTGAAAGCAAGAGCTAGGTCTCCCTGCTTGAGATTTGCATCTTGGCAGGTTTCTGGACGGGGGGCACTTTAGAAGCCCATAGACCACATCAATGTTTATACTTGGCCGTGGCAGAGTTTGTATAAAATAATTCTCAGTGGCTTTGAGAAAAATCTGGTTTTTATTTTATTACCCAAAATAGCCACAGGAGTTTTTCACATTCAGCTGGAAGTGTCTAAAATGAATTCCAAATATCATGTGTGTAGTAAGAGCAGCCACTGTCTAGCCTTCAGAGCTTCACAGGCATGATTTTTTTCCTCTTAAAATATTTACTGCTGCTCTGATGTCTCTGGTTACCTCATGCTGTTGTGATAATGCCTTTAAAGCCTTAAAATGATTTTTTATAGGCTTATTATAGCTGGTTAATTTTATGATTTAAAAACTTATGTGAGCTCTCTTGAAAGCAGTGTGACCTCCATTCTGTCCCGGTTTTTCATTTTCTCTACAACGTTTCTCAAAGCCTTGCTTTGTTCACATACCAAAATGTCATTTGGCTTGTAAATGGGTCTCCTTATGGAAAGTGATTTGAGTACTCCAGAATTACCCCAGGGACGAGGTCCTTTGTGTGGTTAAAGCATATATATAAAAATCTGTTTGTAATTCCCCTCCTCCCCACCAGTGTATATTTTAATAATTGTTCCTGTGTTTCTCCCTGGGATGCTGATTATTTCATAAGCATGCATTTTGCTATCATCAGACCAAGAAATTAATTTGGTGGGAATTTAATTTAAATGGTCTTAAATGCAGAGAGAAAAGCATATATAATTTTATTTTTGTAAAGATTCTTCTTTTTAATAGCGTTTCTATTCCTAAGTTTTTTTAACCTGACAAAGAAAGACCTCCCCTGCCAGGTTGGGTGTTGAAAATGGAAACAGTATAAAAACTTACCTTGTTTTCTCTCAGGACTGTAAGGCTTTGTCCCATTTGGTCTTGAATGTACGTGATTGTCTACCTTTACTGATTCCAGGCAATGACAAGAGTGAAACTGGACTTCTTGGATCAGTTAGCAAAATTTTGGGAACTCCAAGGATCAAATTTAAAAATCCCTGTGGTTGAGAGAAAAATACTGGATCTCTATGGTCTGAGCAAGGTAAGGATTTGTAGGCCTTAGGCAGACAGGGAATTCAGTTTTCATTCGAGCTCAAGAAGCCAAGCAACAGGAAGTGCTTGTGCTGCAGCGCTAATCTCATGAATCCGGAGATTAAATAAGTGGGAAAAATACAGTGAAGAAACATTTCTAATTTAAATGTTTATGGGCAAACATGTCTCAGTGTAATTAAATCAGTTACCTTTGGTTGGATTCCGTACAGCAGGTATTTATTACCTTGTATAGCTTGAATGTCCTGATGTCAGCTGGGCACTTGATTTTCAGTTCTCCATTTTTACATGTGGTGGAGCTGCAGGAGTTTGAGGTGTTCTTTGGGCAGGCAGCAGTATGCTTGTGTGCAGTTCAGCTCTGATCAACAGTTCTGTAATGAGTTGTTGCAATTTCTGCTTCCTCTCTTCCAAGAGAGGTTTTTATAAACACCTATCTTTGAAAATTTATAATGTTGGCTTCAGGAATACTTACTTTAATTTCCAAAACAAACCTGGCTTAAGGCTGACTAGAAATGAATATTTCTATAGTTATGTTTGGTGAACACACCAATCTTCTTTCAAAGTTTATGCACAAATCTCTGTTGGAATTTGGCTTTGCACTGGGAAAATAGATGCACCATTATAAACTTAGCTGCCAATAAATATAAATAGGTAGATTTCTTCTTGAAGGGAAAAGACTGAAGTTCTAGTAGTTCTAGTGCTTCTAGGTTAGAGCATCAGTTTCCATTCCCCATCAAGATATATTTGTCTTAATAAGTAAAGATGTAAAGACCTGAGTATATTTTAGTTTTAAAGAAAGTCAAGCATTTTGGAGAGTCTGGAAGGGCTGATAAAATGTAGAAAAAAGCTGATAAAATGGTTTTCAGTTTGTTTTGTTTTGAGGTTTTTTTGTGTCTGTGGTGGCTTATTGGGATATGCAGGATATCAGGGGGGTACTGGAAAATGTCTGGGTCACTGTAATGAGCTGGAACATTTCAGTTGGCTGTAGATTTGCAGCTCTGAGTTGATTTGGTTCATTGCTGCCTTCTTTAGCCATTGTTCACACATAGATAATTTTAGAAAACAAGTTTTCCTGGAAATTTTAAAGATAAGTTGAAATTTAGAAATGGTTTCACTTTAAAAGGGTTTTCTAGAACTTTTCTGTAAATATGAGGAAAAATTATCATCAATGGTATTATTGTTCTATTTAAGTGTAACTCTTTGTGACTATAGGAGAAACCAGAATTAACAAATTTACTTGTCACTGTCACAGTTAGACTTCTCAGTTTACCTCAGCCTCACCAGCAAGCCATGAATTTCACTCCAGTAGCAAAATGGTTTTGCCTTGAGGTTTCTAGCAGTGTGTGAAACATTAGGTTTGAAATTTAGTCCTCGTGTGTAAAGAAAAGCAATGCAAAACTACACTGCTGTAAAAATGATATTAGTCTTACAATGATATAAACAGAGTTATAGTCCATTTGTGTTTTAAGTTGCTTGGCAGTGAGACTGGAAAAGGAATGGAGGCAGTGGAAATGTGGCCTGTGTGTTGGAGGAAGCAACTCATATGCAGTTGGGATCATTGCTTGCAGGCAAATGGTCTTGTTTTCAATTCTATGTACGTATTGATGTTAGCAGTGATAGTTCTGTATTTGAATTACTGGTCTCAAACCAACTGAAGTCACGTGTAATAACTGGACTGAGTTGGAAGGTAAATTCACATTTCCCTCTTTTTATAGGAGTCTCTCTTCCCATCAGGGTTTTGCGAGAGTTCTGAGGCCCAACACTTCCTTCTGCCTGGGCTCTGTTAGAATGGGCTTTGTTGCTGGCCAGACTTGTGTTTTACAGCAGAGTACAAGTCTGGTGAGAGTTAACTTTTCAGTTTGTTCTTATGGTAGGTTTTGTGTTTTTTCCAGCACATCATAAACCCTGACTGTTGGACTCCTCCTGTCCAGGACAGTATGTAATTTACATTTGCTAGTAAATTAAAAATCACGTTAAATGTGTGAAGCCATAAGAATAAGCAAGTGCTTTGTTATTTCAGGACTAGTTCTTCAGGAAATGAAAGCTAATTTCAGGATTCTGTCACTTCTCACGGAGCCTTTTAACATTTGGTTGGTTTAATTGATTCTTGCTTCACGCGAGCTGCTGAGAGCAGCTCTAAACCCTTAACTTACTATTTATGCATTTCAGATTGTTGCCAACAAAGGAGGCTTTGAAGTAGTGACCAAAGAGAAGAAATGGTCTAAAGTGGCGAGTCGGCTTGGCTACCTGCCAGGAAAAGGCACGGGGTCGTTGCTCAAGTCTCACTATGAACGGATCCTGTATCCCTACGAGCTCTTCCAGTCCGGGGTCAGCCTCATGGTGAGCCACTCGCCCTTCACGCTGTGGAGAGGGGACTCAAAAGGCACACTGAGGGCTGGCTTACTCCATGTCAAACTGGGACCTGGGGTCAGTGCTGCTGGAAGCTCCAGCTGTGCCAACAAAGCTAGAACCACCCTCGTAGTTATCTGTGACAGAGCAGTGCTGGCAGTTGGGACCTTGTGTAGTTCTTCTCTGGTATTTCTTTATAGGACTGAAGACAACCGTGTTGGGAAGGAAAACAAGGCAAAAGATGATATGCTTAATTTGAAATGTTTATTTTTCTCTTGATAGCCTGGTAGCTGAGATTCAGTTTTCTTATTTGAAGGGTGAATGAATTAACTGGCCTCTTTTCCAAATGGTGTGTGTAATGCTGTGTGACTGCACTCATCCTGTTTCTTAGCAAACAGAATGATTCACAGGCTATGGAATGATTAGCACTGCCTGCCCAACACAATGTCCTGTGCTCTGCTCCTCTAGGGCATCCAAAAGCCTAACTTGGATCTAAAGGAAAAAGTGGAGGCTGAGGACCTCAGCTCAGATGGCCAGGCTTCCCCAAAGCAGGCTTCGAGGATGAACGTTATGCTGAAGAGAACCAGGCGTGTCAAATCCCAGGTATTCCTGTTCATCAGCACTTACAGACAGAGAACGCTTACTTCTCCCACCAGTGTCCCTTTGGCTATGGGAGCCTGCTCAGAAACACCATGGGAAGCAGTCTTCATTTAACTAAAACCCAGAGAAGTTTGTCGCTCTGAGACCTGCTTTGATACAGCAGATGCACTGTTTGTGCCAAAACCTCTAAAAGTTGTTTTTTCTTCACTGACAAGCAGCCTAAGTACCTTGATAATGACTGTATCTATGAGAACAGAAAGAAAGCTGTTAGAAAGTTGATGTTAAAGCTTCTGCTTTAAGTGCAAAGTTCCAGAACTTTTAAAAACCTTTTCTAAATGTGCCTCTTAATGACATAAATACAAATACACGTAGGTAATGGTTAATTGTGGAATTGCATGTGGGACTAACTGTCTCAAGCTGGGCAGGCAGTTCTAAAGAACTGAAACAGATGTATGAGGAGATGATCAGTGATGGCTGCAGCTGTATAGGAGTTCTACAGTTTGTCTGCTGAAAAGCAGTTTCCTTCCCTCTGAATTACTGCTGTTACAGGAATTTCTGGTATTCTAGTAGGTGATATTAAATGCTGGGAGGTACCCCGGAGAAAATCTGAATTCAGACTGAATCACCACCATTTAAAATGCTGTCTTATTAGAAATAATTGTGGGGTATTGCCCTGATGGCTCTGTTGCACTGTTTAAATCAGGCCTTCCCCTTTTGACAGAGATACTCCTTGCAGGCAGCATCCTGAGGCTTTTCACATGAAGTCTGCTGGCTCCCTGCTGGCTCATCAGCAGAGTGTGGGCGAAAGCTGGATTTATATGCAACCAACTTCCTACTTGCTTCATGCCATTCTAGACTCAGCTCCAGCACCACAAAGTTTTTTCCAAATGCTCTTTAACTGTTTTGGTTTTTTTTTCATAATACACCTTTCTTGTCACCAGGGTATTTGAGTATCCTTTATACATTTTCACCTTCTTCTCTGATGATTTAGACTGAATTGTCCTTTTGAGTGTGTCTTCTCAGCCTGCTAAAGCTGACTTGCAGTTATTTATCACAGCCACATAGCAGTGCATCACACAAGCAGTCCCAGGCTTCTTGATCTTTCCAGATCTCTCAAACAAGGTATTGGTAGGGAGCTGTCCAGAAAATCTGAGAGTGCTGCATGAACTTCAGCAGTCACTTGCTATGTGGAATTCTTCTTTGGACTGGAATGGATCTTGTGGCAAAATGCCAGTATGTCCGTTTTCTTGCACGTGGTGTAAAAGTATCACTGTTTTATTAAGGTCCTGTGGGATCTTTTTTCCTGCTGATTTCAGTAGAGTGATGGTACTTGTCATTTCTCCATGTTGGAAAGATGATTCTTTGGTGATCCTGGCACTGTAAAGCTGTTTTTCTTTGTTTGAAGGGCCTGCAATTCAGAAATAAGAGATAGTTTTCTTTAGATCACCTGCTATACATATATATATATATATATATATATGTATGTGCGTGTATATATATATATTTATATATATTTATATTTAAATGCCTTTTATTAGGCTTGTAGCCAAGTTACCTTTAAGCATTGCAGTTATTAAAATGGCTGAAGTGATTTCTTGAATACAAGAAAAACTCCTGCTATTGCACAGACAGGAGAAGTAGGTTTTGGCTGTGTTTGTTGGAAGCTGTGTACAACTATCTTAAGTCATCCCTGGAGCAGCATTTAGAGGCAGATTTTTCCTCAAGCAGCCAGAAATGATAGCAGTGTAAATAAATATCTGAGAACATGGAGACATTGTTCCAGATTTTAGTGCACCTTTTTATTTCAGACAGGACTCTGTTCATTGTCTAAAAGCATAGCTGAATTTGGACCAGAGGTTGTCTAAACAATCTTAGAAGAGCAGGTAATTTGCAAGTAATGTAAAAAGCTGTAAAAAAATGTTATTCTGCTCTAGCTGAAACGTCTGAGTGATTTGTGTGATCATTATGCCAGGTACACAAGGCCTGGTTAGTGAGCATGGATAATTCCACAGACCTCTGCAGCTCTGGAGATCTTTTCCAAGTGCTAGAAATAGTTTCCAAAGATCCTCTGCATCTTCTTGCAGATAACTTACCTTAGAATGGACAACGAATAAGAAAGTATAAATATAGTAATTAGAAATTACTGAAATAGAGAAACATCCTTAGCAGTAGAAAGGGGTGAGAGATTTTGAAAAAGCAAATATCAGGATTTTTGGAATAGGTGAAAAATGAAAGAAGATGGGGAATGGGTGTTCCCCTCTGTGAAGAGTGGCTTTAGAATCTTTGGATACTGTAAACAAATGTCAGTTGAAAACATTGCATAGGAAGGGAAGAATTAGATGCTGAGAGATTCTGTTCAGAAAATAAACTTAATGCTTTATTCTCTCTTTTCTCCAAAGAAAGGTGTCACAAATAAAAGCTGCAGGAAGGCACTGAGTTCCTAAAGGCTTGTAAAGAAAATTACAATATAAAGTAAATTAATTCAGTTTAGGAAAAGAGAATATCCTTAAGGAAAGCTTAAATTTAGGAGAATACTTTCTTTGAAAAGGGTAGTGTATCTTCATAAATGGTCTGTTAGGGTGTATTTTAGCTGACAAGGGATTTGTCTAATGAGGTTATGTCATGGTAATTTCTGATAAAGAATTGCAGTACTGGAACAAAAAGTGCTGTCTTCTCAAGGGTATTAACTTAATGTCCAGAGAATTTCCTTGAAAACAATTCTAAGTAGTATATCTGCTTTCAGGTATCTATGATTGCAGAATAACAATAAAATAAGCTTCAGGTTTTTTTCAGTTGAAAGATTTCTTTCCATGGGAACAACTGTGAAACAAAATAGTGGAACAAAAGAGCTGTGGGAGATGCTGACAAATGCCCCAAACGTGTACATTTTTTGATTATTGGTTGTAACCATTGTAGTCTTGTGCACTGGGGGTGGAGGAGTGGGCATGCAAATGTGTCAGAATTGATGAGGGGTGAGACAAGCGAATCATGAGTGAATCAGTCCAGCTGGATCGTGTTGTTAGCCTTGGCCCATATGCAGGAAAAGCCCTTGGGCTGTACTTTGAGTTGAGAAGGTGAAAGACACAGTCTGTATCCTTCAGGACAAAGAGGAGATAAGAGTAGAATCATAGCTTAATCAAGTTTGTTTCACTTGTGTAGAGGAGGTAGAATGCAGAAGTGAGCTGGAGTTTTGTGTTGTTAGCAGTGAGAAAATGGCAAGGAACGCACGACTGCTGCTGCTGCTTCCATGCACTCCCTGTTCTGAGTTTGGCTTTTCCTAGAGTCTTAAAGGACACAGCAGAAAAAATGCTCAGCGGGGCTTCTGAATACTTCTGGTATTTACACCTTTAAGTATCAATATCCTGTCAGTGTTTACACAGGAATCTGATTTTTAAAAACATTCATCTTCCAATATGCAGACTGTTCTTTTTCAAAACTCTGTAGCTCCACCTGTGCATGAATAACGTTTAGTGGTATCCAGGTAAATCTGAGCAGTGGAGTTATGAAAATATATTCAGGTAATGTGTTCTTAAACTAGTTTTAAGTTTTAAGCTCTAAAACTTTGTTGCTGCATGTTAATGATTTACTTTTAGTAAATGTGATAAAATCGTTTTTTATCTCCCATTGAGAAAACTGTCTTTGGTCACAATACTAGGAGAAACTGAGGAGATCGCTGTTGAAGTGATGTCTGTGCTAAAATATGTGGGTTGATTCTGTCAGGTTCTATTAGCTGAGAGAATGGTTGAGCTGTTAATGAATTTCAAATGGAAAATGAGGGACTCTGGGTGTGTTTCCTTATGGCTTTTTAGCCAAAAAGTGAGGAATTGGTGAGGAAAAATTTGCACAGTTGCACAGTGGGCTTACAAAGTTGGTCACATATAAAGTGAAAATAATTTAATAGCAGCATATAAATGTTGAAAATTAGAGTATCAGCAGTAATTAGGTTGGAAAATGCCTGTTAGCACAATGCATACCCAGTTCAGTGGGAACAGGGACTGTAAATATCGTTAAAAATTCCTTAGAGTAATAATGCATAGGAAACTATATCTTCTGGAAGCAAGAAAAACAACTGATTAAGGCAGAAAAATTATCTTTTTTTAATGTTTGTTGCAAATGTGTTAGAACTTATGTTAAACACTATTTTGAATAATTTTTTGGGTTTTTTTCTTTAATAATTTATTAAAAACTTTGAAGGCTTGTCACCCCAAGGGACAGGCATGAGATATCAGGCCATAACTTTGAAAAATAACAGATGAAGTATCATCAGGAAGTTAACTGAAGAATAACTTCTTTAAAATTACATGCGCACCTTCAAAGCTGATAAGTTTGCTGAGATTTTTTAAGATCAGTGAATTTCAGGAGGAGGTTTTTGAACAGTGAGAATTTAGTGGCCTTCTTCTATACCACATCAGAGAGATTTTTCAAATTCTAAGGAGGCTGCATAAAGAAAAATGCCAAGGTGATTGTTTTACAGATAAAACCAGAATATTTTCTTATTTTTCTTCTTGTTAGATTAGAGGCAGTGATGGGAGAAAAGGAGGTAGGTCAGTAATGGGAAACAGGAAGAAGTTCATTTAAGCAGAACACTTCAGGAAAGATCGCTGGCAGGGGCATGGAGCTGTCACCAAATGGGTCTTTTTACTTCTGATTTTGAGCTTGCAACATGAGTAGCTGTGATCTGAGTTGTACTCACAGCATTTCATCACAAGTAAGCCCAGAAGCAGCCAAGCTGAAGGAAGTTGGTTGGAACTCATTAGTGTCGTGGGGATGTTTCTAGTCAAGGAGAAGCTAAGGAAATACTGTTGGAACTGCATTAAAATCCAGGCACTTGACTGAATCGTAGTGATTTTGGAAAAAGTTGTTCTGGCATTCTTCTTATTCTTTTGCAAAAAGTCAAACCTAATTCTTTTATTTGGTGTGGAGGTGACTTATTGTAGTTGATCTGGAATATTATATGAGAAATAATTTGGAAATTTGGGACAAAAATTATGTCTCATACTCCATTTGCATATGTTCATTGCCTTTAGGAACAGAAAATCATACATTTTCAGGCCTGCTTCTTTCCACGAGCATGTATTCTGGGAGAGTGGAATAGCAACAAATTGTGAAGAAAGCTGGAGGGGAAATATTGGTGGTTTGTTCTGATGTGGTCTTGTTTTTATTTTTAGGCAGAGGCAGGAGAAATGAGTAGAAACACTGAACTAAAGAAGCTGCAGATCTTTGGAGCTGGACCCAAGATGATGGGACTGTCTTTGGGAGCAAAGGATAAAGAGGGTAATTAAATCTTGGGCTCTTCGCTTTCAGTGAGATTGTTAAATCTTCCTGAATGTCCCTAGAGACAGTATTAAGAGGAAGGCAAATCGAAACTGGAAAAAGAAAGCTAAGTATTCTAGGGTTTCATTCATGAGAGATTTAGAATGCTTCTTATAACTTGGCAGATTTTCAGCTCTTTATATATTACATAGTAACAATAACAGTTAAGCAGCTGTTCCATGAATTGAGTGACTGAAAGGGAAAGCAGGATTTAAAAGTACTGAAACTGATCCTGCCAGCAAAGTGCACAACTTAGGTGTTTAATTCACTGTTTTTCATGGGACCACTGGGATCACCTGTAAGGATAAGCAAAAGATGTTTTTCCTAATCCCTGTTGATTTTAGATTGGCCAGGTATAAGATGGCATTTTTTGCTTTCTTTGGACTGTTAAGTAGTTTCTGATCTGAAAGGCAGGGTGCCAGGCTGGGTATCTGTGGTGTTTTTACAAGCTAAGTCTTATCTTGATGTGATATTAATAGCATTTAACTTCATTTTACTTCTAGATGAGGTGACGCGAAGGCGCAAGGGACCCAGATCAGAAGCATTTGGAATGCAGATGAGGCAGCGCAAGGGAACTCTTTCTGTCAACTTCGTAAGTGTGATGCCTTTGCTGTGATTTCTCATAGAAAGGACTTGTTTGATTTGCTGAGATTTTTCTTTTTTCCCTAAAAGAACCCCCACTCCTCCAAACAGATGAATGGATGCATGCCACAGCAGATGATACTGTTATGGGGAGAAAGAACAGTATTTTGCAAAACAATCTGTGCTCTAGGCTTTGGTTTTAATCTTTTGGACAGGAATGTGAAGCTTTTTGCTGATCATACTTGAATTCAAGTGCTTGAATGCCTTCAGTAGTTCAGTTGTTGTTGGAGCTCCCCTTTGTAGAACAGCTGTAACACTGCTTCTTTTCCTTAGAAGAGATTCTGAGCTGCTCCACTGCTTCAGGAGTTTGTTTTTAGCAATTCCACATCTTGCGTCATTTCTGTTCTGAATTTGAATAGGAAAAATAAAACTTTCAGTTCTCTGATGTTTGTCAGAGACAAATTAATGGGAAAGCAATGTACAGTTGTTCTTAATGTCTCTCCTAGAATGTGACTTCGTATTTTTGAAGTGTCATAACTTAATGTGGGTGTGCAGCCATGAATGAGGATCAGTGCTTTTATTTGTCCAGAGAATTAGACCCTTCACTAGAATTCAGCTGTTCCTTTTTTTCTCTTAGCCTGAGAACACTTACAAAAGCTTATCTTAAATTTCAACCATGGAAGACTAAAGACTCTAGTAATCACATTTTTATATGGGGGAAAAAAGAGGGAGAATTTGGGTATTCAAAAACCAGATCCCTGTGCCACTGCAGATGAGTTAGGATTTGTGTGACTTGAATTTTTTCAATTGTGCTACTGCTTCTGAGTATATGGTTTTCCTAGGTCATGTACATTTCATAATTTTAACTATGCTTTAATTTTAAAATAATTTTTCTAGTCTCTTGGGGTTTTTTATGGAGCACTATAATTTGTTTACTCTTTTTATTCACACAAGCACATCAACCTGTATTTATAAGGGAAAAGGAAAATGTTGTAACACAGAACTGTTGTTTTGAAATTGTATTGCTGTAACTCTAATATTTTGAAATTCTGTGACTTAGTACTATTTGTTTTCACACTTTTTTTTAATACTTGGACAAGGAGAGCAGTCCTAAATGCACTGGTGATGCATTGACCTCATATAACATTGGGCTGAAAAATACTGTGGTGCAGTTTTGTGTGTATTTCTCCATCATTTATTTATCTTTTTTTAAAGTGCTAACTACAAAATTGATTTTATTTGGTGAGTTACTAACTGGGACAACAAAACACACTTTTTATCTCCTCCTATCCCCTTGATGCATATGGTTGTATATCATCATAGTCTTACACTGTTTTATTACGTGGCTAGCTGGATTTTTGTGGTTATTGCATGATCACAGATCTGCTTGTTGTGAATATCTGTTTCAGTGCAGTTTTTGTATTTGCCACATCATCACTTCGGCTAGCACAGAGGTTGCATATGTTAATAGGAGTTGAGAGGGAAGAAGGTATTACCAGTGGCAGGTAGCTAGTGAGGACCATAGAAAATTTAGGATTGCTATTTTCATGCACTGTTAAGTTTTGGGAAGAGAACATGGAAGTGCCTGCTGAGGTTCCCTCCCTCCCTCCTGTGTACATGCAACAAAAGCAGCTGGTTTGGTGCTTTGGACAGACATGCTGTTCCATGAGGGGGAAAATGATACGTCTCTGAGTAGAGCTGCATTATTTTTTAAAATAGTTTCTTAAGAAACCTGAGCAGTCTCCTTAAGAAGTAAATTATTGCACAGCTAGGAGGTTGCATATTTAACTAGGCAGCTGTAACTGGAGATGGGTTTGTCATTAACTATTTAATACACCTAATCAGCTGAAGTGCACATGTTTTTGTGACATCTTGATTAAATTAGCAGGCCCCACCGAACGCAGCCCCGCCTCTTCTGGTGTTATTTTGAGCTGTGTGGAGGAAATGCGCACAGCCCGAGTCGCCAGGGGCTGGTGGGAGTAGTGGCAGAATTTGGAGCAGGTGTCATTCATGAAGTTCATGCTGTTAGTAAAAATTCATACAGAAGGGAATTTTTTAGCCATAGCAAAGCAATACCCGTTTTTTTTCCATTTAGATTATTACAGTTCTTCAGTGTTATATTAAATGTTTCTGTTAATTGAAGTTCTTTGTACAGTACAGGAAACAAGAGCAAAGATCTGAAATCTTTCTGTGTGGTTTTCTCTCTGGCCCCAGTCTCCCAGTCAGTGTTGTTCTTGTTGAGAGACTGTCTTGAACAACTTCTTTGAACAGTAGCAAAAACTTTGCTATTGTATTGGGATTAATACTTCTCTCTTATCATTTGGAGGTTTTATCCTTTGCTTTGGGAAAAATGAGAAAGAAGTTGGTACCTTTACATGTGGTTTCCTTCACTTCCTCGTAAATTTTTAGATTGAAGTCTGTAGATTTGTGAATTTTGTTATCTTTTTCATTGCAAAGACACCACTGTACATTTGCAAACGATGATGAGTGTATTTCTGAAATACCTTTCTGAGATTTTCCTTAGCCATGCAGTCTTTGTAGAGATTCAGTTTAAATTGTTTTCTATGATAAGAGGGCTGAAGAGAAGGAGTTCTAAAAACTGTAACTTACTCTTTTGCCTGAGAATAACATAGATGAGATGCTGCTTGATTTAGACAGCAAAAGATAGTGCAACTGAGCTGCATAGTAATTTTGCAGCACCCAAAGTCCTCCTGCCCCCACAAAGTGCTGCTTTGGGAATGAAACATAAGCCATCATTGTCAATACTTCTCAAAAACCAGAGGAGTCTGTTGGTGCTCATGTACTGGACTTCAGGATATCATCCTTTTTTCCTTAGCTTAAGTAGGGTGGGCTCTGGGTGACAAACTTCTTGTAACTGTTTTCTTCTTTTGTTGTTTTCCCCCACAGGTGGATCTCTATGTTTGCTTATTTTGTGGTAGAGGAAATAACGAGGATAAACTGCTGCTGTGTGATGGGTGTGATGACAGCTATCACACTTTCTGCTTGATTCCTCCTCTTCCTGATGTACCCAAGGGTGACTGGAGGTGTCCAAAGTGCGTTGCTGAGGTACGGTTCAAGAGCTGCTGGAGCTCTGTGTGTGTACCTGGAAAGATCAGAAGAGCAGTTCAGCAATCCATCCATGTAGAATGCATAGCTTGTTTTGGAATATTGGCAAGATGAGCCTGGAATTTTGGTTGATGAGCTGTAAGGGGAGAGAGGCATTCCTTCTAGAGCTTGGGCATAACCTTTGTTTATTACATGGCCATGTGGCAGCCAAAAATTTGATCGTGGTATATTAAGAGCTGAAACTCAATTTGATAACCTGGTAGTGGGAAATTAGGGGTGAGAGCTAGGGTTATAATGGATGTTTCCACATAATGACGACACATTTTGTAAACTATGGAGTAAATAAAGTATGAAATTCAGGCACAACAGGGAGCTTTGATTATTGGGAAGACATTATAGCATTGTTCAGAATGGCCTGTAGCAGAAAGTGAAAGAAGTAATTTAAAATTTTGTTGCAGCTATTTTAGATTTGGCTTAGTCTAAAAAAGGAACTGCTCAGGCTCTGAAAGTGAAAGCTAGTTGAATTTCATTACTCAAAAAGGAAGAGCTACCCAGTTCCAAGAGATGATTGATCAACAGACAGCAAACATTGATTGCAAACCAAGCATTGATTGGCTTGGTATTTGTCATGAGGAGACAGATTGTGCAAGCTCAGAGGGTTGGTAGATGTAGGATTGAGAGGAAGAAGCTTGCTGTTTGCAGTTGTTTCCAAAAGGAGCAGTGGTTAAATGCCCATTCCCCTGTGCCCTTCCCTGGTGTTGGCTCCTGCTGGTTCCTTTATGGCGCTGTTTGGAGCTGCTCTCACCCTTCACTGAGAGATGAGGCTGTCAGATGGACTCAGGCAAATGTGCTTGAAGAGAGGTGGAAATTCATAGCTACAGGCGAGGGAAGAGATGGAACTTTCCCTCTGGGCTGCTGCTCAGAGAGTGGATTAACCTACTTCTTTGTTTTCTCTTAAGAAAGAGCAATAAGGAAGTATTAGCAAACTGCAGCAATAGAAGATGGAGTTAATTTGGAGACTATAGTAGTAAATAGAGTGGCTGCAAGGGTTTAAGATGTGAAAACTCAAGAAATTTCATTATTGCTAGTAGAAACAGGGATAGATTGTTACCAAAGAAAAACATGCAGGCAGGGACAAACCCAGGGAAGATAAGGTGCCAAATAAGATTTTAGTAGCAAATGATACTTGAAAAATACTTGAAAAAGTTTGCAAATACATTGAAAATAAGAAGTAGAAGGAGAAAACGCATGCCTATAATATGTCCTGTAAACAAGTAACTGCAGTGTTTGAAGTATTCACTAGTACTTTTTGCCTCAGTTTTTACTTTAGATGTTAATTTTGTGCAGATGCTTAATGTAATTTTACAGCAGGGTACTGGAACAGAAGCTGGGAAGAACAGGGTAAGGGCTCTTTATATGTATTTAGGTCAACATTGTTTGACAGTGTTCACAGATGTCACAGGCTCCATTTAAGAACCACTTTGATACGTGTTGGGAATAGTCTAAGGATAATTCCTCATGAAAAAAAGAGAAACTACTGATTAATTCCTTTTCAGTCCTTTCTTTGACTGAAAAGCTGAGTATCAGATAGTTTTACATCATCTTTGTGTTCCAATGTGTCTTGTATATATAAACATGGTGTCAATTCCAAAGGAGCTGAGAAGGACACATAAGAAATGAGTGGGGAGAGGAGCTGAAATATCCACCAGTATTTTTTTGCATTTTCAAGATGAATGGGGATAGAACAGTGAAAGACTTGGAGATTTTCTGTCAGATGGGCCGTGTCTGTTGTTGGCTGTGTTGCCCTGTTCTAATTTCCTTTTTCCTCTTCCCTGTTATATATTTTCACAGTGTCAAATCTGTTGATGATTTGCTGACTTGATAAGACTGAAACACTTGGGGGGTTTGTTCCTGTGCAGTTATTCTGCAGGTGCTGGAATCCAGTGTGTCTGCAGAAATGTCCTGTGGCTGCCTAAGCATCTTGTGCACAGTCTTGCTCTGTGGCTGGCAGCGGTAGCTGATGAAATGTAGCTTTGGCCAGGAAAGCAGAAGTGTGCAGCACTGGGGTTACAGTGTTAGATTAGCTTCTGTGCCGTTAATTCGGGTCTGTTTCCGCTGTGGTGCGACCGCCCTGCCTGGAGACGTCTCAAAACTGGGAGCTTATTGTGCTGCCTAGGGACTCAGATGGACGCTGGGGCTTCTTGCTAAAAATGTAACTGTGTCAGAGTCTGCTGCAGGGAACAATATTTCTATCTTCTGTCTCCTAGGAATGCAACAAACCCCGAGAGGCCTTTGGATTTGAACAAGCCGTCAGGGAATATACTCTCCAGAGCTTTGGTGAAATGGCCGATAACTTCAAGTCTGATTATTTCAACATGCCGGTCCATGTGAGTTTCAGCTTTTGTTGGGATTCCTTGTAAGGGAAAAAGAGAAGAGGTTTCAGTTGATCCTGGATTTTTGCTAAGGCATCTTAGCCTTGTTTAAAGAGGCACCATAAGCTTCAAACATGTAAACAAATTATTTAGCTTGCTGGCATCTGGTCTCATTTCAGCTTCATTTCACCCTTTTCCTGCAATGGACAGACAGCTTTATTGCTTGTTAGAGTTTACTGTATTGGGCACACTCTAGTTAAAGTTCTTGCCCTTTTTGATAAACTGAACTCAGTATCTTGCTCTTGTTTGGCATAGGGGCCCTTCTGCCCTTCCTACGCTTTTGTCTTGGTTTAGTTTGTCCAGAGGATAAATCTTTGCTTTCCTTCCTCCTACAGTATTTTCTTGTAGACAAGTCAATAGACTGAATCTGTCTGGTAATCACAGTGGTTTTGGTTTTTTGGTTTTTTTTGTTCTGCATCACAGCAGCATTTTTCACACTAGTGTTTCTGCCAAAGTGAACTTTGGCACAGTTCCACTGTCCTGTGGACTGCATGTAGCACCAAGGTCTTCCTCCTCTCATGGTTCTCTGGTAATTCAGGGACATTCTTGCTAGAGCCTGTAGCTTTCAAGGACTACAATTTATGATAGAAGTTTGGGACACGGAACAAAGCTTATTTTAAGAATAAGCTTAATAAATAAATACACATGAGTAAGAGTAATGATGAGTTATATGAAGATCAAGCTCCTGAACACAATTTTATATCTGCATTTCCTCACTGTTTAGAAATCCTGGTCATTATCTTCTGAAATAGTTTGGAATTTGCATGCTACTTTGTTCCCTTTGCTGCTTGATTTCTGTTGGCTGTCTCCTCTTCCCCCTGTGTTTTGGTGTAGCTGTGGTGATTCCATCTCTTTCACTTATTCCTTCCCCCATGAGGTGGTATCCAATTCCTGAAGCATTCCAGCCACTGCACAGGAACACACACCAAACTTTGACTTTGACCCACACAAACCATGACTTTGAAGAGATGGCGGGGAGAGGGGTAGCGACCTTGGTGTATGAAAATTCACGGGGAGTTAATAGAAATTTATTGCTTGAATGATAATTTTTGTTATCTGCACCTACCATAACATCTCTTCTGCTTTCAGATGGTTCCCACTGAGCTAGTAGAAAAAGAGTTCTGGCGATTAGTGAGCAGCATAGAAGAAGATGTTATTGTGGAATATGGGGCCGATATCTCATCCAAGGACTTTGGGAGTGGCTTCCCAGTGAAGGATGGCCGACGAAAGCTGATGCCAGAGGAGGAGGTGAGGAACAGGATATGCAAACTGACCCCATTCTTTGCTCTGCATAAGATTTCACATTAAGAATTTGGGTCAGAAGTCAGCGTGGATTTTTTTCATGAAGAAATTGTTTCGGGGTTTTGCTCGTACTTAACATTCCTTTTGAGCAGGGCATTAATCTGGTATTTGAGGTTCTTTGACAGATCTGGTTGCTGATAGCCAAGATCTGTTTCATGATTTAAGTCACACCTGTTTTCTATCACTTAATCTTAGCAGGCAAAGATGTGCAAGTTGTTGCAGTTTGTCCGAGTATGAGGAGGCTCTTTAATAGTATTTTTTTTTTCTTGTTCCAAACCTTTTCATTATAGAGTTAGCTACAGAAACGTGATTCTGTCCTCCTTAGGAGGTTCTTAATGGGTGAAACAAACTAATTTGGTTTAGCTTGTTTCTTGTGCATACTGTAAGAATGTAGATGTAGATAGATACAGCATTCAATTATAGAACATTCTGTAAAGATGATTTGGTAAGTGTATTACCTATTGTCCCACAGACCTTACTGTAGCAAAGCAATTTTCTTGCTGCTTGTATGCTTAAATTCAGACATAGTAAAGGTGTGTTTTCCTGATTACACAGCCCCCAATCAATTTATACTGCTCGCTGGTAGAGGTAATCCTGCTCACTATTGTCTTGCACCTATTCCTGCACCTTCCTGTGTGTACCTTTGTTGGCTATGCTGTGATTGTGTAGCTGCTTAGTGAGTCAGCACTGATTGTTTATCTATTTGTATGGAGGTAGTCACTTGAAAAATTTCTTAACCAGATCACTTAAGTCTTCTGACTCACTGCAATGTCTTTGTAGTGTCAGAGCAAAGGAAACAGCCACAATCAATGTTTGGCTGAGCTGAGGGCCTGACCAGTCCTTTCAGCAGCTATGGCATATATCTAAAACTCCAATCAAGCTTTTGTAAAAGTGGAAAGTAAATTAATGCTGAAGTGCACTAGTGGCCTTTTAAGGCTGTCTGGATTATAATTTTTTTTACCAAACTGTGTGTATTTGAAGGCAAAGGTGAGACTGCTTAACAGGTGATGTTGTCCTCTCAAAAATGAGTGTGTAGGAATTTCTTGAGAAAAGTTTCTAAAGTAATCTGTAAAGTAGATCAGTGTAAAGTGCAGCATGATAAAACAGATGTTAAAAAAGCTGAAATAATAACATGAGATTAACTGTGTTGTTCACAATTTAAAGTTGTCCTGTATTACTGAAGACTTGCATCTTTAGTTCTTGTGCTGGTGTTGCTGGTATTTTGTTCCACCAGAAAAGCATGAAACCTGCAGTCTTGTGTTGGGGAAGAAATCAAAACCTGAGTGTATAAGCCTTGATCTAAATAAGATGGGCTGTGTTGAATTACTAAGACAGGTATTAAAATCGTAGTGTGATTATTTGATGACTATGGTATTTAAGGAATTATTTCCAGTTTTGATGTTCCATTGTTGCAGGAAATATCCCATTACCTGCTATAGAAATGGATTGGCTGATGTTTTCATTTGTACTTTCCTTTTCTGGAGTTGGTGTCCTTATGTTGTGATTTGCTCAAATTTTCTCCTTTTGGCAGGATTATGCTCTCTCTGGTTGGAACTTGAACAACATGCCCATTCTCGAGCAGTCAGTGCTTGCTCACATCAATGCAGACATCTCTGGCATGAAGGTGCCCTGGCTGTACGTAGGGATGTGCTTCTCCTCCTTTTGCTGGCATATTGAAGACCACTGGAGCTATTCCATCAACTACCTGCATTGGTAAGGGCTGTCCTTTGTGCATCTACCTTACCCTGCCCTGTTTGCTTGGGGAAGTTTGCAGTTCTACTTCAGAGAGCCTCAGCACACTGAGGATGTTTGTACATGGAAAGCTGAATGTGCAGAGTGGTCCCTTTCCTTAGCTGTGATTGAAACTCAATACAGATGCTTTTTAAAGCACCCTAGTGGGCTCAAGGCAAAGCATTCAATTAAGGCAAACCCAGGACAAGCATATTAGTGCTTTTCATCAACTGATGAAATGTTCTTGTGTGGCCAGCATTCCAGTGTCACCATAAAATTGTGCTTTACAGGATCCTATCTTTTTTAAGAAACTTTTTTTTGTTTAGAACCGAGTTAAGAATTCCCTTTTTCCATGCTTTATGCTTTAAAGTTGGGATGTCTGTGTGCCAGAAGCGGAGTCTGCTGTCTCTTGGCTTCTAGAGGCATCAGAACTGACTGTTCAGCAGCACAGATCCACATATACAAGGAAATATGCCTTGTAAAGAGAAATTTGGAAGTAATCCTGCCTTTTGGAGCAGCCCTGGGAATGTTGTGGTGTTGAGCTTTTGTGTTTGAACAGGAGACTCGTGAGAGGGTAAGCTGGGAGCTTTAGGAAGTTTTCTGGACATCTGGGAGAGATGAGCTGATGGCCTTCAAAGCAGGGCTGCAGGTCTTGGAGGAACTGGCATGTTTGACAGCTCGGTGAGAGCTCAGGCAGTGCTGGTTCGGTGTCCAGGAGTGCTCCTGCCCTCTGCTGTCCCTCTGCTGTCCCTCTGCTGTCCCTCTGCTGTCCCTCTGCTGTCCCTCTGCTGTCCCTCTGCTGTCCCTCTGCTGTCCCTCTGCTGTCCCTCTCCTGTCCCTCTGCTGTCCCTCTCCTGTCCCACTCCTGTCCCACTCCTGTCCCTCTCCGGCCAGCAGGGGGCGTCGCCGCCCGCAGAATCGCGGATAAATCTCCTGGATAAATCATAATCCATTATGCTATATATATATATCCATTATCCATATATATATATCCATTATATATCCATGTCCATTATGATAAATCATAATCCCGGAACCCCGGCAGGCTGCCGGCAGACTCCTGCTTGTACTGAGTCAGATGGATCTTAAAAGGAAATCTCAGCACTGCAGATGGACTGTTGGTCTTGGTTAAGAAAGGACTGGAACAGTGGTGGAGTAATTATTTGTTTAGTTTTGGTCCCATTAATCTTTTTGTTCCCTAGTACTTAACTAATCCACGTTATTTGGCATGTTTCATCTTAACGGGTTCAGTGGATTGGAGGTTTTTAGTAATTAGTTGGGAATATTAGAAAGATTGCATGCATTTTACTCCACTGGCTAGTATACTGTTGGTTTTAGGAATGTGACTACTCCAAGCCTAATTGAATGGAGGATTTCCATGATCTTTCTTAGACTGTAGCTTTGTTTATTAAATCTTATTCCTTCTTCCTGAAGGAAAATAATTGCCCATTTTACCCCTTTGGAGCATGGTAAGTGACAATTACCTTCCATGTTAGGCTTGCCAAGGCAAATCTACTGCCAGGTATGTTGAGAATTGTGTTGGAGTGTAACTGATTTTTCAGATTATAATAGTACATCCTGAAGAAGATGCTTGTTGGTTAAAGATAATTTAAATGTAGGTGTGCAGCGGCTCACGAGGACAGTGCTGCTGGCTGTAAGGTGTGCTTCACAGCTGGGTGGCAGCAGCAGTTCCCTCTCACTTGTGTTCATCCCTGTGCTTGTGTTTTGGTAGGGGAGAGCCAAAGACGTGGTATGGTGTGCCCTCTCACGCAGCAGAGCAGCTGGAGGATGTGATGAAGGAATTGGCTCCTGAGCTGTTTGAGTCCCAGCCTGATCTCCTGCATCAGCTGGTCACTATTATGAACCCCAATGTGCTGATGGAACATGGTGTACCAGTGAGTAGCACAAGAGCATTTTTACAGAAGTACTTCTGTGTGTTCTCTTTTATTCATTCTCTGTCAGATTTGTGTAACAATGGTTTGGCATAACTCTGAAGAGTCTTTATGGTGGGCATTTGCATATTCATTACTTATAGGGTATTTTTTAAAGCTGTTTTCTAGGCTCTTCCCTAGACTAACCAGGAAATTTAAATTATTTTGTAGCAGAAGTGAGTGTGCCAAGCTTCCTACATAAAATACCTTCCAGAACAAACATACTGTGTATTACACTTAATTTTTAATAAGAAAAGATCCCTTCCCTTGTATAAAGCAATAAGTTTGTCTGAAATGCCTTTAAAAGCTTTTGACAGTAAAATACTTACCTTACATTCAGTAGAAATCTCAGCATTACAAAATGCTTTTCTGGCCAAACAAAATTGTCTGCAGCCCTCTGAGCAGCAGTCACTATCATTTGCTTTTGTCTTAGGACAAATTGCTTCCCTGGCAAATACCCCAGCAAAGCAAACCATAAACTTTTTTTCCAGAAGCTTTTGCACTTTGTGGTACAATGGATTAAATGATGATAGAGAAACATCCCTCTTGGGATTCATAAAGACAGTTTCCAACTGTTGGCTTATATATTCAGCTCTTTTTGAAAAAGGCTGTAAATTGAGTATTCATGTTAAGAAGGCAGAGAGAATCCTTACCACTGTTGGGATTGTTGTTGCCTGTGGTGATCTGTGGGTACAGAAAGCAGTGTTCAAACATCTTGTACTTTTGTGTCTTAAGCTGTTGCATTTTACATATTTTTTCTTTCCTTTACCCTCCCTTTTCTAGGTTTTCAGGACCAATCAGTGTGCTGGCGAGTTTGTTGTGACCTTTCCTCGTGCCTATCACTCTGGATTTAACCAGGGATACAACTTTGCTGAAGCTGTGAACTTCTGCACTGCTGACTGGGTCTGTTCTTTTGTATATATTTGCTATGTGAGCTGTGCAAGTGGTGTATTAGTAACTCAACTACCTGAACAATCTTTTCAGTTAAATAGTGTATTTTATGCTTATAATTCTTGGGACAGCAGTTAGAAACTGTGGGGGGTTTCCATTAAACAAAGTAATTTTGGTGAGCACATAATTTTAGGTAACTTCAGACTGAAACTTTGGGCACATGTTCTTCCTTTTTAATTATTGGTTAAGCAAAAAGTGGCATCTCACAGTACCTTTAGCTGATGTTTCTGTGATGCCAGTTTCTGAATTTGATATAGGTCCATGTCCTGTCCTGAAGTATTGTCATTTGAATGTTGGAGACAGGCTTTTAGCAGTCTTTTTTCCTCCTTTGTGCCAGCTCATTGTGCCTTTTAATCATATTAGTGCTGTGCCACATCAGTGCACAGCTCATGTGGATTGTTCAGGAAATTGTCAAAAGAGCATTCTGTTACTATCCACGGCTTACAGTTGGAAGTTACTATCTCATCTCTAGTTTATCTGTCTCTAACTTCATTTTTTAAGCTACAAAAGGAAATTTTAGCCCTTTTTCAGGGACTTCTATTCATTTATCAGAAAAATTGTCTGCAGGACTGGCAGTGTGTCAGGGCTGTTTTTTCCCTCCAGCACTCATGATGCAATGTGTGTGTAGCCTCTGTGAAAAACTGCTTAATTTGCACCAGCCATGTGAAACTTCCTTTGCTTATATAAAATGTAATAGGAAAATAGGAATATGTGTGGCAAATTCATTTAGCATCTTTTTACTTTAAAAGGCACAAAATGAGTGATACCAGTTTTGGTTAACTCTGGGGATCTTACTTTAAATGTCTGTGTCCAAGCATAGTAATATCCAGAAGGGAATGTATTCACCTGAGTGTAACCTGATGACTTCTCTTTGGTGCCAGTTCCTTGCCACTGGAAGTAAAAAAAGCTTAGGACAACTTAAACTTCTGTCTCGAAGTTAGGTGCATAAGGTTATGGAAATTGCCCCTGCCCTACCCTCTTTGTCCTCACCTGTGACGTGCTTTAAAGGCATTAGAGTTTTCTCTGTCTCATCAAATACAACTCTTAGTCTCAGTTTTTTCCCAGTTTTTGTCTGAGGAAGGAGAATGGGAGCTGAGAGGTGATATTTTCCCCGAATGATGGCGATGTGGTTTTCTGTAGCTCCCCATTGGACGTCAGTGTGTGAGTCACTACCGAAGGCTGGGACGTCACTGTGTGTTCTCCCACGAGGAGCTGATCTTCAAGATGGCTGCAGATCCAGAGTGCTTGGATGTGGGGCTGGCTGCCATGGTCTGCAAGGAGATGACTCTGCTGATAGAGGAGGAGACACGGCTGAGGGAGTCTGTTGTACAGATGGTGAGTAATAAGAGAACCCTTTGCTTGCAGAAGAACTTCTACTTCCCTCTCCCCACACTTGTATTAGAATTTTTGAGCAAGTGGCTAATTCTTTTTGTCAGGGAGTGTTGATGTCTGAGGAAGAGGTGTTTGAGCTGGTTCCAGATGATGAACGTCAGTGCACAGCTTGCAGAACCACGTGCTTCTTGTCAGCCCTTACGTGTTCCTGTAACCCCGAGCGCCTGGTGTGCTTATACCATCCCTCTGATCTGTGTCCCTGTCCCATGCAGAAGAAGTGTCTAAGGTACACAGGATTTTTTCCTCCCTACTTTTCTTCCGTATCTAATAGTTCGCTGTAGCCCTGTGGCCAAATACATTTGCTCACACTTTTTTCCTCCTTTATTTAAGGAGTATTTTTATCCTCTTTATTTCTTGGTTCCTAGGCAAGCAGGTATTGTACATGTTCTGTTTTTCTGGCATTGCTGCAGCTGGAAAAACTCAGTATTATCAATACCCTGACTTTCACATGGGCATTAATACTTTCTCTGTCTCTTTTTCCATACCTTCAGGTACCGCTATCCACTAGAAGACCTTCCTTCTTTGTTGTATGGAGTGAAAGTTAGAGCGCAGTCTTACGACACTTGGGTCAGTAGAGTTACAGAGGCTCTGTCTGCCAATCTCAACCACAAGAAAGGTCAGCCTTCTGTCATTCTTAATAGGATGTCCTGAAACTCCTACATGTGTTCTGTGCTCTCATTTAATGAGAGAAATAGTGCTTTAGGTATTGGAAAAAAAAAATGAACTAATGCAAGAGCGTAATGCAGATTAGTATTGTGCATTTCAAATTGAACTACCCTGTTGGAACCTTGATTGAAGGCCACTGAAGCAATCTAAAATCCCTTTTTCTTTGCATACAAATGATTTCTGTGCTTTTATTACAGATGTGATTGAGCTGAGAGTAATGTTGGAGGATGCTGAAGACAGGAAATACCCAGAGAACGATCTTTTCCGCAGGCTCCGAGATGCTGTGAAAGAAGCAGAGACCTGTGCTTCAGTAGCACAGCTGCTTCTGAGCAAAAAGCAAAAACACAGGTAGGACAGGCACAGAATCTGCCATCTGCCTCTTTGTTACTTTGTTGGACTTGGAAGAGTTAAAAACCCTGTGTGCAAGCTTCTTTTAGTGTTTCTTTTCCTTAGTGCTGTGACTCACCGAGAGGTAGGGAGGGGTGGAGGCACTGGCAGTGGCACAAAGGACCAAAAGGTGAACGTAGTTGGAATGTGATAAACATTCTGCTTTCAGCTGACATACGTACTAAAATGTGAAATCCTTTGGAGAAGCTGTGTTTGATTGCTGATGAAGTATTTTGCTGAACATGTGGGAGGGTTGTAGGGAAAGACAGCTGGAGGTAAAAATGTAGTGAAAGTATGTTTTGACTTTGGTGTTTGTGACAAAAGGATCTGGGGGAGCACAACAATACAGAGAGCAAAACCAGTCCATGGTTTGAGCCAATCTGTTACTTTTTGGGAAGGACCATGGGAGGCAGTGAGGTGTGGCTGAGAAGCAGTGGCTTGCCTCAGTGGCTTGGGGCAGTGTAACTCCATTGGTTCTCTGTGCTGCCTGCCTTGCCTGTGGCTGCCTCAGCATTGCTCTGTCTGCTGGATGTGTTCCTTGCTCTGCTCTCATGACCTTCCACGGGCATGTTCCTCCTTCTACCCTGTGTGTTTTGTGCACTGGATGGAAGTCCCGTGGAAAGCAGCTCAATGAGGTGACTGTAATTCTTGTGGCAGCAGTTGTACAGTAAATTGATGTAGCTTGTAGTTCCTCTGTTGAGGATAAGGTTTGGGTTTGTAGTTGGCTGTATTTCTTGCATTTGTGGTTTTTGTGTATTATTTAAGACATTATGAAAGAGGAAAAAGAAAATACCTTGTTAATTATAATGCCCAACTTTGCTACGCAGAACATAATGCAGATATCATAATTGCTTGAATTTGAACATGAAAATGTTAGTTGCAGCACAGATCCAAGTGTAACAATCTGTTCTAACTGGAAAGCTGTTACACAATAGAGAAGTATTTTTTCCTGTATTTGGAGGCTAAAGAAGGCTCTCCTATTTGTTTTTTATTGCTTGTAGAACCCCACTGCCACAGAAGTGTTACTCACTGAGAACTCTGATCCAGGTGAGGGAAGGAGCATGACAGGGGTTGCGCTGCCCTAATTGTTCCAGTGAAGTTTAATTTTGGTAGCTCCCAGGTGTTCCTGGTCTGGTGCTGCTTCCTGCTCTTCCTCCTGCTGCTGGAGTATGTCAGCCCTCTCTCAACAGTCCTTCAGTTGCTGATATATATATATATATATATATATATTTCATTATAAATTGTTATATATGTAAGAAGAAATAACTCATCAGTTAGTTATTTGGTGGGTTTCCAGAACTAACCCAAGAAAGACAAGAGGTAGGAGGATTCAGCAGCTTTCAGTGTCATGTCTGATCTAAAGAGAAAAGAATTTTATGTGGCAAAAAAAGGAACTTGTATATACATTTGAGGGCTGTTGTATGCTAACTAAAAATGTTTCACTGAGTTGAGGTTTGAAGAAGATCTTGAAACTTCTTTGAACAGTGGTAGGCAGTGTAATTATAAAGGTCACGTTCAGTTGCTTCTGTAATGTTTGTGTTCATATTTAACACCTGGAGAAGGATCACATTCACAGAAAGGATAGGGTTATTAAAGCAAATTAAAAACGAGTACTCAAACAGAGCAATTTGGCAGGGTTAATGCAACAATAAACTCACAGTCAAATGTAGCAGAAGAAAATCTGTGCCTTATCCATCTCAGTATGAATAAACCGAAAAAATGGATAATGTGTAGCTGTGAAGTTCTGCCCAATATTCTAATCCTAGATCTTTACCTTCTGCTGGAAGTTGGGAGTTTCCCCAGGCAGGGACAGCTGCACCTTTCTGTGCAGCATCTCGTGCTGTGGCAGTGTGTGGTTGACAAGGGCCAGAGTGGCAGTGGGACACTGCTGAGTGTCCCCTCCCTCAGCTGTGTCCCTTGGAGCCCCTGATCCCTCACTCAGGGGATTCTGGGGGCACAGTCAAAGCCTGCAGGATTCTTTTTTCCCCTCTGAGGTTTAGCTGGTGTGAAATTATATTTGATCATTAATCTAAATTTTACATTTACAGTTTTGTGTAAGTCCATATATGATAGAACTTTTTTCTTTACTATTTCTGTAGTATTGAAATGTAGATTCATTGGCAGGGAAGGGCTCTTCAGTATTTGAAATCTGTCGTGCTTGGGAAGTTGTGCCTGCCAGTGATCTGTACACCAAGTATTTAATACACCAAGTATTTAATTTGTGCAGTGTATCATTTTTAAATCTTTTACTCCGTTCAGTGGGCTTGTTACACTTGGCTCTGAGTGATATTTAATGGAAATGTCTTTGCAGAACCTCTCCCACTGAATATCAGTCCTCTGTTGCAAGGTCAGTTTCAGCAGTTCTCTGGCTACAAGAGAGAAATCACTAAAAATTAAGACTTGTGTTCAGAGCTTGTTGCTGTTACATATCTCAGACTTCTGGTCAGTGCCTGGCATGGCAGCCAACTTCCTGAGCTGCCTAGAGCAGACTTTATGGGCCTATGTTCTTCTATTTGTAGCAAACTCAGTTTGAAACTCACCTGGACAATTGTACCTCTGAAGGGCAGGGTGAATGATCCTGAAGGGACTTAGGGGAATTGTGTTAAATTTTATTTGCAGGATTTTGGAATTCTTGTTTAGTTTGAGTTACGTTTTTCTTTTTGAGTTCTTAGGTGATGAATGTTTTTGGTTGTAACTTCTCAGTAATCTTGATAATTTCTGTCACTGTGGATAAATCCAATCTTATCTCTCACCTAATATTTAATGATGCCCATTTGTACAGCAGAGTGAGCCCAGACAGTGGGAGGACACGGACCAAGCTGACTATGGAGGAGCTTAAAGCATTTGTGCAGCAGCTGTTCAGCTTGCCATGTGTTATCAGCCAGGCCCGACAAGTGAAGGTAAGATTGCATCTGCTCCTCTGATAACGTTGTGCCTCTTTGTTCTGGCTTTGTGGTCGTACTTTTTTTTAAGCAGGTAATTTTGCCTGGTGGACAGGATGAAAAGCTTCTGGTGTAAAACATCTGTGCAGTTTTTCAAGGTGCCTGGTGCCGCAGGTGTTGTCAGATGTGCTGCAGCTAAACAGAGATAAAAGATCGATCCCCTTCCCCTGTCACTGTCCAGGCAGCCCAGTGCCCAATCTCTGAACCACTTACTCTGATTCCATCATCGTTAATGCTCTCTGTAGAGGTGAAGTTTCTGGCTAAACCCCACCCTTTATATGTTTTTGTAGAAATCTCTGGGGGTTACATGGCTGTGCTTTTTCAGGGCAGCAGGAAAGCAGTGCCACGTTGTCAGTTACTCCATAAATACATCTCAGCCTTGCTTTCCAGGCTAGAGCCTTCTTCATCTGTATGCATGGCCTGCATTTCTTGCCCTTCATATATATCTTTGCACCTGTCTGTGAAGGAATCTGGACTAATAAGTAATCCAGATCATACTGATTCCCCTGGCTGCTATTACCATTTATCATTCTGGCACTCTGCATCATAACAAGTATTTTCAGCAGCAGTCTTAATTTGTTTCTCTGTCACTGGTGATGAAATACTAAGCAGTATTTCACCTACTAACCAACTTGTAGAAAACTCCTTAAGAAACATCCCTAATAAAGATTTTTTGCCTAGAGAAATGCTTCCTGAGATGTATATTAATCACTTATTAACCTGCATGCTCAGCTTGTACAGTTTTACAGGTGTTGTATAGTACTAGATAGAGGGCCTAAAATCCTGAACATCACCGTGGCTGCAGCTGCTGCTACATAGCCAAACATACACTTTAAAAATAACTTATGGTTTTTGGGTGGTTTTTTTTGTTTTTTCTTTGTTCTTTTTTTAGAAGGCCTCTTTTTTGTAAGCATTTGTTAGTGATTATATTGTTCATTCATGAGTTTTATATAAACTTTTCCATGATAGTTCAGTGTTGATAAGAAAGACTTTATATTGGAATTTCTTATTGTTTACATAATACTGGCATTTTTTTTCTGAAAACTATTTCCTTCAGAAAACCATGGGGCTCTAGTATGCAGGTTTGCCAGGCTTGTTGATGCTGATCTTTGTCCTAACCAGTTTGCCAGCATCTAATAAAGTGGAAAGTGCTTTCTCATCCTCATATGATGGGATGGTTTTACTTCACTTCTTCCCACATCCAACCTAAAAATACTTACTAATATTTATTAATGAAATTTTATCATCGTCTCTTAGGTAGACATGTAAGATTGTTCTCAGAAGAATTTGTTTTTAATGTATTTTAAACATGTTTCTAATTAAAACATAATTCATAGATGAGGGGGCCGCAGGCATACAATTAACTCTTCACAGTTTCAGATGTATTTTGTCTAATACTTTCTCCCAGCTCGGCCATCTTCCCCCACCCCTCAGCATCAGGAATCTGATTCTAGTTCAAGTACTCTGCCTATGCATGTGCATGTTCTTGAAGCCTCAGCATAATCACTAGTCAATAAATAAATATTATCATTTTACTGATTACAAACTGTAGTCTTTTCGTTTCTGAATGAAGTCAGATAATGATCATTTTTGCCTAAGCACTCACTAGCTTTTAGCATGGCATTTGAATGCAATTATCCATCATAATGAAAAGCACAGTAATTGTCATGTTGGAAGATGAGTATTTTCTAACACAAAAGGCATTGTAATTACTAAACTGTAATAATTTACTGTTGCCACTATGAAGCATTCAGATCAAAATCAAAATCTTTATAATGTAGATCCTAATCTTTCTTATAAATGCCTTCTGATTTCCAGACAGTTGTGAGAAGCAGCATCAGCCATAAAGGGCAGTAAGCTTAAGGAAATGCAGGCTGTGCTGCTGATGGTGCCATCGGCTTGCTGTCAGAAATGCCTGTATTTTTGTGAGAGACTTGGGGCTGAATCAATTGAGTATGCTGGTTGAATGTCCTTGGATGAATCTCCTGCAGAGACTCTTTCCTGCCTGTTTGCTGTCTTTGATTTTTTTTTCATTGCAGTGCCAAAACATGAGGATGAGAACTGCAGCAGTGCAGTTGGATTTCTGTGAAATTGTCTCCTTTAATAAAAGGGTTTTGCATTTTCATTTCTTTCCTTTAGTGCAGTAAAGCCCTGATGCTTATAAGTGGTGGTCCTGCTTTAGGGAACATAACTTTCACACTTCACCATTGTTATTTTCACAACCTGTGGTATTTGTGTTCTCATACATCTCTGGCTTGTTATCTCTCCTCAGCATGTTTTTTTCTGCTTTGTGTCGCTGTCATTTCTGTAATGCCCCTGACACTATTGAAATGATGACTTGTTTGCAGAAGTCCCTTTTCTCCCCACAATTTCAAAACTAACGTTGACTGGGCAGCGCTAAATATTCTGTTTTGTTGGGAGCTGTCATTTGCAGTAGTGCTATTTTAGGTGCAGAGTTTGATGCAACTAATAATATGCCTAGGGTATGAAACATTAGGCCATCAAATAAGTTTAGATGGTCTGTTACTTAATTTCTGTCAGACTTGATGGCTTGTGACAGCTAGCTGGCATTGTGTGTAGAAGCTCAGACTGATGATGTGATGATCACATACAGATTCACAGCTGACTGATCCCTCAGTAGGATTTTCTTTTGGGTTCTGTGGGTGTTCTTTCCTCATTGATTTGTACTGTGTGCTACTTCAGAATCTGCTCGATGATGTGGAAGAATTTCATGAGCGTGCTCAAGAAGCTATGATTGATGAGATCCCAGACTCTTCCAAGCTGCAGGAGTTGATAGACATGGGCTCTGGCCTTTATGTTGAACTTCCAGAACTGCCAAGGTTGAAGCAAGAACTGCAGCAGGCACGGTGGCTGGATGAGGTGAGGTCCACCCTCCTGGATCCCCAGAGAGTCACCCTGGATGTGATGAAGAAGCTGATTGACTCTGGTGTGGGCTTGGCACCACACCACGCTGTAGAAAAAGCCATGGCTGAGCTGCAGGAGCTGCTCACAGTCTCAGAGAGGTGGGAGGAGAAGGCCAAGGTCTGCCTGCAGGCCAGGTGAGTGTTCCTTTCCAAACTGTTCTTAGAGGTCACACACTTTAGTGTTTCTTATCCTCTTTTGCAAAGTGTGGTGAAAAGTTGGGTCCTTGAAGCTGTAGTTGCCTTTCTTATTTTGTTGGTTTTTTGTTTTGTTTTGTTTTTTTACCTCCCAGCAGTTAGATTGCTCAAGAGTTGGATTTGAGATTGATGAATTGCAGAAGTGTTGATTCCCTATCAATGTTGCACAGTGGCAGGAGGCTGAAGCTGTGGGTGTTGCTGCTGCGTTTTGCTATTCATCCCCCTCCACAAAGAGCCCTGGCTATGCCACCAGCACGAGACAGCTTTCTTGCTGTGCAGGGGGTGTGATGCTGTGCCCTTTTGAGCTCGATTGTGCCAAGCCCATCAGCATTCTCACCTCCTGTTATTTGGTAGCCAGTAGCACCCTCCCAGCATAGAGCCATGCTATCCTGCACTGCAGTGCAGTGACCAAGTTGCATCACCAGCCTATCAAATTGATGGCTTTAGATGACTGGCATTTTGAGAGAAGGCTGGAATTGGGTTTTTCTTACTCTAGACCACGCCAAAGTATGATGGCTCTGGAGGGCATCGTGAATGAAGCAAAGAACATCCCTGCTTACCTGCCCAATGTGCTGGCACTGAAAGAAGCCCTGCAGCGGGCTAGAGACTGGACAGCCAAAGTGGAGGCCATTCAGGTAGGGCTTACAGCAGGGACTGCAATCTTCTGCTTGCACTCTTTTATTCAGATGTGTCCTTTATTCCTAGCACCTCTCCTGACAAAGGTGGCCCAAAGAGAAGCCTTGCTGTGACTCTTGAAAGTCCTTACAGAGCTTGTGGACTTGATTTTCTTCTTGTGCATTTGTTTACCCACTGGCTATCCAATTTCTGTTCCCCTTCCATTTATGCATTTCAGAGTGGATGTAAAAGCTAGCAGGTTCATTATGATATGGTATTTGGCTTTGGAACTGTTCAGCATGCTGTCACTGAAAATATTTAGCTGCAGCAGAGGATGCTCTCAGGTTTTCAGTTTTGGATCTGGCTGTGGAAATTCTTTTGGTTTTTTGTTTTCTCCCTAAAGTGTAAGATTTAATGGCACTGGTGGCCAGAATTTTCTGAAAGAGATGAATTAGTTCAGTAACCTTCCCTCCTACTGTGGTCTAACCACATAACTTGATCCAGAGCTCTGTGATAATTCTGGGTGCTGATTGTTGAACTAGAATTGCTTATGTTATACCAGGTACTTGTTGGGAGTTGAAGTGTGAATCCCAATTCAGCCCCTATACAGCTCTTGCTGTTAAACAGACAGCATTTAGATAACTGTCTGGAAATGGAATGTTGTCTTACTCCCTAAGCCAGCTGGCCATGTCTAAATGACTGTTAAAATAAAAGCTGTATGAGAGAATTGTTTAAAGTAACAGTAGGTTGAAACACGGCCCTCCTTTCCTTTCCTTTCTATGGAACTCTATTTTAGGCAGTGACAAAATAGTGTATGGCTTGAAATTAGGCTGGCAGCTGATACAAGGATGGAATTGTTGGCTTAGGAAAATTTCTTTCACCCCAGAATGGGAGCAACTATGCATACCTGGAGCAGCTGGAGAGCTTGTCTGCCAAAGGCCGGCCCATCCCGGTGCGCCTGGACGCCCTGCCCCAGCTGGAGTCGCAGGTGGCCGCAGCTCGGGCCTGGAGGGAGCGCACAGGGAGGACCTTCCTCAAGAAGAATTCCAGCTACAGCCTGCTGCAGGTGGGCAACACGTATTTCCCTGTCAGGAGAGCACACTTCTCTGTCAGAAATGGGCCTCAGCTGTCTGGAGGGAGGAGCTGGTTCAGTTACACCGGATTACAGTTCCTTTTCAGAGTAGAACATAATTTCAGCTGTTCTCAGGTGAAAAGAATGAAAAAGGCAGAAAGTCTGTTTGGTTAGTCCTGCTTTATGTATAGACTATCTAATCTCTTTCTTTTGAAGGAAGAAGAAAAATAAAGCAATTTTTTTGTCATTGAAGAAATATGGGCCTGAAACGGACATAGACCTGTTGATAAATGTTTTCACTTGCCTCACTGTTTAAATGCTAAGAAAACAGATCAGATATTTTATAAACTTGTTTAAGAAAAATTAGTCAGCTACTGTTTATTTCACTTCAGTGGATGTAGTGACTGTCCTTGTTTTAATAAAAATCAATCATGTGTTTGAAGATCTATCATATCTACTTGACAGGCTTCCATTTTCTAAGGAAAACAGTTCCAGCTCCACTGCATTCTCAGAGGCTGTATTTTTCATTCTCTTATTTTGTTAATTCTCTGCAGTTTGTCTTTGCTTCTAGTGGGATGTCCAAATCCAGACAGAATTCTCACTCTGACTTTCCCTAGTGCCATGTGAAGTGCAGTAATTACATCTTGTGTCTCAAAACTGATGTTTAATGTTTTCCAATGGGATTTTCCTTATTGCAACTGCATCACACTAATTTTTGTTCACTTTATGATACACACTAGATGCAGCTTGCTCCTCTTTATTATTCTGCCTAGCTAGTTACTTAATGTGTTCTGGTTTTGTGTTTTCCTAAATGTAGCAATTTGAGCTTTCCTATATTGAATTTAATTTGCTAGATTTTATATTTAAGTATGCATTCCAACTAGTCACGATGACTTAAAGCTTTATTCTTGTTCTTAAAAGTGTTTTTCAGCCTCTCATATTGATATTAAAAGGCTTATAGCATACTTCTAGGAGTTTTTCAGGCACCAAATTGCTGATGTAAATAAGAAATTATTTTGAAGACTTGATTGATAAAGACTCTTGAAGTGAATGTTGAACTGTGGATGTCTAGCTGCATGTAGTATTTTGCTTAGCTGTATGTATGGTAGTGTAATCTGAATAAATTCTGTAATTTAATCAGCAAACACAGTGGCTTTCAGTTTCACCTGCCATGCCACTGGTTGCTGATCACGTTCCAGTTCCATAACTGGGAGACACTTCTGTCCTTACCTGTTTATTCTCTTTTTCCTGGCGTTTTTAGACAGGAATCCAAGGGGTTAGATTTCTGAGTAGTTTTGGTTCCCTGGTGGCACTGTGGCCATTCCTTGGTGGGATGTCCTTGGTCTGACAGGATAAGTTTCCTTGGCAATTGCAGGTTCTGAGCCCACGGACTGACATTGGTGTTTACGGGAGCAGTAAGAACAGGCGGAAGAGGGCAAAGGAGTTGATGGAGAAGGAAAAGGAGAAAGATCTTGACTTGGAATCCCTGAGTGAACTGGAGGATGGGCTGGAGGAGGCCAGGGATGCTGCAGCTGTGGTAAGGAGCAGTGAAATGTGGTATCTCCTGCTGTGTGGGCTTCAGTCATCTCTAATTTGTAGAAGTTCTGGGGAAGAACTGGTGAATGAATTTCACTGGAAAAGATGCCTCATAACATGGTGTTTGACCCAAGAATGTAGTTCAACTTCCATTGCAGTGAAGGTAGAGGGCAGCACAGTTCAGAGTGCAGCTGCTGGTATTTAATACCATTGGGTATGTGTAAGACTTCAGTGCTCTTGGGTTAGTATCTGTGGCTGCTCATCTAATATTAACATTTATTGAAATTATGTTGAAGTCACGAAGTGCAGCTTTGCTCTAACCAGGACCAACACATATTTGGTTAGGTCAGTTTTGCGATCAGCCTGCAAATACTTGGTCATGGGCACTGGGCTGCAGGGAATGTTTTATTTAGTTCCTCTTTTTTGGAGGATATTCATGCTGCTTATCAGAAGAATTCGGTGTCACCTGGCTGCCCTTTCCCTGGGAACAAAGAAAATGTGTGCAGGGTCATTAATATGGCTAGTACACAATCTATTTTACTGCAATATGTTTGGTTATAGTTACCTGAATGGGAACATTAAGGAAGTGCAAGTTGCTGCAGAAGGTTTGTGGTCACTCAGATGGTTCTGAAACGATGCTCAGCTCCATTGTCTTGCTAAAGAGATGAGTGGAAGAGATTCTGAGTTCTCTGGAGTCAGAACCTGTTCTTCTAGGGGGCCTTATGACAGATTTAACTGTGAACTTCAGAAACTTTGTAGATACTGAGAAGGTTATCTGAAGTTTACATAGCATCTCTATCAGAAGGACTCTAGGGAGTAGTGAGCAACTGAGGAGGAGGTGTCTTAGATGAAGTTTTGATTAGATCACATAGTTCCTAAATTTTGGGCCAGTTTTAGATCACTTGGTCTGTTTGGGCTGGCTGTTTTTTCCTTTTCCTGTGTTGCTAATAGAACGAAGTCTCTCTCAGCTGTGAAGGTGATGACGTGTTTGTGTCCTTGCTGGGCAGGTGGCTGTATTCAAGGAGCGGGAGCAGAAGGAAATTGAAGCCATGCATGCTCTCAGGGCAGCCAACCTGGCCAAGATGACCATGGTGGACAGAATCGAAGAGGTCAAGTTCTGTATCTGCCGCAAGACGGCCAGCGGGTTCATGCTGCAGTGCGAGCTGTGCAAGGACTGGTTTCACAGCGGCTGCGTGCCCCTGCCCAAAACCAGCTCCCAGAAGAAGGGCTCCAGCTGGCAGGCCAAGGAGGTGAAGTTCCTGTGTCCCCTGTGCCAGCGCTCGCGCCGGCCGCGGCTGGAGACCATCCTGTCCCTGCTGGTGTCCCTGCAGAAGCTGCCCGTGCGCCTGCCCGAGGGGGAGGCCCTGCAGTGCCTGACAGAGCGAGCCATGAGCTGGCAGGACCGGGCTCGGCAGGCCCTGGCCACCGACGAGCTGTCCTCCGCCTTGGCCAAGCTGTCGGTGCTCAGCCAGCGCATGGTGGAGCAGGCAGCTCGCGAGAAAACAGAGAAAATCATCAGCGCAGAGCTGCAGAAGGCAGCAGCTAACCCCGACCTGCAGGTAGGCGTGGGAACAGCTCGCTGCTCCCTGCGCTTGCCCCAGCTTAGGGTGGCAGGATTTTTCTTGGAGAAGCATGGGGAGAAGGGAGGGCAGTGAACAGCTGAGGATCACACATGGTAGAACTTCTCACCCAGTTCAGTGCTCTGCAGGTTTTGGAACAGCTCTGTTGCTCTGTACTCGCTGTCAGTAGCAACTGCTGAAGGTGCGTGTAACATCAGGTCAGCTCTAACAGCTAGCTACAGGCCTCAAGATGTACAAAACAGTTGCTGCTTTGGTGTCCAAGTTCCATTTTCCTCTTGACAGAATCCAAGGTCTCAGTATTTACATTTCTCGTGGATTGTCACTCCCAGTCATTTGGTGTCTTGTTAGTACATTCCAGCGAGGAATGTAGTCAAGCACTGATAATTCCATAGCTCTTCACCTTGAGAGTGAGGCCAGGTCATGCTGTGGTGAGGAAGCTGTGCTTTATAGCACTGAAGAGCAGTATCTGGCTCTTCCTAGTCACTAGTCATTATTAAAAAACAGGTAATCAGAATCAAATGAAACCTTTTGCTTGGATATTTCCTTATCTTTTTTCTACATCTTGCTACAACTGGTCTCTTTTGTGGTGTCCAGGCAGTTATCCTCAGGCCAAAAGAACCACTATTTTCTTTGTTAATAACTCTTTAGGTTTTTACAGATTTTTCCTGGAGATTTTATTGTTTCACTTCCATGTTCCATTTCTTTTTTAGGGACACTTAACAAGTTTTCAGCAGTCAGCCTTTAACAGAGTGATAGGGAGTGTGTCCTCATCCCCACGGCAGACTTTGGATTATGATGATGAAGAGACAGACTCCGATGAAGACATCAGGGAGACATATGGCTATGACATAAAGGTGAGTAATCCAGAGTGGTTTGTTTGCATGGAATTAATACAGATTACCTGTCTTCTATTAATCCATTTTTATCAGAATATTTATTGCATCTTAAGCTGTCTGTGTATATTCTGCCCTAGGGCCTGTGGCAGAAGAGATATTTCTTGATTTTTATCCGAATGTCCTCATTTTCTGAGCTATTGTGAAGTTTTGCAATGTTTTATGCAAAATTTCCAAAGTCCTGTTTGAATTTCAAAATTCAAATTCTGCCTTTTAGTGCAGAGGAGAAAGATACACTTCCAAAGGCATTTGCATTTCTAACACCCTGGAGGATGAGCATTGTCCTTATGCCCCATTCAGAGATACCACGAGTCATAAATATCTGTATGGAGAGCTCTTGGGAAGTTTTTGCCACAGCAAAAAGATTAGCCTTCAGAAAGTGCTTGCTGTGTAAGAAGTTTCCTGATGCCAGAGCTTTGTTCATGTTTTCATACCTTTCTCTTCATTCAGCCCTTGCATAAAGGAGGTACATGTGTTCCATTTTGGAGTGTGGAATTTTTAGATACAAGATGTCTGCACTGTGTTGTAAAATTAGTGTCTGGATTCGGTACAGCAATTGTAACCACAGTTAAATTTTTGAAAGATTTTATCTAGAGAGGAACTTCCATGGGAAAAGGCAGTTGTAGAGAAAAC